>NW_012101333.1:11147-24552 GCF_000951045.1 Mandrillus leucophaeus
TCTTCCTGTCTTCTTTCTTCCTCCCTTCCTCCCTCCTTCCTTCTTTTCCTCCCTTCTCTGCTTTCCTCCCCCTCCCTTTCTTCCTCAGTCTTTCCTTCCTTCCTTCCTTCTTTCCTTCCCTTCCCACTTCCTCCTTTTCCCAATTCCTTCCTTTAAGAAACTAAAAGGTCCCCTGGGGCTTCAGATACAGTTGCATTTGAGGAGACCCAGAAAAGTAAATCACAGGGTAGGCCCCATTTTAAATACCCTGTGCTTGAAATTCAAGATCAAAGCCTGCCCTTTTCCTTTATTGAAGATCCACAGAGTAAAATGAGTGCACCATGTCATTTGGTCTAGCTTGAAGGAGATCTAAAGATCGTTCAAGGAGTACCCAAAGTTTAAAAGGTGCTAAGTACTATAGCTGAAGAAAGGAGGAGGGAAACTCCTTTACATTTAAACCTTATTGGTAGTTCCCTAATTGGTTGTATTTCATGTGGAAGACTAAATTTTAAGGAGTGTGTCCCGCTGTGAACCATCCACCACCCTGAGGCTTGTGACAGCAGCCCCATGTCCCCAGCTCAGCCAAGTCCTCCCAGGCTTGTGATAGTTGCTGCAGAGCTGAGAAGCCCACATTGACAGGGGGACCCCCAAATTCTGACACACCACATCCGACACTTGCCCTGACTTGACATGGGTGTGGAAAGGTAGAAAACTAGTTTACTTTGTAATTAAAGGTTTTTGTGTGGGTAAATAACTGCCCTTCGGAGTGAAAAAATCCCAAAGGCCTTAGCATTAAAATCTGGCCTGGGGCACTTAGCCATGAATTGAATTGAGTTGGGCAGTTTTGATGATCAGGCTTTCTTTGCCAGCTTAGAATAATTAATTTTAATCATGCTTAGTGAAAAATTGAGATCTTTGAAGTTTATGGAAAATTGCAGCAAAAAGGGCTTAATAGGATGCGGGAGACAGGTCAGCCAACCCAGACCCCTCCGAGTGAAGTGACCTGTGGCTTGTCACATGCTACGAGTGGTTCAACTGCAACTTCAACAGAACTCATAGGCAGAAATTCCAGCTTTTCTTATTGCTCTTAGTGAGAGTCCAGCAGGGAGATCAGCTCTCCTGGTTTTCCTGGCACTGGTTTCTCAGGCTGAAGGACTTCTCAGTGCTAAAATGGGGACTGCCCCGAGGAAACTGGGACAAGCCACGCACCCGTGAGGCCAGCGGGTTAACTCAGACCCGGCTTCCAGACCCACAGCTGACTCATGGCCTGTGGATACCCTTGTTTGACCTCACTGGGTCTTCATTTTCTCACCCCCAAAATGGGGTCATCAGTGTCCTTCCCTGTTACCTGCTGACAGCACACAGGATGCTGCAAGACATGAAAACTTTCTCGGCTAGGCACAGTGGCTCATGCCTGTAATCCCAGCAGTTTCGGAGGCCACGGCGGATCACTTGAAGTCAGGAGTTTACGACCAGCCTGGCCAACAGGACGAAACCCTGTCTCTACTAAAAATACAAAAATTAGCGGGGCGTCCTGGTGGCTGCCTGTAATATCAGCTATTCAGGAGGCTGAGGCAGGAGAATTGCTTGAACCTGGGAGGTGGAGGTTGCAGTGAGCTGAGATAATGCCATTTCACACCAGCCTGGGCAACAAGAGTGAAACTCCGTCTCAAAAAAAAAAAAGAGGGGCTCGGTGGCTCACGCGTGTAATCCCAGCACTAAGTTCGAGACCATCCTGGGCAACAAGAGTGAAACCCCATCTCTACTAAAAATATAACAATTAGCCAGGCATAGTGGTGGGCGCCTGTAATCCCAGCTACTTGGGAGGCTGAGGCAGGAGAATCACTTGAACATGGGAGGCAGGGGTTGTAGTGAGCTGAGATTGTGCCACTGCACTCCAACCTGGGCAACAGAGTGAGACTCCGTCTCAAAAGAGAAAGAAAGAAAGCTTTCTCTCCCAGAAGAAGAGGTATTCAGATACCTGCCCACACTCACCGTGAATCCATAGGGAGTAGAGGTTTAGCCATTTGTGGTTTTTTTTTTTTCAGATGGAGTTTCGCTCTTGTTGTCCAGGCTGCAGTGCAATGCCACAATCTTGGCTCACCACAACCTTGCCTCCCGGGTTCAAGCAATTCACCTGCCTCAGCTTCCCAAGTAGCTGAGATTACAGGCATGCACCACCACGCCTGGCTAATTTTGTATTTTTAGTAGAGATGGGGTTTCTCCATGTTGGTCAGGCTGGTCTTGAACACCCGACCTTAGGTGATCCGCCCACCTTGGCCTCCCAAAGTGCTGGGATTACAGGCGTGAGCCACCACGCCCAGCCTGAGGTTTAGCCATTTGAACTGGTGTGCTTGGAGATTGGAGGCTATGTGTTGGGGAGAGGCAGCCATGGGGCCCACCAGGCCCCTGAGCCGGGTGACAGTGCCATCCATCTGCAGGTGCACCCCACATACACAGGTGGAACAGCTGTGTGGATGGTGAGAGGGTGGCACCAGCTCTGGGGACAGGAGGAGATTGGAATAGGTCAAGGGAGAGACAGAGGCAGTGACCAATTTTCCCTCTGTCTTTTCTTCTTTTAAGAGATGGTGTCTCACTGTGTTGCCCAGGCTAGAATGCAGTGGTGTGATCATAGCTCACTGCAGCCCCAAACTCCTGGGCTCAAGTGATCTTCCCCCTTCAGCCTCCTGAGTAGCTGGGAATACAGTCACGTACCACCAAGCTTGGCTGATTTAAAAAACTTTTTTGTAGAGATAGGGTCTCACTATTTTTCCCAGGCTGGTCTTGAACTCCTCGCTTCAAGCAGTCCTCCCGCCTCAGACTCCCAAAGTACTGGGATTACAGGCGTGGACCACCATGGCTGGCCGGTTCTCTGTCTACTAATCATTAACTATTATAGTCAATAATGATAACAATGGTAACTAATCACGTTCATTGTAGTTAACATTTATTGACCCGTGGCCATGTGCATTACATGGGTTGTCTCCTTTCAATTCGGAAACACCCTTCTGAAGTCAGGGCTGTTTCCCCATTTTCCTCAGGAGGAAAGTGAGGCCCAGAGCTCCCAAGTCACTTGGCCAAGATTACCCAGGCAGTAAACCGTGGTGCTGAATCAATGTACTGGCTGTGTCAGTCAGAGCCTTCTCTTAACTCCTGTGCTTTTCTTTTCTCTTTCCTTTCCTTTCCTTTTTTTTCTCCTCTCCTCTCCTCTCTTTTCTTTTCTTTTCTTTTTTTTTCTTTTCTTTCTTTTCTTTCTTGAGACAGAGTCTTGCTCTGTCACCCAGGTGGGAGTGCAGTGGCGATCTCAGCTCACTGCAACATCTGCCTCCCAGGTTCAAGCGATTCTCCTGCCTCAGCCTCCTGAGTAGCTGGGATTACAGGTGTGCTCCACCATGCTGAGCTAATTTTTGTGTTTTTGGTAGAAATGGGGTTTCACCATGTTGGCCAGGCTGGTCTCGAACTCCTGACCTCAAGTGATACACCTACCTCAATCTCCCAAAGTGCTGGGATTACAGGCGTGAGCCACCACACCTGTCCACTCCTGTGCTTTTCTAGTTCTCTGAACCACATGATTGCAGCAACTCTGTTGATGTATGCATGAATTTGGAGAATGATCCATGTGCCTTTCCCTTCAAGGAACATGGTGGTGGCTTTGAAGGAACTGTCCATCCGAGGTGACTTTAGGACCACCGTGGAATACCTCATTAACCTCCTGGAGACCGAGAGCTTCCAGAACAATGACATCGACACCGGGTGGTTGGACTACCTCATTGCTGAGAAAGTGCAGGTGGAGAGTGAGCTGCCTGTGTCTCCCCTCTGGATGGCCGAGACCTCAGCTTCCTGAGGATACTGAAGTACATTCTCTCCTAGGCGGAGAAACCGGATATCATGCTTGGGGTGGTATGCGGGGCCTTGAACGTGGCCGATGCGATGTTCAGAACGTGCATGACAGATTTCTTACACTGCCTGGAAAGGTAGGGCCTGTGGCAGTTCCCTTCTGCTTTTGTGATATGTGTTAGCAGCTTAGGAGGCAGAACCTGTCTCCTTTATTTGTGTGGCCAGTTAGTCACCAGGCAATTGGTGAGTCTCTCCTCCGGTCTTGCCTCGGGGAAATTCCTCTGCGGATCAACCTAGGCCACCCTCAAAGAGGCCATGGGTCAGGGAATGGGATTCTCGAGGCCAGGGTGGCAGTCAGTGTACAGACTGTTGTGTACAGATCCATGCTGACTTGTGTAAGGTACATCATAATAGTCAGGAGTTCTGAGTTCAAGGAGGTGGATTTAGGAAGCAAAGCGGCTGAAAGGTCATCTCTACAAATGGGTGCATTCCCAGACCCTCACCTGAATCAGAGGGTCATCATAAAATGGACCAGAATGGAAAGCAACTAGGCGATCTCTGTTAGGATAGGCCGGGGTTTCTCAGCCTCAGCACTTTAACGTTTTGTGCTGGATCATTTTTTGTTTGGGAGCCTGTCCTTTGCATCATAGGATGTTAGCAGCATTCCTGGCCTCTCCCTACTAAATGCCAGGAGCAGCCCTTCCCTCTGAGCCGTGATAATCAAATACATCTCCAGACATTGCCCAATGTCCCAGGGTTAGGAGCAGAATAATCACCCCCAGTGAATAACTACTGCAAGAGGCAAAGGAACTATCAAGAAGAAAGTAAAAGGACTTTTTTTTTTTTTTTTTTGGGCGAGTTCTCTGTCATCCAGGCTGTCACCCAGGCTAGAGTGCAGTGGTGTGATCACGGCTCACTGCAGCCTCGACTTCCTGGGCTCCAGTGATCCTCCCACCTCAGCCTCCCAAGTAGTTGGGGCCACCAGTGCATGCCATCATGCCTGGCCAATTTTTTAAATTTTCTGTATGGATGGGATCTCGCTATATTTCCCCCCAGGCTGTTCTCAAACTCATGGCCTCAAGCAATCCTCCTGCCTCAACTCTTCAACGTGCTGAGATTATAGGAGTGAGCCACCGTGCTGGCGAGAAACGTTTTTAGTGCTTTGTTATGCTTTTGAACGGTAGTAGAATCGTAGTCCCTGCTCTGGTTTCTTTCATAAGCAGGAGGCAGGATCCCATATGTGAAATTTTTCCGAGAGGCCATTATGGATTTTGCTCCCGAAAAGCGTTTTTAAGATTTCAGATCCTTCAGCAAGTGCTGATTCCTTAAGTTCTGAGCAATATTAGGCTCCTCGGGGTGATTCAGGTTCTGTGCGTGCCTTTTAATCAGACTTAGCTTTTTTTTTTTTTTTTTTGAGATACAGTCTCGCTCTGTCACCCCGCCTGGAGTGCAATGGTGCAATCTCAGCTCACCGCAACCTCCGCCTCCTCTGCTTTCAAGCAATTCTTGTGCCTCAGCCTCCCGAGTAGCTGGGTTGACAGGTGCATGTCACCATGTCTGGCTAATTTTTGTATTTTTAGTAGAGATGGGGCTTTGCCATGTTGGCCAGGCTGGTCTTGAACTCTTGGCCTCAAGTGATATGCCTGCCTCGGCCTCCCAAGGTGCAGGGATTACAGGCGTGAGCCACTGCGCCCGGCCCAGGCTTAGCATTTTTACTGCAGTCAGGTTTGCTGATGCAGAGAGCTGCGTAATTTTTTTAAATGCAAGGGATGGCTGTGGAGTTCTCAGTCCCTCCCAAGGCTGACCATGGCCCTGTCTTTTCTTTCAGGGGCCAGGTCCTCCCAGCGGATTCACTACTGAACATCGTAGATGTGGAATTAATTTACGGAGGCATTAAGTACATTCTCAAGGTAAATGCCCCCGTGCCTCTCCGATTTCTCCAACACTGTGCAAGCTTCAGGGAGTTTCTTTCTTCCATGAACCATCCCTGGAGTGGATTTGCCCATGCTTGGGTTTGAGCACTTGTGTTCCTCAGGAATGCCCGTGTAGTCCGTGACCTTGACACCTAAACACTTTGGCTTTTAGAACATGTAGGGCTGTGTAGTCCGCAGAGGGCACAGTGGAGCGTGGATAAGTTTCCTGTAGCTGCGGAGACAAGGTACCACAAACTGGTTTAAACCAACAAAAATTTATTCTGTCCCAGTTCTGGAGGCCAAGTGTAAAATCAACGTGTTGGCGGGCCGTGGTCTCTCTGAAGAAGGCGCTGGGGCAGGATCTGTTCCGAGCCTTGCCAGCTTTTGGTGCTGCTGGCAGTCCCTGGTGATTTTTGGCTTGTGGCTGCCTTGCCCGTCTCTGTCTCTGGTTTTTTTGTTTTCCCAAACGGAGCCTCGCTCTGTCGCCCAGGCTGGAGTGCAGTGGTGCAATCTTGGCTCACTGCAACCTCCATCTCCCAGGTTCAAGCGATTCTCCTGCCTCAGCCTCCTGAGTAGCTGAGATTATAGGCATATGCCACCATGCCTGGCTAATTTTTGTATTTTTAGTAGAAATGGGATTTCACCATGTTACCTGGGCTGGTCTTGAACTCCTAAGCTCAAGTGATCTGCCTGCCTTGGCCTCCCAAAGTGCTGGGATTACAGGCATGAGCCACCCCCCGGCCTCTGCCTCTGTGTGTGTGTATGTGTGTGTGTGTGTGTGTATGTGTGTGTGTGTGTGTGTGTGTTCACATTGTCTTTCATGACTGTGTCTTTGTGTCTCTTTGTATGAACACCAGTCACCTTGGATTTAGCGCCTACCCTGATCCAGTATGATTTCATCTTAGTTCCATCTGCAGAGACCCCATTCCAAATAAGGTCACATTCCAGGTTCCAGGAATTGTCGGGAGGGAAAAGAGGACAGAGTTTGAGTCTGCTTCTGAGACAGAATTTTTGTTTTTTTTAACTAATGCTTTCTATTTAATATAGATGAGCACGAGTAGAACTCACAACTTGGGAGATTTGGGGGCTTTAGTTCAACTAAACCTGTGTATCATTGATCAGGGTGTGCTTTCACAATCATCCTCCTTTGCCCCTAATGCCTCTTGGCTACCTTTGGGGACGTGGCTGCCCCTAACTTGATTTTAAATGTCACACATGCACAATGTAGAAAATTTCAAAATTTCAAGCGAGCCTAAAAAATCAGGAAAACAAATCCATCATGTGCTAATGCCTAGAGGTAATCCTGGTGAACATTTTAGCAAATCTTTGTTACGTATTTTTTTCTTTTGCATTAATTTTACAAAGTTGAGATCATGGTGCAAATACAGTTTTGCAGCTTTGATATGATCGTGGCATAAAGTTTTCCATGCTATTAACAAGTTTTCTTTAACACGAGTCTAAACTCATGTCTACAGCACTGTCTCCCCGCACTTTCAGTAGTGATGGGAATGTTCTTTACCTGCTGTGTCCACGATGCTGCCCTTATGCGGTGACTGAGCACTTGAAAGTGGCAAGTGTGACTGAGGAACTGAAGTTTACATTTTGTTTAATTTTCATCAATTTAAATAGCTGTGTGTGGTTAGGGGTCACCCTATTGGACAGGGCAGATCTAGAGTGTTCCATTGCAAGGTTGTTGGCTTACTAATTTGGTTCTAATTTGTATTGTTATTACAAATAGTGCTGCAATACACATTCTTCTATTTCTTGCTACCTTGTGTCATAAAATGTGTATTTTATAGGTTGAAGGCCCTTTAGGGTGTGTGTTTTCTGAGAGAAAACTGAACTGAAGTACCAGATGGGGCAGGCACTCTTCCTAGAGGCAGATGTAGTGCTGGGACCAGGGCTTGGCTGTGTCTCTCTCGCATGTCCCAAAGCTCTTGTGTGCTCCTGGGCAGAGCTGGGTCTGGGGAGCAGAGCCCTAGTCTACGTTCAGGTGTCTTAGTCCATTTGGGCTACTGTCATAAAATACCAAAGACTGAGTGGCTTCTAAACCACACACTGTATGTCTCACAATTCTCTAGGCTGGGAAGGTCAAAATCAAGACACTGGCAGATTTGGTATCTACTGAGGACCCACCTTTCATTTCATAGATGCTGTCCTTTCACTATGTCCTTAGATGTCAGAAAGGGGCCATGGAGCTCTACAGGGCATCTTATATAAGGGCACTAATTTCTTTTACGAGGGCCCCACCTTCATGATCTAATCACCTCCCAAAGGCTCCACCTCCTAAAGCCATCACATTAGGGGTTGGGATTTCAACTTATGAATTTTGTGGGGACACAAACATTTAGTCCATTGCACCTGGCTGCTGGTGGAGTCTCTGAGGCTGCCTCACCCAGAGTGAGAGCTGGAGACAGGAATCAGAAGGGAGACTAGCCCCAGAGGGCATGCAGTCGGCAACATGGCTTGACAGCGACTATATTACCCACGGGCAGGTGTGGCTTGCTACTCCAGGCCTCCCCCAGCCCCATCAGCAGCTGCTCCCTTGGCAGGGATTGTGAGGGCTGGATCCAAGAGACAGGGGTGTTCATCTTGGCCCTCTGTGGTGGACAACCAGCTCTTGTTTGTTGTTAGTGGGGCCAAACAGTGCTCTGGGAGCACATCCTGAACCCAGGCGGTGAAAAGGGCCTGTCCCCACAGGTGGCCCGGCAGTCTCTGACCATGTTCGTTCTCATCATGAATGGCTGCCACATCGAGATTGACGCCCACCGGCTGAACGATGGGGGGCTCCTGCTCTCCTACAATGGGAACAGCTACACCACCTACATGAAGGAAGAGGTTGACAGGTTCGTGGGGGTGCGAGTCCCACTGTGGGCTGGGCGTGCACAGCTCTCTGTCCTAGGCATGGAAAACCCAGTGCTGGCCTATGTGCAGATCCAAGGGTGTTAGAGAAGGTGCCTCTCCAGTAAATTCTGGGGGCGTGCAGAGAAGCTAATCTCTTGGTTGGAATTCTGTGCAACTGGCACATACTTAGGGGAGGATCCTAGGGGGCCCTTTTCTAGTAACCTGGTTGGTGGGGATTCAGAGCTGAACAGGACATGACTCCCAGCTCCGTGGCCTGCGAGGTGTGTGACGAGGTGCTTGCTGCCTGTGCATCTGAGCCCCGGCATCCACCCAGTTAGCGCGGCAGTGCCCTACCAAGCTCCTCCGTACCAGGCGCTGTGCTAGGTGTTGGGATAGCATGCTGGGTGTGACTTGCCGAGCTTCCAACCCATTGGGGAAGATGACACACTGAACAAACAGATAGTGGCAGGAAAGGGTGTTGTGTACCTGACGGGTAACACACAAGATGTCCTGGAAGCTCTTAGCACAGGGGCTCGTGAGATAGTGAGATAGGCCCCAAAGATGCTCTGCCTCCAGTGTGTCTGATCACACCGAGGTCACGCAATGAAACAGACCCGGCCAAGGTGACAAAAGGAGAGGGGATGTCTGAAAAGTCTGAAAAGCTCCAGTTAGAGAGTGGAGACTTTTTAATCCTTAATATTTGGGAAGAAGGCAGACTAGGTTTATGCCAGAGTAATGTTTTGTTATCTCCTTTTTTTTTTTTTTTTTTTTTTTTTGAGAGAGGGTCTTGCTCTGTCACCCAGGCTGGAGTACAGTGGTACCATCATGACTGCAGCCTTGACTTCCTGGGCTCCAAGATGATTCCCTCACCTCAGTCCCCCAAGTTGCTGGGACTACAAGGACATGCCACCACACCCAGCTAATTTTTGTACTTTTTGTAGAGACAGGGTTTTACCATGTTGCCCAGGCTGGTCTTGAACTTCTGGACTGAAGCAGTCAGCCAGCTTCGGCCTCCCAAAGTGCTGGGATTGCAGGCATTAGCCACCGCACCCTGCCTGTTATCTCTTTTTCAACCCATGTTCTATCTGCCAAGAATATTCAGGATTATTATAGGTTCCACTCACCCCAGTTCAAAGGTTAAGACTTTGAGTCAGTAAATATTTGTTGAATCATATCCACTGATTGATTTTTCTGTGTCAGGCCCTGTTGGAAGTATGTCAGTAAAAGGAACCAGCTTTCAGCCAAAAAAGGGTCACATCCTTTTTATTATTTTATTTTAAAGACTGGTTCTCAGCTGGGCGCAGTGGCTCACGCCTGTCATCCCAGCACTTTGGGAGGTCGAGGCGGGTGGATCACGAGGTCAGGTGATCGAGACCATCCTGGCTAACATGGTGAAAGCCTGTCTCTGCTAAAAAATACAAAAAAAATTAGCCTGGTGTGGTGGCAGGTACCTTAGTCCCACCTACTTGGGAGGCTGAGGCAGGAGAATGGTGTGAACCCAGGAGGCGGAGCTTGCAGTGAGCCGAGATCACGCCACTGCACTCCAGCCTGGGCAACAGAGCGAGACTCTGTCTCAAAAAATAAAAAATAAAAAATAAAATAAATAAAGACTGGTTCTCACTCTGTTGCCCAGCCTGGGCAAGAGTGAGACCCTGATCACTTGAGTCCAGAAGTTTGAGACTAGCCTGGGCAACATGGCAAAACCCCATTTCTATAAAATATAACAACTAGCCAAGTGTAGTAGCACAAATCAGGGGGTTGTGATGGGAGGATCACCTGACCCCAGGGAGGTCGAGACTTCAGTGAACCATGATTGTGTCACTGCACTCCAGCCTCGGTGACAGAGTAATTATAGCTCACAATAGCCTCGAACTCCTGGGCTTAAAGGATTCTCCTGCCTCAGCCTCCTGAGTAGCTGGGACTCCTGGCATGTGCTACCATGCCCAGCTAATTTTTTTTTTTTAAATTTTTTTGTAGAAACGGGGTCTCATTGTGTTGCCCAGGCTTGTCTTAAACTCCTGGCCTCAAGCGATCCTCCCACCTCGGCCTCACAAAGAAAGCATCACAGCCTTTTGTTCACCGACCTCACTCTCAGTGTCTCTGAGATAACTATCAAATGCCACCCTTTGGGAATGTAGAGGGTACACTCCCCCTTTAGGAAGGGGAAATGGTATTGAAAGCCGGACTAGGGCTTGCTGGGTTGATGGTCCTCATCAGTCTCCCTACCCACTCCTCCTCTCTCCCAGTTACCGAATTACCATCGGCAATAAGACATGTGTGTTTGAGAAGGAGAATGATCCTACGGTCCTGAGATCCCCCTCGGCTGGGAAGCTGACACAGTACACAGTGGAGGACGGGGGCCACGTTGAGGCTGGGAGCAGCTACGCTGAGATGGAGGTGACTGCAGAGCCGGCCGTGGGGAATCCTGAACCCTCAAACCCTCACTCCTCTGGCTTTGTCCCATGTCTGAACAAACAGACCTACTTCTCCCCTTGGCCACTGTGTGCAAATTCCTAAGGGAGTCAGTCTGTGGGTTTCAGCCAAATCCCCTGAAGTATTCAAAGAAAAAAACTTCAAAAAATGCACACCTCCCCAGGAATGAGTAAGAAGGTTAATGACACAGAAACTGGATACAGAGAATATGGGAACTGTCTGTACTATTTACAAAACTGTTCTGTAAACTGTTCTGTAAATAAGTTTCCTTGATTTTTTTTTTTTTTTTTTGAGACAGTCTCAGTCTGTCACCCAGGCTGGAGTGTGGTGGCGTGATCTCGGCTCACTGCAAACTCCGCCTCCTAGGCTCAAGTGGTCCCCCCACCTCAGCCTCCCAAGTAGTTGGGATTTCAGGCATGCACCACCCCGCCTGACTTAATTTTTTGTATTTTTGTTAGAGACAGGGTTTCGTCATGTTGCCCAAGCTGTTCTCAAACACCTGAGCTCAGATGATCCACCTGCTTTGGCCTCCGAAAGTGCTGGGATTGCAGGCATGAGCCACTGCACCCAGCCAAGAATTGATTGATAATAACAATTATTATCAATCATTGATTAAATATTAAATATTGACCCCAGCAGTGATCGAAAGGTGTTCAGCCAATACTTGCAAAGCTGTAACCATGTGGCAGGTGCTGTTCTAAGCGTTTTACTGATCTTTATTTTTTAACCTTCCCAGCAACTGTATGAGATGGGCACAAATGTGGTCCCCATTTTATAAAAAAACTGGGCCCAGGCAGGCTAAGAAACTCGCTGGAGGTCACACAAAGCCAGGATTCAAACCTGGAAAATAACAACAGTAATAGCAATGAAAATACAGCAATAGTAGTAGCTACTGCGTATTGACCTGCTGCGTGGCAGGATCTGCATCTCATTTAATCCTCATAAGAGCCCTAAGAGGTGAAACTGTCATTATTCCTCATTTTACACTTGGGGAAACTGAGGCTCAAGGAGGGAAGCCACTTCTGAAGATCACAGAGGTATTGGGGAGAGGGGGCGGGTCCTGGGATTCTAGTCCAGGGCTGGCTGACTTGGGTGCCCAAGCTGTGAACTGCCAAGCAAGAGAGACAGCGTAGTCCTGGCTCTGCAGCTGACACCATGGTGACAAAGCTCATGCCATCCACATATCCAGACACTCAGAGAGGCACATTGAAAGGGCTGATGAGCAGATTCTTCATTTCACAGAGTGTTCCCTGGTTGTCTAAGTGCCTTTAATAAAACAAACTGTTCACAAAATGTTTGACTTATGCAGTACATTTTAGGAACGTGTATATGAACCACTCTATGTAACATGATTTAACAGTATTTCTAAGAGAGAGAAGACCCCCCTTTGGAAATAAACATCAGTTTCCATATCTGTAAATGGGCATCACAAACACCTCCTTGGCTGGCTTTGCAGAGTGAATGGCACTTGCCTGGTGCATAGCAGGCTTCCAGTAAAGGTCACTTTTCCTTGTCCCTTCTGCCTGAACACTGCCCAGGGAGTCATTCCATTTAGATGACGAGTCCCTGCTCTGGCATCACTAGTTCTGGGTGGCTCTGGGTGTCAATCCTGACGGGCTCTGTACTATTTCTTCTTTTTACGAAATAGGTGATGAAGATGATCATGACCCTGAACGTGCAGGAAAGTGGCCGGGTGAAGTACATCAAGCGTCCAGGGGCCGTGCTGGAAGCAGGCTGCGTGGTGGCCAGGCTGGAGCTTGATGACCCTTCTAAGGTCCACCCGGTATGTGGTTCCACGGCCCAAGTGCTCTGGCTGGTGCAGGTGCACTTGCAGCCTCCGCTGGTTCAGTGAGACAGGTAGACTCAAGGCTGATAGCTCTTCTCCTGCTTCCACCTGCAGACGGAGCTCATCTCAGCAGCCACCGTGATGGTGCAGAAACACAAGGAAGCTGCACCCTGCTTTGCTCAGATCCCTCTCTGCGGCTCTCCATCCTGCTTAGAGTAAAACCCAGTTTCTGCCAGTGACCTACAAGACCCCAAATGAGCTGTTCCCTGCTTTCTTCTCTGCCTTCCTCCTCTGTCCCTCTCCCCATCACTTACTTGAATACACTGGATCCCTCCCTCCAGGGGGCTGTCCTCTCTGCCATGAAGGACCTACCCCAGACTTTGCAGGAATCACTCCCAATTCCTAGGAGCTTTGATTCCAATGTCTTGCCCTCAGTGAGGGCATTCTTGATCACTGACCACCTTTTCTTTTTAATAGACTTAATTTTTAGTATAGTTTTAGATGTACAGAACAGTTATGTAAATAGTACAGAGTTCCCATATTGTCTGTAGCCAGTTTTCCTGTCATTCATTTAATTATTATTCAATTAATTGTCGGTCTTCTTCTTCTTCTT
>NW_012101333.1:24872-39120 GCF_000951045.1 Mandrillus leucophaeus
TCCATTTGGCATATTTAATGAACCAATATCGATATATTAGGTATTATTGTTTAAGAATAATAATTAACTGTTTTAAATTTAACTATTATTGCAATAGTATGGTCCATTTGTCACATTTAATGAACCAATTTTGGTACCTTATTGTTCACTCAGATTTCCTTAGTTCATTTTTTAAAAATTATGGTTAAATACACATAACATGAAATTTACTGTCTTAGCCATTTTTGAATGTTCTCTTCAGCAGTATTAAATACATTCACATGGTTGCACAACCATCACCATCATCCATCTCCAACACTTGCAAAACTAAAACTTGACACTCATTAAATAGTAACTCCCTCCTCCCTCCTCCCTCCAGCCCCTGGCAACCACTATTCTGCTTTCTCTCTATCAATCCAACTCCTCTAGGTGCCTCATATAGGTGGAATCTATATAGTATCTGACCTTTTGTGACTACGTTTAGTATAATGTTTCCAAGTTTCATCCATCTTATAGCATGTGGCAGAATGTCCCTGTTTTTTTAAGGCTGCATAATATTCCCTTGTAGGGGTATATCACATTTTGTTTATTGACTCGTCCACTGATAGACACTAGGATTGTTTCTACCTTTTGGCTACTGTGAATAAGGCAACTATGGACGTGAGTGTACGATTTTCTTAGTTTTTACCTAATGTTCGGGATCCCATCCAGGTTAGTGCATTGCATATAGTTGTCATGTCTCTTTCAACCGCCCTTTAAAAAATTGTGCTCACCTCTACCCATGTGCAAACACACACCACACCTCACAGAGACGACCTCACTGATTGTCTTCTTGGTTTATTATTTGGCCTCCAGGAGACTGGAAACACCAGGAGAACAGGGCTTTTTGGCTTTCTTGCTCACTGCTGGGTCCCCAGTGCCAAAAACAGGAGCTGGTACGTCAGAGGTGCTCTGTAAATATTGGTTGTTGGATGAATGTATAGCAGTGCAGGTGCCGGGGCCATCACCCTCTCCTCAGGACCACTAGGGGGTGCACCAGAGTGTCTGTCATGTGACCCTGAGCTCAGGCTCTTGGGGGGACCTCCAATTTAGATTCCTGTTAATTTTTCAGCGTTTGTCAAGCCCTGTCATTACCTATGAGTCCCTGAGGTCAAGGACTACTTTTGATGTTCCTGTTGTGATCCTGGGGCTTAGCACAGTGCTCGCGGCATAATGGGTGCTGAGAAATAATAAGTCTTGATGAATGAATGAATGTTTACACCCTCCTAAGCAAGACTCTAAAATAATTAGTACATCTGTCCAGCAAAAAAAGCATTTACAAATATCACATTTTCTCTTTTCTCCAGAGTATTCTATTGATTGTATTTGTTTTCTTTTTTAAAAAAATTATAATTATAGGTACATAATAGGTGTATATATTTATGGGGTACATGTGACCTTTTGATATAGGCATACAGTCTAATAATAGGTGTATATGTTTATGGGGTACATGTGACCTTTGATATAGGCATATACTGTCTAATAATCAAATCAGGGTGATTGGGGTATCTATCACCTCAAGCATTTATCATTTCTTTGCGCTAGGAACATTCCAATTCTACTTTTTTGGTTATTTTAAAATATACATTCAATTTTAATTGACTATAGAGTCACCCTGTTGTGCTATCAATACTAGATCTTTTTCTTTTTTTTTGTGAGATGCAGTTTCGCTCTGTCACCCAGGTTGGAGTGCAGTGGCGTGATCTTGGCTCACTGTAACCTCCACCTCCAGGGTTCAAGCGATTCTCGTGCCTCAGCCTCCCGAGTAGCTGGGACTTCAGGCACCTGCCACCATGCCCGGCTAATTTTTGTATTTTTAGTAGAGATGGGGTTTCACCATGTTGGCCAGGCTGATCTGGAACTCCTGACCTCAGGTGATCCGCCCGCCTCGCCCTCCTGAAGTGCTGGAATTACAAGTGTTAGCCACCATGCCCAGCCTCAATACTAGATCTTATTCATTCTATTGAACTATATTTTTGTACCCATTAACTATCCCCACTCCCACCAGCCCCATTACCCTTCCCAGACCCTGGCAGCCATCATTCTACATTCTATTTCCGTGAGTCCATTTGTTTTAATTTTCTACTCCCACATATGAGTCAGAACATGCTAAATTTGTCTTTCTGTGCCCAGATTATTTCACATAATAATCTGATATCCTCCAGTTCCATCCATGTTGCTGCAAATTACTGTTGTTACAATTCTTTTCATTAGTCTCTCTCTCTTTTTTTTTTTTTTTTTTTGAGACAGAGTCTCACTCTGTCACCCAGGCTGGAGTGCAGTGGCATGGTCTCGGCTCACTGCAACCTCCACTTCCTGGGTTCAAGCAATTCTCCTGCCTCAGACTCCCGAGTAGCAAGTAGCTGGGACTACAGGTTTGTGCCACCATGCCTGACTAATTTTTGTATTTTTAGTAGTAATGGAGTTTTACTAGGTTGGCCAGGCTGATCTTGAACTCCTGGCCTCAAGCAATCCGCCCACCTTGGCCTCCCAAAGTGCTGGGATTACAAGGGTGAGCCACTGTGCCTGGCATCATTAGTCTCTTTAGGGAGTTCCCAAAGCTAGGAATAGACTGGGCCTTTTTGGATCAGTGGGCAGGTCCAGGTACCTGCACTGTGATTCCTTTCAGCACACATTTCCTGTGCTGGGTTAATAAGGTAGGGCCTGGCCACCCATTCCCTGAGCCTCACGTAAATGCTTGTGAGACAGACTGGGAGATCAAGTAATTTTACTTGGTGAGTGTAGTTAGAACACTGCCCTTGGCCCTGGGCTGTGGGGGCCCAGATGGAGAAGCCGTGATCAGACTGTGGAGGAAAACAGAATTTCACTCCATTTCCCAGGCTGGAGTGCAATGGCACAATCTTGGCCCACTGCGACCTCCGCCTCCCAGGTTCAATTGATTCTCCTGCCTCAGCCTCTGGAGTAGCTCCGATTACAGGCACGCGCCACTGTGACTGGCTAAATTTTTTGTGTATTTTTAGTAGAGATGGGGTTTTGCCGTGTTGGCCAGGCTGGTCTTGAACTCAAAAGGAATGGTTTGGAAAACCCATACTGGGGTGTGAGTTTGGCCATTTTAACTTTCCAGTACATTGTCTTCGATTTTTTCCTCAGGCCTCATCCTCACTTGATATGGAAGCCAGCGGATCTGCCCCGCCTCCCGTTCTGCCCCGTCCCATTTGGGATTCCCAGAGTTTTCCTGACCTGTCATTCTTGTGGTGTCTCATCAGGCTGAACCGTTCACAGGAGAACTCCCTGCCCAGCAGACACTGCCCATCCTTGGAGAGAAACTGCACCAGGTCTTCCACAGCGTCCTGGAAAACCTCACCAACGTCATGAGTGGCTTTTGTCTGCCGGAGCCCATTTTTAGCGTAAAGGTAAAGTCACCTATGAGCGCAGGCGTGTAGATCCGTGTGGAGAGTCAGGTCTACCCCATGACAGCAGAGGTCATTAGTAAGAAATGAGAAAATGGTCGGTCTTCTGTTGCTTTTATTTTATTTATTTTGTTTTTTGAGACAAAGTCTCACTCTGTCGCCCAGGCTCACTGCAGCCTTAACCTCCTGGGCTCAAGAGATCCTCCCACCTCAGCCTCCCGAGTAGCTGGGACTATAGGTACACCCCACCACGCCCGGCTAATTTTTTGTATTTTTGTAGAGATGGAGTTTTACCGTGTTCCCCAAGCTGGTCTCAGACTCCCAGGCTCAAGTGATCCACCTGCCTGGGCCTCCCAAAGTGCTGGGATTACAGGCCTGAGCCACGCACCCAGCCCCTCTGTTGTGTTTATGAAGGACCTGTCCTCAGGGAATTCCTCAATTCGATTGCAAACATTGGCCTGACGTTTTCTCCTTGATCGTAAACTGGGCTTGTAGCAGTTCAGCTGAAAACTGAGAATACTCCAGTAGGACGTTAAGGAAGGAGTCAGTGGGGGTCACCCCCCTTAAGGAGATGACGGACAAGGCCCTTTGTTTGAAACACACCTCTGTTCGCCGTTCACCCTTGCTGGGTCTCATCTATTCACTCAGTAAAGAAACAAGAAGTTCTCTGATTTGCAGACCTCCTTGAAAGACCCGTGATGCTCATAACAGTGACTAGTGATGATGAAAATCATGGCGATGATGATAATAATTGCCAATGCTTAGCAAGTATGTACCATGTGTCACCCTTTTTTTTTTTTTTTTTTTGAGATGGAGCCTTGCTGTGTCACCCACACTGGAGTATGGTAGCACAATCTTGTCTCACTGCAACCTCTGCCTCCCAGGTTAAAGTGATTCTCCTGCCTCAGCCTCCTGAGTAGCTGGGATTACAGGCACGTGCCACCTATACCCAGCTAATTTTTGTTTTTTTTTTTGGTAGAGATGGGTTTTTACCATGTTGACCAGGCTGTTCTCGAACTCCTGACCTCAGGTGATTCACCCACCTCGGCCTCCCAAAGTGCTGGAATTACAGGCATGAGCCATCATGCCCACTGTGTCACCTTCTAACTACTTAAAAATTCAATTATTTCATCCTCCCAGCAACCGATAAGGTAGGAACTCTTATTTCCTTTTACAGTTGAGGCAACTGAAGCACACAGGGACTGAGAGACTTGCCGTGCTTCATACATGAGGAGGCAAAGATGAGATCTGAACCATGGCCATCAGGATTCTGACTCTGTGCTCTTCACCCCATGTTATGCTGCCTGATGATTATTGACATCATTGCAACTTTTTTTTTTTTTTTTGAGATAGGGTCTTGCTGTGTCTCCCAAGCTGGAGTGAAACAGTGCTCACTACAACCTCGACCCCCTGGGCTCAAGCAATCGTTCCACTTCAGCCTCCCAAGTAGCTGGGGTTACAGGCACCTGCCACCATGCCCAGCTAAGTTTTTGTAGAGATGGGGTCTCACCATGTTGCCCAGGCTGGTCTCGAACTCCTGGGCTCAAGTGATCCTCCTGCCTTGGCCTCCCAAAGTGTTGGGATTGCAGACATGAGCCACTGCACTCCACAATAATTGCAACCTTTATTAGTTGGGGTGCTTCGCAGTTTATGTATCAGTTCACTTTGAAACCTCACAACCACACTGGGGCGTTGGCCCCATTGTCATTGTCATCCAAAGACCATCAGCATTGGCTACTGAGACACCCTGGAAACAGCATAGGGCAGCAGTTCAGTCTCAGGAGCTGAACAGCCTGGGTTTGCCTCCTAGTTTTGCTTCTTACTAGCTAAGTGACTTTGGTTAACTTAACTAATCTCTCTGTGTTTCAGTTGCCTCAACTGCAAAATGGACAAAATCATTAGACCTCCTTTGTAGGGTTGCTTTTAGGGATCAAATGAGAACATGTAAAGAAAGGTCCTAGAACACTGTACTAAGCTAGTATACGAGAAACATCAACTCATCACGTGACCTTATGTTTGATCCCCCCAATGCTGGCTTTCTGATGCACAGAGAGGGGGAGTCAGGGTCTTCCTATGTGGGAAAACTGAGTATCCCATGTGGTCAGGGGCCATTCCACTCTGGACTGCCCCAGAGGCTGCTGGGTCTGGATCTTCAGCCACTTGAGTGCATGGGGTCAGGATGGGTTGAGCTGTGTTGGGTGCCCTGTTGTGGGGGGTGGTGCCCATGCCCATGCAGGGCTGGGGGCTGATGCTGTGGTCCCCGCTTCAGTTGAAGGAGTGGGTGCAGAAGCTCATGATGACCCTCCGGCACCCGTCACTGCCGCTGCTGGAGCTGCAGGAGATCATGACCAGCGTGGCAGGCCGCATCCCAGCCCCCGTGGAGAAGTCAGTCCGCAGGGTGATGGCCCAGTATGCCAGCAACATCACCTCGGTGCTGTGCCAGTTCCCCAGCCAGCAGGTACGTGCTCCCCCACCCAGCCCCACCCCACCAGGATGGTCACACTGGGCTGGCTCCCAGTCTGGCTCCATATCTGGCCTCTGATCAAGTTGAACTCCTTGAGACCCACTTATAGCCTAACATATCAGGCCGAGGGTTTCCTTTCAAGCCTCATCTGCAGAATCCCATCATTTACTCAAAGCAACAGTTGTTTGAATGAACATCAACATTCCTTAGGTCTTATTGCGTAAAACTCAAGATTCCGATGGAGTTGATGCAGATGGAGTGAGCATTTCCCAAACAAATAAACTGGCTGACATCATTAGAGGAAACTGCAAGTTTTTTAATTTTTGTTTTTTCACTGGTTTGCAGCTTTGATTTTCCGTCCCTGGATTTCGTAGGTGATCATCTGGGAGCTCCGTGTGTGTGTGTGTGTGTGTGTATGTGTATATACACATACACACCCCTATATATATATAGTATTTTAAGAACTGTACTGAGGTCGGGTGCAGTGGCTCACTCCTATAATCCCAGCACTTTGGGAGGCCGAGGTAGGTGGATCATTTGAGGTCAGGAGTTTGAGACCAGCCTGGCCAACATGGTGAAACCCCATCTCTACTAAAAATACAAAAATTAGCCAGGCATGGTAGCATGCACCTGCAGTCCCAACTACTCAGGAGGCTGAGGCAGGAGAATTGCTTGAACCCAGGAGGCAGAGGTTGCAGTGAGCCGAGATTGCACCACTGCGCTCCCAAAAAAAGAATGTACTGAGATGTCTCATCATAATCATAGTTGCATTTGTGAACACGTTAAAAAAAAGAATGGAAGCCATTCCAGGGTAGTATGAAATATCTCTGTTATGTACACACTGGCCTTGCGTTGCTCATTTTGTTGTGGTTGTTGGTTTTGTGGGGCATTTGAAAGGCATTTGCACTGGGAAGAGCCCCTCTGCCTATTGGCCTTCCTGCCCGCTGGTGAGAGGGTTCCTCACCATCGTCATCCACCCGCCCACACATTGGTGATTTGGGAAACCAGAGGACAGTGTCGTTCAGGCCATTCTCAGAGGTTAGCAGTTCTAAGGGCTGGAATATTGTCCAGCCAAAGAAAGAAAGAATACTGATTTATGCTTCCACGTGGATGAAGCATGAATTGTGCTAAGGGAAATAAGCCAGGCACAAAAGACCACATATTATGTGATATTATGTGATTCCTTTTTTTTTTTTTTTTTTTGAGACCTCCCGAGTAGTTGGGATTACAGGCATACACCACCATTCCCAGCTAATTGTTTGTTTTTTTAGTGGAGATGTGGTTTCACCATGTTGCCCAGGCTGGTCTTGAACTCCTGACCTCAGGTGATCTTCCTGCCTCGGCCTCCCAAAGTGCTGGGATTACAGGCATGAGCCACGGTGCCCAGCCCTGTGTAATTCCATTTTTTATGAAATGTCCAGAATAGGCACATTCATGAAGAAGGAAGTAGATTAGTGACCGCCAGGGGCTGCAATGCAGGGAAAATGGAGAGTGAGCACTAATGACTACAAGGTTTCTTTTTAGAGTGACGAACATGCTTTAACATTAGATGGTGGTGGTAGTTGCACGACTTTATGAATACACTACCAACCACTGAATGTACACTTTAAAGGGAGATGGTGGAATATGGTGGTATGTAAGGTATATCTGAACTAAAAAATAACAAAAACCAAACTCTAGAGGATCCTAACTGAAAAAGTACACACTTGGAACTTTCAGGAATTTGTCATTGATCCAGGTTTTTTTTTTCTTTAAAAATATTTTTGATGCCAAAGGCAATATACCAATAACATTACGTCTAATGATAAAGACAGGACCCTTCCCCACCAGCACCCTGGTTTTTGCTAGAGTGGGACATTCCCATCTCCTCATTCCCCATCCCGTTCATATGTACGGACCGGTAGAAGGCGAATGTGTGCACTTCTCCACGTGATTGCTGGCATTTTGAGCGCTTGAATTCCTCACCGTTGAAGGGATGAACAGGGGTGTTGCAGGGTAGCTGAAAGGCTTTGGGCCTGGAATTTTCAATCTTCAAATGAGCCTTGGATGGGACCTCCCTGGGAGGCTGTGGTGGGTCTTGTAGGTCAGCAGTTCCCAACCTTTTTAGCACCAGGGACCGGTTTTGTGGAAGACAGTTTTTCCACAGACCGGGGACGGGGGTGGTTTCGGGATGATTCAAGCACGGACCGGGGAGGGGGATGGTTTCAAGATGATTCAAGTGCGTTACATTTATGGTGCACTTTATTTCTATTATGATTACATTGTAATATATAATGAAATAATTATACAACTCACCATAATGTAGAATCTGTGAGAGCCCCAGGCTTGTTTTCCTGCACCTAGACGGTCCTATCTGGGGGTAATGAGAGATAGCAACAGATCATCAGGCCTCAGATTCTCATAAGGAGCATGCAACCTAGATCCCTCACAGGCGTGGTTCACAGCAGGGTTTGCGCGCCTGTGAGAATCTAATGTTCCCGCTGATCTGACAAGAGGTGGAGCTCAGATGGTATTATGAGCAATGCGGGGGCTGTAAATACAGACGAAGCTTCGCTCCTTCTTCCACTGCTTACCTCCCGCTGTTCAGCCAGTTCCTAACAGGCCACAGACCGGTGCTGGTTTGGGTACTGGTTTGGGGACCCCTGCTTTAGGGGACTGCTGTGTGGCATGTGAATCATCAGCAGTCAGATCTGTCTTGTTTTCCCATCCAGATAGCCACCATCCTGGACTGCCACGCAGCCACCCTGCAGCGGAAGGCTGACCGAGAGGTCTTCTTCATCAACACCCAGAGCATCGTGCAGTTGGTCCAGAGGTAAATCCTAGGTCTCCCCATGGGATGTGGTTGTCACCTGATCGTCGCATGCATTGCACCAGGGTGGTGCTCTGGGGCTGTCTTCCGGGCAGGCTTGCACTGCGAGAAAGTTATGGTCCTGCGGTGCCATTACTAACAGCAGAACCCTGGGTAAGGCACTTTACTTCTGTGAAGCTGTTTGCCGGCTGGCAAAATGGAAATAAAAACACTTTTCAAGACAAGTTGTTTGGATTATAAAGGAATGAATTTTTTTTTTTTTTTTTTGAGACAGAGGCTCCTTCCCACAGAGGAGAGCAGTGGTATGATCTCAGCTCGCTGCAACCTCTGCCTCCCAGGTTCAAGCGATTCTCCTGCTTCAGCCTCCCGAGTAGCTGGGATTACGGGCAATTTTTGTACTTTTTGTAGAGACGGGGTTTCACCATATTGGCCACGCTGGTCTCGAACTCCTGACCTCAAGTGATCCACTCGCCTCGACCTCCCAAAGTGCTGGGATTACAGGCGTGAGCCACCATGTCTGGCCTATAAATGTATTAAGTTTTGTGAAGTGCTGACAAATAGTAAATACTTGATAGTTACATTAGATTGAGACAATGTGGTGAAATAGCTTTATGTATGATAAAAGACTGCACAAATTGTTATCATTGTGGCTTTTGGGACAATTGCAAAGGAAAGTGGATGAATAATTTGAATTTGTCTCAAGTAGTTTTTTATTGTACAGGGGTTTTCTGCTGCAGGACTATTCTGATGACAAAAGGATTTTTTTTTTTCTTTTTTTTTTTTTGAGATGATGTCTCAGTCTGTCGCCCAGGCTGGAGTGTAGTGGCACAATCTTGGCTCACTGCAAGCTCCGCCTCCTGGGTTCATGCCATTCTTCTGCTGCCTCAGCCTCCTGAGTAGCTGGAACTACAGGCGCCTGCCATCATGCCCGGCTAATTTCTTTTTTGTATTTTTAGCAGAGACCGTGTTTCACCGTGTTAGCTAGAATGGTCTCAATCTCCTGACCTGGTGATCCGTCTGCCTCGGCCTCCCAAAGTGCTGGGATTACGGCGTGAGCCACCGCGCCTGGCCGACAAAAGGATTTTCTGCCACTTTTCACGAAAAATCCACCTAGCAAGAAAGCTTTCCTTATGAAGACAATCAGGGCCAGGTGCTGCGGCTCATGCCTATAATCCCAGCATTTTGGGAGGCCAAGGCAAGAGGACCACTTGAGGCCAGGAGTTGGAGACCAGCCTTGGTGATGTAGCGAGACCCTGTCTGTACAAAAAAAAAGAGAAAAAAAAAGAGTCAGGCATGGTGGTGTGTACCTATAGGCCTAGCTACTCAGGAGGCTGAGGTGAGAGGACTGCTTGATCCCAGGAGTTTGAGGTTGCAGTGAGCTGTGATCATGCCATTGCACTCCAGCCTGGGGGACAGAGCAAGACCTTGTCTTTTACGAAAAAGAAAAAAAGGAATCAAAGCATTATTGGATTTAAACCAATAAATTCCAGGCATGTTTCCCATGTGCCAGAAACTCCCAGGTACAAAGAATGTAAGATTGTAGAAAACCGGCCTTCTTTTCAGGGAGCTGCCCAGCTGTCAGGGAGAGATTTTAGTGTGGATTCCCCACAAACTGCAAGTTTCACAGCCAGGGGCTAGGAAGGGAGTCCTCTTAAAACACATCGACTGCTAACCTTAAGCCCATCCTTTAAGCTTCAGAGAAACATCTAGGAAAAATGAATCATTAATAAATTAACTGAATTTTCTGGCGAATTTTCTGTGCTGAACGTAAGTATTAAAACTCTGTCCTGTGTTGTATAAGTATGTGTTTTAAAATCACATTCGGATCAGAGAGTCTTTTAGCATCTTGATCTGTTTTGTTGTTATTTGGTGATGCTGCAGTTAAGCTAGTTTCTACTTCCCCACAACTCAGTGTCACATCTCCTGAGAAACTTGACCCCTGCGTTCAGATTTTTGGAGGAACATCCAGGTTAAAACTTTGTTTTAAAAGAGAAGCGGCTAGGTGCGATGGCTCATACCTATAATCCCAGCACTTTGGGAGGCCACGGCAGGTGGATTGCTTGAGCTCAGAAGTTCGAGACCAGCCTGGGCAATATGGTGAAATCCGTCTACAAAATATACAAAAATTAGCCGGGCATGGTGGTGGGCACCTGTGGTCCCAGCTACTGCAGAGGCTGAGGTGGGAAGATTGCTTGAGCCCGGGAGGCAGAGATGACAGTGAGCTGTGATTGCACCACTGCACTCCAGCCTGGGTGACAGAGCAAGAACTTGTCTCAAAACAAGAAAAAAAAAAAAAAGAGAGAAGCAAAATTTACATGGAGATCTTTTGGTAAATGTTTTTCCAGTTTGTCTTTTTAAAATGGTCTCTATACATTGGGTAAGTGATTGAAAAATTTTGTTTTAATGGTTAAAGCTTGCTAAACTTGGCTACCCCGTTCAGTATCCGAAATCTATTAAGGGGTGTGTGTGTTTGTTTGTTTGTTTGTTTGTTTTTGTTTTCTCTGTGGCCAGAAAGGCGCCCTCCCAAGTATTAGGCTTGGGATCTACTCCGGTTTTGCCTCCAGTTTGATGTGGGACCTTGGGCAGGGCAGTGTTCTTTCTGGCCTGCAGATGAACCAACTCCACATCCTTTGAAGGCCTCAGGATTAGAGGCTGCCTCTAGATACTTTAAAAAAAATTATTTTAAAATTAACTAGTTAATTAATTAATTTTTTTAAATTTATTTTGAGACAAGCTATCGCCCAGGCTGGAGTGCAGTGATGCGATCGTAGCTCACAACAGCCTTGACCTCTTGGCCTCAAGTGATCCTCTCGCTTCAGCCTCCTATGTAGCCGGGACCACAGTCATGCGCTACCACTCCCGGCTGATTTTTTTGATTTTTTTGTAAAGACAAGGTCTCACCTTGTTGCCTAGGCTGCTCTTGAACTTCTGGGCTCAAATGATCCTCCTGCCTCAGCCTCCCAAAGTGCTGGGATTATGGGCGTGAGCCACCATGACTGGCCTTAATTTTTTGTTTTGTTTTGTAGAAATTGGGTCTTGGCAATATTGCCCAGGCCTGAACTCCTGGGCTCCAGTGATCCTTCCATCTCCATGTCCTTTCTAAAATCCTTTCACTCTCTCTTTTTTTTTTTTTTTTTTTGAGATGGAGTCTTGCTCTGTCACCCAGGTTGGAGTGCAATGGTGCGATCTCAGCTCACCGCAACCTCCTCCTTCCAGATTCAAGTGATTCTCCTGCCTCAGCCTCCCAAGCAGCTGGAACTACAGGCGTCTGCCACCACGCCCAGCTAGTTTTTGTATTGTTAGTAGAGACAGGGTTTCACCATGTTGGCCAGGATGGTCTCGATCTCCTGACCTCGTGATCTGCCTGCCTCGGCCTCCCAAAGTGCTGGGATTACAGGTGTGAGCCACCCCGCCCAGCCAATCCTTTCTCTTTTTAAAAATCATAAAAAGAAAATATTAAATATTCAGGTACTCAAGGAAGGGGTGTGAGCATTAAGAGCAGCCTTCCCTTCTCCCCAGATACCGCAGCGGGATCCGCGGCTATATGAAAACAGTGGTGTTGGATCTCCTGAGAAGATACTTGCATGTCGAGCACCATTTTCAGCAAGGCAAGAGATGCTGATGCCAACACCAGTGGGATGGTGGGGGGCTGAGGAGCCTGAACTTTACCTCTGCGTGGTGTTTTGTCTCCCCCTAGCCCACTACGACAAGTGTGTGATAAACCTCAGGGAGCAGTTCAAGCCAGACATGTCCCAGGTGCTGGACTGCATCTTCTCCCACGCACAGGTGGCCAAGAAGAACCAGCTGGTGATCATGCTGATCGTAAGCAGGAAGAGGGCCTGTTACCCAACCGGGGGTGGGTCAGGAGTCCGCAAACATTTTCTAACAAGGAGCAGAAAGTGGCCGGACGCGGTGGCTCATGCCTCTAATCCCAGCACTTTGGGAGGCTGAGGCGGGCAGATCACTTGAGATCAGGAGTTCGAGATCAGCCTGGCCAATGTGGTGAAACCTCGTCTCTACTGAAAATACAAAAATTAGCTGGGCATGGTGGTGCGTACCTGTAATCCCAGCTACTTGGGGGGCTGAGGCAGAAGAATCGCTTGAACCCAGGAGGCAGAGGTTGCAGTGAGCCAAGATCGTGGCACTGCACTCCAGCCTGGGCAACAGGGCGAGATACTGTCTCAAAAAATAAAGAAAAGAAAAGGAAAGAAAAGAAAAAGTAAGCCAGAAAGTAAATATTTTAGACTTTGCAGGTTGCCGTGGTCTCTGTCTTGACCACTCAACACTGCCTTTGTACAATGTAAGCGAATGGGCATGGCTGGGTTCCCATAAAACTTTGTTGGGAGCCTGAGATGGGAGGATCACTTGAACCTAGGAGTTCAAGTCCAGCCTAGGCAATATTCTAAGACGCCATTTCTTAGAAAAAAAAAACTAAAGCTGGGCACTGTGGCTCACTTCTGTAATCCCAGCACTTTGGGAGGCTGAGACAGGAGGATCACTTGAGGCCAGGAGTTTGAGACCAACCTGGGCAACACAGGGAGACCTCATCTATACAAAAAGTACAAAAATTAGCCAGGTGTGGTGGTATGCACCTGTCGTCCCAGCTACTCAGGGTGCTGAGGCAGGAGGATCACTTGAGCCTGGGATGTTAAGCCTGCAGTAAGCTGTGATCACAGCACTGCACTCCAGCCTGGGTGGCAGAATGAGATCCTGTCTCAAAAAAGCAACAACCAAAAAAACCCAACTTTGTATACAAAAACAGGCAACGGGTGGGATTTGTTGGCCCCTGGGGAGATCATGACTAATGCAAAGCACCTACTTTGTGCCAGGTACACTTGAAGTGCTTTCCAAATACACAGTTGCTCATTTAATTCTCACAGCAGTCCTAGAAAGTGGGTACTGCTGTCACAGCTCTTTGGCAGAGCACAGAGAAATTAAGCCACTTACCCAAGGGCATCCAGCTCCTAAATGTAGAGCCAGGATTTGAACCAATAGTCTGACTCCAGAGTCATGAACTATTAGCCGTGGGATATTGGATTTTGAGTCCTGTGTGTGAAGAAGAAGAGGTATGGAGTCTCTGTTCTTGTTTCTCTTTTCACTTGATAATAGCAGTCTTTTGTTTTTTGTCTATTTTTTCTTTTGAAACAAGGTCTCGCTCTGTTGCCCAGGCTGGAGTGCAGTGGCACCATCATGGCTCACTGTAGCCTCTATCCCCTGGCCTTAAGCCATCCTCCCACGTCAGCCTCCCAGGTAGCTGGGATTGCAGACTCACACTACCACACCCAGCTAGTTTGTTTGTTTGTGTATTGGTTTGTTTTGTAGCGATGAGGTCTCACCATGTTGCCCAGGCTGATCTTGAACTCCTGGGCTCAAGCAATCTTCCTGCTTTGGCCTCCCAAAGTGCTGGGATAACAGGCATGAGCCACTGCGCCTGGCCAATAATAGCAGTCTTTTATGACTAAAAATATTATTCTTTGATATGTCCCTGGCAACTGACTTGGAAAATGTAGGATCAGCAAAGTAAAAGAGACTTGGACTTGGCTTATGGTAGAAAGGGGTTTGGCAATTTTTTTTTTTTTTTTTTTT
>NW_012101333.1:45135-45952 GCF_000951045.1 Mandrillus leucophaeus
TAGAGACAGGGTTTCACCATGTTGGCCAGGATGGTCTCGATCTCCTGACCTCGTGATCTGCCTGCCTCGGCCTCCCAAAGTGCTGGGATTACAGGTGTGAGCCACCCCGCCCAGCCAATCCTTTCTCTTTTTAAAAATCATAAAAAGAAAATATTAAATATTCAGGTACTCAAGGAAGGGGTGTGAGCATTAAGAGCAGCCTTCCCTTCTCCCCAGATACCGCAGCGGGATCCGCGGCTATATGAAAACAGTGGTGTTGGATCTCCTGAGAAGATACTTGCATGTCGAGCACCATTTTCAGCAAGGCAAGAGATGCTGATGCCAACACCAGTGGGATGGTGGGGGGCTGAGGAGCCTGAACTTTACCTCTGCGTGGTGTTTTGTCTCCCCCTAGCCCACTACGACAAGTGTGTGATAAACCTCAGGGAGCAGTTCAAGCCAGACATGTCCCAGGTGCTGGACTGCATCTTCTCCCACGCACAGGTGGCCAAGAAGAACCAGCTGGTGATCATGCTGATCGTAAGCAGGAAGAGGGCCTGTTACCCAACCGGGGGTGGGTCAGGAGTCCGCAAACATTTTCTAACAAGGAGCAGAAAGTGGCCGGACGCGGTGGCTCATGCCTCTAATCCCAGCACTTTGGGAGGCTGAGG
Source organism: Mandrillus leucophaeus (assembly GCF_000951045.1). NCBI lineage: Eukaryota > Metazoa > Chordata > Mammalia > Primates > Cercopithecidae > Mandrillus > Mandrillus leucophaeus. The sequence continues at coordinate 45,786 of NW_012101333.1, forward strand.
CGGGCAGATCACTTGAGATCAGGAGTTCGAGATCAGCCTGGCCAATGTGGTGAAACCTCGTCTCTACTGAAAATACAAAAATTAGCTGGGCATGGTGGTGCGTACCTGTAATCCCAGCTACTTGGGGGGCTGAGGCAGAAGAATCGCTTGAACCCAGGAGGCAGAGG
>NW_012101333.1:51297-58888 GCF_000951045.1 Mandrillus leucophaeus
TTTTTTGAGACGGAGTCTTGCTCTGTCGCCCAGGCGGGAGTACAATGGCACAATCTTGGCTCACTGCAACCTCCGCCTCCCGGGTTCTATCTGTCTGTCTTCTATCTATCTTTTTTGTTTGTTTGTTTGTTTGTTTTTTGAGACAGAGTCTCACTCTGTCGCCCAGGCTGGAGTGCAGTGGTGCGATCTCTGTTCACTGCACCCTCCGCCTCCAGGGTTCAAGTGATTCTCCTGTCTCAGCCTCTGGAGTAGCTGGGATTACAGGCATGCGCCACCATGCCCAGCTGATTTTTGTATTTTTAGTAGAGACATGGTTTTGCCATGTTACCCAGGCTGGTCTCGAATTCCTGACCTCAGGGGATCCACAAGCCTCGGCCTCCCAAAGTGCTGGGATTACAGGCATGAGCCACCACAACGGGCCTGGCAAATTTGTGTGTGTGTGTGTGTGTGTGTGTGTGTGTGTGTGTGTGAGTGAAGGGCCCCGGATAGTAAAGATTTTAGGCTTGAGGACGTCCATCCCCTGTAGCCACTACTCAGCTCTGTGAGCTCTGCCACTGTAGCCTGAAAACAACTACAGACAATAGATACATGAATGAGGATGGCTATGTTACAATAAAACTTTATTTACAAAAACAGTCAGTGGGCAGAGTTTGGCTATGATCTTAAAGGACAATTAGTACCCTATCCCCTATCCAAATTGCATTAATAAATATTGGGGTTTTTGGTAAAGAACCATTTAAAAATCTCACACAGCAGCTTTCAATCCTGGTTGTACATTAGAATCACCTAGGGGGTGGGGAAACTTTTAAAAAATACAGTTGCCCATGCCCCACCCTTGGTCAATTTAATCAGAGTTTCTAGGGGTGGGGCCCAGGCATTAGTGCTTTTTGAAAGTTTCCCTGTGGGAAACTTAAATGTGCACTGTATATGAGACAATATTATTGGTTTAATGTTCAGTTTCTGTGGTGTTTTAATGGTTCTGTAGGTAGGTGGGAGGGAGATATGTGCTAAAATAGTATAAAGGATTGTGGTGTCTGCAACTGACTTTCAGAAAAAGAGAGTGTGTGTGTGTATGCACATGCACATTCTTATTAGAGAAAAATCAAATATGATAATATGGTAAAAGTTTAACAATTAGTGAATCTAGGTGATTACTATGGGGTTTTCAACATAGTCATCTTCAGTTCTTCTGTAGTTTTGAAGTTTGTAAAAATTGATTGGGAGGGAGGACTCCCCAAGTGATTGCAACGTGCAGCCAGGACTGGGAACTTACACCCAAGGAGATATCCACTCTTTATGGGGAGTTCTATTGCTAAAATAATATGATGCTTTTCAAAATACATTGTTTGGATGGAGTTTCCTGGAGTTCGAGTGTTTGTCAAGCACAATATGCCTGTAATCTATTACAGCCAGCTTGTCATTCAAAGGCTGGGGCTTGGGTCTGTGGGTTATTATGCTGGTCGTTCCTCTGTGCCCATATTGATTCTTTTCTGGGCATGAAGTCCTGAAAGGTCACGTACACCAGAGGACAGCCAAGGCAAGATGGGTGGAGCAGCCCCCAGCTCTTGGGAATTGGGACATTTGCCTGGACCTCCTTGATGATAGAGGCTACAAATGTTGAACCAATTACAGTCTGGAGATAAATGTGAGATTCATTATTCTTCTGACTTTCTTGGTCCCATTTGTTAGAAAATAGTGAGTTCTCTGCTCCTGATGGCATTTGGTACCTGAGAGGTTTTGAACAAAGACTTGCGAATTGAATGGTTACTTTGAAATGAATTTTTTTGAGGCTTTTAAAGGGACCTAGTTTCTGACACCAATTCACTGGTCATGGGACTTCGTTAGTGACACAAAGCAACAAAACATGATTCTGTGGACTAAAATTTACAAGATGAGACTGCTTCGCTAAGTTAACAAGAAAGAAAAATGTTTTTTCTTTGTTTTTTGTTTTGTTTATTTTTTTTCGAGATGGAGTCTTGCTCTGTCACCCAGGTTGGAGTGCAGTGGCACAATCTCGGCTCACTGCAACCTCTGCTTCCTGGGTTCAAGTGATTCTCCTGCCACAGCCTCCGGAGTAGCTGGGACTACAGGCATGCACCACCACACCTGACTAATTTTTTTGTAGTATTAGTAGGAAACAGGGTTTCGCCATGTTGATCAGGCTGGTCTTGAACTCCTGGCCTTAGGTGATTTGCCTGCCTTGGCCTCCTAAAGTGCAGGGATTATAGGCATGAGCCACCGTGCCCTGCCTAGAAAAATATTTTTGTTATTATTATTATTATTAGTAGTAGTAGTATGTAGAAGGCAATGGTCAGATTTTTTAACGTTCACGCTTAGATGTGTATGTGGGAATTTAAAAAATGTTCACACAAACAACTCTTGAGTTTTTCACCTCTTAGAAAACCACCAGTCTAGCTGCTGGCCAGCACCTGTGCTGTCCTGCCCTGGGAGCCACAAGCCTAGGGGATTGGTGGAGAGTTATGCCACCACCGTTTGGTAATAGAAAGTAAATCAGAGAAGGGAGAGATTTAGAATACTTTCCTACCACATTTCTTCAGCATTGACATTCCTGTGTGTTTGTGTATGAAATATCAATATGTTAAAATTGTTTCTGATGATAAAATCAGTATCGGTTCATTAGAATAGGAAAATGCAGAAACACATGTAGAAAAAAATGCCCCATAGCTGTACCATCTGGTGACCTCTGGAAGACCAGGCTTAGTGGATGCCTGGGGTAGGGAATGGGGGCATATTGCTCAGGAGCTCTGATATTTAGCATTCGTTGCTCTGTCTTCAGTGGGTGGTTAGGGAGCACCTGCGCTGAGCCGTTCCCAGGCCCCGCATGCATTTAGGGCACAAGAGGAGATGCGAACACCGGCTGCACCCAGCCCTGGTCTCCAGCAGAAAGGCTCTTCTTTCAGAAGCAGAGCGGAGGGATGCAACACAGACACACTGTTCCTCCCTCCTGTAAGATTCAACCCCAAGTCCCTCTCCTCTGAAACTGTGAACCCATTAAGTCAGGCAGCAATGTGTAGGGGAAAGAGCGGGAGGCTTTGGGGGCAGAACAGTCCTGTGTTAGAATCTCGCTCTGTCTTGCACACGTTTGGTGGCTTTGGGGTGAGGCATATTGCCTCTTTGAGCCTCAGTGTTCTTATCTGTAAAATGGGAATCAAAATAAGTAACTCCTCATGGGGGTGGGAGAATTTGGGGAGTTTTATATAAAGGGTCTAGCTGTTTACTAGCCACCTGGCACACAGTATGCACCTGATAATCACTGACTTTTTTTTTTTTTTTTTTGGAGACAGAGTCTAGCTGAAGTGCAGTGGTGCAATCTCAGCTCACTGCAACCTCCACCTCTCAAGGAATCCCGAGTAGCTGGGACTACAGGCACATGCCACCATGCCTGGCTAATTTTTATATATTTTTTTTATATAGAGATGAGGTTTTGCCCTGTTGCCCAGGCTGGTCTCAAACTCCTGAGCTCAAGTGATCCTCCTGCCTCAGCCACCTAAAGTGCTAGGATTACAGGTGTGAGTCATCACACCTGGCCTTATCACTGGCTATTAATAGTAATGTAGGCAGGGGTTTAGTTGTATTTGTTTGTTCTTACCAGGCATTTAGGGCATGTTTTGGGGTGGATGAATGGGTGGCCAAGTGAGTGAGTGAGTGAATGAATGAATGAATGAATGACAGGAGAAAGTGGTGAGGATTTGCATATCAGGCTGTGCCAGGCCTGTATGGAGAGCGGAGCAGCTGTCTGGCTTTTGGGGCGGGCGCTCCCCCAGCCGAGATGAGTGCTGCATGTTTCCCTGGGCTGGAGAAAAGCCATTTGGCTTCTTTTTTTGTCCCTTAAGGATGAGCTGTGTGGCCCAGACCCTTCCCTATCGGACGAGCTGACCTCCATCCTTAATGAGCTCACTCAGCTGAGCAAAAGCGAGCACTGCAAAGTGGCCCTCAGAGCCCGGCAGGTAGGGTTTCGGGGTGCGGTCCCCATAATGTGCGCTTCCCCCCACCCTCCTGTGTGGCCCCTACTGTGCTCAGCCCTCACCATGCAGGGTCCCACCATGCTGCCGGCCCGTGTCCGAGCCTCTGCCTTCTCCCCTGGGAGGTTGGCTCACACCAGCCTCCCGTCCCTCCCCCTGCAGATCCTGATTGCCTCCCACCTCCCCTCCTATGAGCTGCGGCACAACCAGGTGGAGTCCATTTTCCTGTCTGCCATTGACATGTACGGCCATCAGTTCTGCCCCGAGAACCTCAAGGTGAGCCCGTCTCCTTCCTTTCACCTTCTGCAGAGCACACACTGTGGCCCAGGTGGGGGCCTCTGGGGAAGCGGCTCCTCTTGCCCCTCCAGGTGCTCAGTGGGGTGCAGGGCACAGTCACAGATGCAGGCAGTTTAGCCCAATGTGGCCAGGGCTGCCCAAGGGGGCACCTGAGGAGACTCTAGGAGAGGTGGGCACGGAGCCCAGTCCTGCAGGAAGGACAGTGTGACAGCAGCGGGGGCTCACCTGGTGCAGTTTACAAACCTTAGCCGTAATGGAGCGTATCTGGAAGCTGTGAGCCCTCCCATGGCTGAGTGATGGCCTCATCTTCCCTGTTTCTGGACTCTGGCTCATTTACATGCTCTCAGGTACCCCCTCAGTGCCTGTTGGGAGACCTGTCCCAGGTGCCATCATCCCAGAGTTCTTCGCTGTCAGCTCTCCCGTGATTAAACAGGGGAGGAACCCAGTGCACTGCAGGGCACTGATTGCTTTTAGTGGTCGAAGCATGACTTCTCCCTGTTTCTACCGCCCCCACTTATCAGACTGGTGATTAAAAAACTTACTCACTGACTGGGCACGGATGGCTCATGCCTGTAATCCCAGCACTCGGGAGGCCAAGACTGGAGGATCACTTGAGCCCAGGAATTTGAGGCCAGCCTGGGCAACATAGTGAGACCCTGTCTCTACAAAATATACAAACAAACAAACAAACAAAAAAAGAGCCAGGCATGTTGGCGCACGCTGTAGTCCCATCTACTCAAGAGGCTGAGGTGGGAGGATCGCTTCAGGCTGGGAGTTTGAGGCTGCAGTGAGCTATGATCACACCACTGCACTCCAGCTTATCTCAAATAAACAAAAACAAAGAAAAACCTGAAACTTGTTTACATTTACTTTTCCTTGTTTCCCCTTTTCATTTCCCATAGAAGTTAATAATTTCAGAAACAACCATCTTCGACGTCCTGCCTGCTTTCTTCTATCACGCTAACAAAGTCGTGTGCATGGCGTCCTTGGAGGTAAGTAGGAGAGGCCCAGAGAACAGCACTGACCGTGCCAGTTCTGTTCACTTCCACCACCATGCACCTGACCCTAGGCCACACGCCTTGTAAATGTGATCCTATCCTTTTCTATACAAGGTAGGTATGTTAATAGTCCCATCTTACAGAGGAAGGAACTGAGGCTCAGAGAGGTGAAGCGACTTATGCAACGTCACACAGCTAGAAAGTGGCAGAACCAGGTTTTGCATTATTGGGTCTGTCTCATTCCAGATTCCATGCTAGTCACCACTGCTGTCTCATGTGTCATTCCAGCCTCTTCCAGGCAGGGCACATTAAATACTAATCCCTGAGAGCCAAGTCTGAGGCACCTCATCTAAACTTTCTGACTCACCTGCATTAAATACCTTTGAAAGACTTTTCTGCTTGGAACTGCCAGAGCTAGAGGAACCCAGGTGACAACTTAAGGTGAACCCCCTGACCCCCAAGTGATGAGGTAGAAGGGCGTGGATGGTAGCAAAACCCAGATTAGAGCCAGGTGATCCAGGTGGTCTTACTCCTGGGAGCAACAATTCAGGTCTTCTTGAATTCAGGAACCAAGAGGTGGTGTGTTGGTTCCAGGAAATCGGAGTTTTAAATCAGCTCTTTTATTATGATTATTATTTTGAGACTCGCTCTGGTGCCTAGGGTGGAGTACAGTGGCACTATCTCAGCTCACTGCAGCCTCTGCCTCCCGGTTTCAAGTGATTCTCCTTCCTCAGCCTCCCCAGTAGCTGGGCCTACAGGGGTGCACCACCGCACCTGGCTAATTTTTGTATTAGTAGAGACAGGGTTTTACCATGTTGGCCAGGCAGGTCTGGAACTCCTGACCTCATGTGATCTGCCTGCCTCAGCCTCCCAGTAAATCTGCCCTTTTAGAATCCTTTTAAGAAAACATGAGATGATGTCTTGTGTTTTAAACATGGCCCTCTTACCTGGGACTGCTTTGCTGGCAGTAGTTTTTCCAATATTCTTTATCTTCTGAGCCCAGTCTCAGTCCTCTGTTGCCCCCACTTTCTCTTCACGGGCATCCTTGGGAGCCCGTGAGTCACACAGTGAGAAGGTTTACTGGGTCTTCATGGAGACCATCTTGGGCTTGTTAGCGTGTTACAGCCACAGGGTCTCCTGGGCCTGCAGCTTTTATCCTTCTATGGGTTTCACCTCTGGAAGAATCTTTCTCAGGCCTCGCTCTCTGTTTCTAACAGTGAGACCTAATACACCTCTTCTGTAGTTACTTTAAAAACAGTTTTTGTTTTGTTAGAGACAGGTCTTGCCATGTTGCCCAGGCTGGAGTTGAACTTCTAGGCTCAAGCAATCCTCCTGCCTCAGCCTCCCCAGTAGCTGGGACTACGGGTGCATGCCACCATGCTTGGCTTATAGTGACTTTTTAAAGTGCTAAATACTATTTGTGTCAATTAGAGATTTTTCTAGGATGCTTTTGGGGTTTTTTGTTGATTTGTTTTGTTTTTCCAACACGCCCAGCTAATTTTTGCAGGCGTGAGCCACTGTACCCGGCCTGCTAGAGATAGACCTTTTAGAGGTCATTTCTGGTACCCCTTCCCTGTAAGTGCCCTCAGCTTTTGAGGACACTCTGCAGTGCCCCCTAAGAGAACGTCCGTGTGCTTCTGCCTTGTCAGGTTTACGTGCGGAGGGGCTACATCGCCTATGAGTTAAACAGCCTGCAGCACCGGCAGCTCCCGGACGGCACCTGCGTGGTAGAATTCCAGTTCATGCTGCCCTCCTCCCACCCAAACCGGTATGGAATGAGACACACCCAGGGATGGCCTGTGTTTCTGTTCTCCCTGACCTCTGTCGTCCTGTCTCTGGAACGACCTGGCAAGTGTGTTTGGGCATGCTGCTGGGGAGACATCAGCGATAAGCGCTTCCCCTCTGGGAGCTCCCTGCAGCGCCATTTTTCTCCCCTCCAACATGGTGATAATGCAGAGCCCACCTCCTACACCTGCACTGTTCAGTACAGTAGCCATGTGTGCCTATTTACATTAACATGAATGCACATGCGCTGGGCACGGTGGCTCACGCCTGTCATCCCAGCACTTTGGGAGGCTGAGGCGGGCAGATCACTTGAGGTCAGGAGTTCCAGACCAACCTGGCCAACATAGTGAAACCCCGTCTCTACTAAAAATACAAAAATTAGCCGGGTGTGGTGGCACATGCCTGTAATCCCAGCTACTGGGGAGGCTGAGGCAGGAGGATCACTTGAACCGGGAGGTGGAGTAAGTGAGCCGACATTTCCCCACTGCACTCCAGCCCGGGTGAAGAAGCAAGACTCTGTCTCAAAAA
>NW_012101333.1:59008-106777 GCF_000951045.1 Mandrillus leucophaeus
AGACCAGCCTGGCCAACATGGTGAAACCCCATCTGTGCTGAAAAAAAAATACAAAAATTAGCCTGGTATGGTGACATGCACCCGTAATCCCAGCTACTCGGGAGGCTGAGGGAGAACTGCTTGAACCCAGGAGGCGGAGGTTGCAGTGAGCTGAGATTGTGCCACTGCACTCCAGCCTGGGTGACAGAACAAGAGTCCATCTCAAAAAAAAAAAAAGAGAAAAAACAAAGAATGCAAATGAGCCAGTCATAGTAGCCCACACCTGTAATCCTAGCACTTCGGAGGGCTGAAGGGGGCAGATCAGGAACTTGAGGCCAGGAGTTCGACACCGGCCTGGCCCCCTTGGTGAAACCCCATTTCTACTGAAAATATAAAAATTAGCCAGGCGTGGTGGCACACCCCAGTAATCCCAGGTTACTCAGGAGGCTGAGGGACGAGAATTGCTTAAACCTGGGAAGCAGAGGTTGCAGTGAGCCGAGATTGTGCCACTGCACTCCAGCCTTGGTGACAGAGCGAGACTCTATCTCAAAAAAAAAAAAAAAAAAAAGATTTCAGCTTCTCAATCATACCGTGTGGCTCATGACTGCCATATTATGTGATAGTGGAGTTCTAGAACATTCTGTCATAGTAGAAAGTTCTAGTGGACAGTGCCACCCAAGCCATTGGGAAGAGTCATGAGATAGGCACAGGTAGCATTTTAGACAGTGCCTGGCACAAAGCAAGTTGTTGACTGTGAGTGATCCCGGGGATGACCATGACTAACTCTGTTATTGCCATCTAGTGGCATGCCATTGGCCTGGGCGCTCTGCTCAGCGCTCCCACACTCTTTTTTTTCTTTTTCTTTTTTTTTTTTTGAGATGGAGTCTCGCACTGTTGCTCAAGCTGGAGTGCAGTGGCACAATCTCAGCTCCCAGATTCAAGTGATTCTCCTGCCTCAGCCTCCCGAGTAGCTGGGACTACAGGCACGCACCACCATGCTTGCCTAATTTTTATATTTTTAGTAGGGATGGGGTTTCATCATGTTAGCCAGGCTGGTCTTGAACGCCTGACCTCAGGTGATCCACCTGCCTCTGCCTCCCAAAATGCTAGGATTATAGGTGTGAGTCGTGGTGCCTAGTCCACACTCTTATTTTATTCAGTTCTTATCCTCTGTTGGCCAAAAATGTGTTCTCATCCTCGTTTTACAGATGGGGGCCCAGGGCCGTCACCTGACCTAGGCTGAGCTGCTCGTACATGTGGAGTGGGAATTTGAGCCCAGGCCACACTCTCACCTCCAATTCCTTTCCACAGCCTTCAGCAGCCCTCTGAGCCAGGTGTGGAGGCACCCACACTGTCCTGTCTGTGCCCACTGTAGTCTGCTGTCCAAGAGCTGTAGTTCAGTAGATCCCCTCAGTGTTCTCACCTGAGAATATCTTTTTTTTAATTTTTTTGAGATGGAGTCTCACTCTGTCACCCAGGCTGGAGTGCAATGGCGCGATCTCAGCTCACTGCAGCCTCTGCCTGCTGGGTTCAAGCGATTCTCCTATCTCAGCCTCCCAAGTAGCTGGGACCACAGACATGCACCACCAAGCCCCAATAGTTTTTTTGTGTGTTTTTAGTAGAGATGGGGTTTCACCGTGTTGACCAGGTTGGTCTGGAACTCCTGACCTCAAATGATCTGTGCACCTCGGCCTCCCAAAGTGATGGGATTACAGGCGCCACCATGCCTGGCTCACCTAAGAATAGCAGATGTGTCTGAGTTCCTCACTCACAGTCTTTTTTTCAATCCATCTTGTTTCAGGACCCAAAGTATTAATACCATTTAGGTCAGGTAGAGTGCGATACCTTCTCTTAAAGTAATTATGTCTCCCTGGGATTCAAAGCGTTCTCTCTCACGCTCCCTCGCCCCTCTGGTTTTGGTTCTTATGGGGGTGCCCAAGGCCTTGCCTATGGCTGCAGTGATGTCATTGTGATTTGGGAGTTCGGTTGACCAGATCTGTACAGGCAATAGGGTTCATGCTTTGGTGAAGCAGGGATTTTTCTGGCCTCTTGGGATTTTTAAACTAACTTTCTTTTCCTGTTGGTTTTAAGAAGAAAGATGCTGCCATGTTTTGGATGAAGACAAGGGGGCTTCCCCAGGAGGCACTGCCTTTCCTAGTTGTTTTTACCCTTCTTATTTCCAAAAATAGGATTGTGACATTTTACCCCATTGAGAGAAAGGGGACTGACTGCTTGCAGCCTGGGGTCATTCTGGGGATTTGGGGAGCAGTGGTGGTATAAGATATTTTGTAGCTGTCTACTCCTGAGAAGGAATTCTTTTCTCTTTTGATTTTTTTGTTTGGTTGTTTAGAGACAGAGTCTAAACAGGCTGGAGAGCAGTGGCATGATCATAGCTCACTGCAGCCTTGAACTCCTGGGCTCAAGTGATCCTCCCACCTCAGCTCCCTGTGTAGCTGGGACTACAGGCTTGCGCCACCCCACCTGGCTAATTCTTTAAAAATATTTTTTTTTGCATAGATGGGGGTCTCACTATGTGGCCCGGGTTGGTCTTGAACTCCTGGATTCAAGTGATCCTCCTGCCTCAGCCTCCCAAAGTGCTGGGATTATAGGCGCGAGTCCCTGTGCCTGGCCTTCTCTTTTGATCTTATTGTCTCAGCAATTCAGCCCTGTTAGGAAGGGAAGGGAGGCTCTTCTGAGGGCTGTGGGTCATGCCTTGTGATCTACATGTATACCCAGGTTATTGGTTGTGATTTTCAGTATGGGCACAGGGTCCTTTTTTGACCCAGAGAGACATTGAGGACCCTGGGGATTCCTCGCCATCTAAGATTCTCACAATTGCTGTCAGTGCCAGAAATGTATTTTGGGCCTGTGAAGAGACCTTGCCTGTGGGTGTCCCCACCACCCAGCCCTTTGATGCCTCCGTAAAGAGCCATGGGGAATAAAGTCTACCCCCAAGACGGCCCAGCTTGGCCCTCAACACCTGTGTGTGTAGGGCCAGGCACGTGGTGCTTTAGGTCACCAAGACCCAAGGGAAGGTCAGGTGAGAGGTTGGCAGGGCTTTGTGCCAGCTGCAGCCTGGACCTCTGCGCTGGGTGGGAACTGGCTACATCCGCCTGCTATGGGGCTGCTGTCCTAGCTCTCCCCACTGTTGCCCTGCAGGAAACTGACCCATCATAACCGGTCTTCTCATTGTTTTTTTCCAGCAGAAGCAGGAAATCTATTTTTTTTTTTTTTTTGACCTGAAGTCCTTCCATTTTTCAATGGGGACAGGTGGTTCATGTTAAATGAATACATGAATGCATGTTAATTCATGTATGTTATTAAAATGCTGCATGGCCCAAAGTCATTCTGTGAGCGGCATTCAGCCACACTGCCACTGCAAGTTTGTGACCCCTGGATTGAGCTGTCGGGGAGCAGAGGGGCCATGATCATGATTTCAGAGCACCCAACAGGAAGGCACACACCTGTGTCAGGATCCCCAAAAGCACCCCCAGGTTCGATCATTGCCTAGAAGAACTCACAGGTCTTAGGACGTGGTCATGCTCATAGCTCTGACTCATTAGGGGGCAAGGATACCAAGCGGTTAGCCAAGGCAGAAGGCATCAGGGTGAAGTTCAGAGGAAAGCAAGTGCGCTGCCAGGGTCCTCTCCCAGTGGACTCATGCAGGGCGCACTTCATTCCCCCAGCAAGGAGTTGTGACTACACAAGTCAAGGGTTGCCTTCCAGCTCTGCACCAGGGATTGGTGGCTGGTCACACCACCCTCTGTCCTGCATCAAAATCTCAGGCTTACAGAAGAAAGCAGGTGTTCAGCATAAACCACACTGTTTGTGCAAACGGGTGAGGCGCAGTGAGCCTCCCTTGTCACCTTCAGGGAATGATAGGAACCTTCCCCAAGTCCAAGTTCCCAGATGCCAGCCAAGGGCAAGCAGGTCTCCTTTTTCAGAAGAGCAGTGTGGGGCCTGTTGTGTTGACTTCCTGCACACCATATGATTACCTCTCCGGTAGCTGATTCCAAGGCCCAATTCTGACAACCTCAGGTGGCCCATTGAGATTTGCTGCTGGTGAGCAGCCAGTTCTGGGAGCATCATCGTCTAAACTCCAGAAGGCTGCTGACTTTGTCTCAAGGACAAGTTTGATGGAGGGGGAGGGATTAGAGGGAGCAGAGGACTGGAGTGTCTGTCAGGAACAACCTGACTCACTCACCAGCTGCCTGGGGCTGGTGGATTTCTCCAGGAGAAATTGATGCTGGGAGTATTTCTTCTCTGTGGTCAAGTTCAGCACTTCGGGCTCCCCTTGGGACTGTGTTGGGACTGGACTCTCATGCATGCATCATTGATTCCTACATTTGTTGAGCTCTTACTCTTCACCAGGTCCTGAGGGATCAGATGAGACCCTCCTCAGGCCCCGGCCCCAGCCATTGTCTTATCCCCTGCCCATTTTAAGCCCCGCTTTGGAAGAGCTCTAAATCTGGTCCAGCTCACTGAAGCTTCAGGAGCAGGAACAGCTCGTAGCGTTGGGTCTGCAAGCAGCTGCCTCATCCCCTACTTGCCATCACCCTACAGGATGACCGTGCCCATCAGCATCACCAACCCTGACCTGCTGAGGCACAGCACAGAGCTCTTCATGGACAGCGGCTTCTCCCCACTGTGCCAGCGCATGGGGGCCATGGTAGCCTTCAGGAGATTCGAGGACTTCACCAGGTACCCAGCGTGGCCCGGTCTCCCAAACACCCTGAGCATGGGGGCTGGGCAGGCTTCCCTTGAATCCCCCCAACCATTCACTGGACAGATGGGGTGGGAGAGACCCGGACACATGGCACAGCGCGTCAATAACAACAGAATAATAATAGCATCGTAGCCAAGAGTGTGAGCCTGCATGTCAGCTTGCTGGTTTGAATTCTGGCTCTGTGCTTTCTAACTGAGAGACTGAGCAAAATACTTAACCTCTCCATACCTTCGCTTTCTCATCTGTAAAATGGGAACGATAAAGGACCCACTTCACAGGGACGCCATGAGGATTAAATGAGAGAGTATGTGTGAAATAACATATTTAAAGTATAATTGGTATGCAGATAGAATAGTGACTAAATGTTAGCTCTCGATAGTTACTGTACTGGTCTGTTTTCAGCCCTTCACCATGTGTTTTGCTTTGTGCTTGGAGTATCTTGTGGAATTTTCACAACAGCCTCATGAGTCATAGGGATTACTCTTATTACCTTTCTTTGACTCAGGGGTGAGGTGAGGTTTCTAGGATCTCCCAGCCAGTAAAAATGGGAGCCAAGAGTTGATCCAAGCCCAGCTGATGCCCGAAAGCGTTGGAATCCTTCCCTGTATTCCTGATCACAGATCACTTAGGTTCATTCTTCCGTTTTGGGAAGGACCCTCTCACGGGTGCTTTGGACAAAGTAGACGGGAACCTCCTGAGCTCTGGAGAGTTGGATAAGATCAAAGGGTGTTGGCTGGGAAACTGGGAGGGGCTGGCGCTCCCTGCTGCCTGGCTCGGAAGCTTGACCTCTTCCCCATGGGTCAGCAGCCCCTCAGCCCTCCCTCTCTACCCGCACCCCCAGAAATTTTGATGAAGTCATCTCTTGCTTCGCCAACGTGCCCAAAGACACCCCCCTCTTCAGCGAGGCCCGCACCTCCCTGTACTCCGAGGATGACTGCAAGGTAAGCGTCTAAGCCCGGGGAGCAACCTAGGGAGCGGGTGGGCCGTGGCCCCCAGGCTTTCCAGCCCTACCCCTTGCTTCTCCCTCTCAGAGCCTCAGAGAAGACCCCATCCACATTCTGAATGTGTCCATCCAGTGTGCAGACCACCTGGAGGATGAGGCACTGGTGCCGATTTTACGGACGTTCGTACAGTCCAAGGTACTCTGGGCAAGGCTCTGGTTTTGGTGGGGGTTCTTGGAGAAGGAGGAGGGGCTAGGCTCGTTGAGGCGAGCCCTGGGGAGGCAGACCTGCTGAGCACTTCAGAGCCACAGACCTGGCTTCCTACTCTAGCTCTGCTCGCCTCGTAGCTGGCGACCTTGGGCAGATGTGGCTGAACGTGGGGGGAGCATTTCTCTCACTCATGGTGTTGCAGTGATTCGATGACAAGGTATATTCACGACTTAGCCAGTCCCAGGTACAGAGGGCACACCCAATAAATAGTTGGGAGATTTTCTGGGAATGTTTTTGTTGGAATAATCCAGAAAATGGCAGTTTTAAAATGGCTACTTAGATCGATGACCAAGTGTGCCAATAACAGCAGGTTGCTCTGTAAGCCTGTGGTATTCCAGCCTGGGGGACAGAGCAAGACCCTGTCTCAAAAAAAATTATATATATTTACAATATACAATGTGATATTTTTAAATTATCTTTTAAATAACAGCTTTATTGAGACATCATTGACATACTACACAATTCACCCATTTAAAGTGTGCAATGTTCAGCCATAAAAAGGAATGAGATCATGTCCTTTGCAGGGACATGGATGAAGCTGGAAGCCATCATCCTCAGCAAACTAGCACAGGAACAGAAAACCAAATACTAAATGTTCTCACCTATAAGTGGGAGCTGAACACTGAGAACACATGGGCACAGGGAGGGGAACATCACACACCGGAGCCTGTCAGGGGGTGGGGAGCGAGGGGAGGGAACTCAGAGGACAGGTCAGTAGGTGCGGCAAACCTGTGTAACAAGCCTGCACGTTCTGCACATGTGTCCCGTTTTTGTTTTTTTTTTAAGAAGAAATAAGAAAAAAAGTGTGCAATTTAGTATATTTTAGTATATTCACCAGGTTGCACAACCATCACCAGAATCAATTTTAGGACATTCTTTTTTTTTTTTTTTTTTTTTGAGACGGAGTCTCACTCTGCCGCCCAGGCTGGAGTGCAGTGACCGGATCTCAGCTCACTGCAAGCTCCGCCTCCCGGGTTCACGCCATTCTCCTGCCTCAGCCTCCCGAGTAGCTGGGACTACAGGCGCCCGCCACCTCGCCCGGCTAGTTTTTTGTATTTTTTAGTAGAGACGGGGTTTCACCGTGTCAGCCAGGATGGTCTCGATCTCCTGACCTCGTGATCCGCCCGTCTCGGCCTCCCAAAGTGCTGGGATTACAGGCTTGAGCCACCGCGCCCGGCCAATTTTAGGACATTCTTATCACTCCATAGAAAAACCCAGTACCTGTTAGCAGTCACTCCCCTCTGTCCCCGACCCAAAACCCTCTCCCCACCACAGCCCCAGGCAACCACTCATCTACTTTCTGTCCCTGTAGATTTGCCTCTTCTGGACGTTTCATATAAATGGAATCAGACCACAGGAGGTCTCTTATGATTGACATCTTCCACTTAGCATAATGTTTACCAGTTCATCTGTGTGGTAACATGCAGCAATACTTCAGTTCTTTTTATGGCCAAATAATATTCCATTGTGTCTTTGGTTTTTAATGCAGAAAAATATCCTTGTGGATTACGGACTCCGACGAATCACATTCCTGATTGCCCAAGAGGTTAGTTCACAGTTCATCCCTGTGAGTCTTTTCCATTCTCCAAGCCTTGGTGTGTGCCATTTATTTAATATTTATTTTGTAGATTTGGGTGAAAGAGATCAATCATTAGAAAACAGAAGGATTTCCAAATGATTCATTCTAGAAGTGAATGTAATCATTTACAATCACTAAATAAGTATGTAAATATTTCAATGCATCTTGCTTGATTTAATTGTCTTGTGTGTGGATTTCTTTTTGCAGAAAGAATTTCCCAAGTTTTTCACATTCAGAGCAAGAGATGAGGTATGGCCAAAAGTAATGATGTTTTCTCTTCTCTGGCATCTTTTTTAATTTTTTAAGCGATGGGATGGGGCCCGGGCGTGGTGGCTTATGCCCATAATCCTAGCACTTTGGGAGGCTGAGGCAGGAGGTTTGCTTGAGCTCAGGAGTTCTAGATCAGCCTGGGTTACATAGTGAGACCCTGTCTCTACAAAAACATTAAAAAATCAGGCCGGGCGCGGTGGCTCAAGCCTGTAATCCCAGCACTTTGGGAGGCCAACACGGGCGGATCACGAGGTCAGGAGATCGAGACCATCCTGGCTAACACAGTGAAACCCCGTCTCTACTAAAAAGTAAAAAAAAAAAAAAAACTAGCCGGGCGAAGCGGCGGGCGCCTGTAGTCCCAGCTACTCGGGAGGCTGAGGCAGGAGAATGGCGTAAACCCGGGAGGCGGAGCTTGCAGTAAGCTGAGATCCGGCCACTGCACTCCAGTCTGGGCGACAGAGCGAGACTCCCTCTCAAAAAAAAAAAAAAAAAAAAAAAAAAAAATCAGCCTGGCATTGTGGTGCAAGCCTGTGGTCCCAGCTACTTGGGAGGCTGAGGTGGGAGGATTGCTTGAACCTGGGAAGTAGAGGTTTCAGTGAGCCAAGATGATGCCATTGCACTCCAGCCTGGGTGACAGAGTGAGACTGTCTCAAAAAGAAAAGAAAAGAAAAAAAAGAGATAGGGTCTCACTATGTTGCCCAGGCTGGACTCAAACTGATAGGCTCAAGTGATCCTCTTGCTTCAGCCTCCCAAGTAGCTGGGACTATAGGCACATGCCACTGTGCCTCCCAGCTCCCTGGCATCTTTGATATTCATGAAGAATAAAGTCTGCAGTCCTTCAGGCATCCCCATATTCAAGAATGTAGCAACTTTTGTGTAGACTGCAGTCTTCCTCTGGGATTGTATTTCCACTGAGAGCCCTCTGTTCCCTGCATGGCCCTCAGACCTGAGAATCTTGCCCTTTTAGCCTCACTACAGGTTTCTGTCTTGCTTGAATAATTTCAGTACTTGCTGATGTACTCAGTAAGACATTTTTTTCCAAACTCTTTTTCTTATGCTCTTCTGGAACAGTGGTTGGCAAACTCTCTTACAGACCAGCTGCCTGTTTTTACAAAGTTTTATTGGAACATGGCCACACCCATTTGATTCCACATTGTCTGCTCTGGCTTTCACTCTAACAGTAGCAGAATTGAGTAGTTGTGACAGAGCCCGTATGATCCATCAGCTTAAAACATTTGCTCTCTGGCCATTTAAGAAAATGTTCACCAATCCCTGTTGCAGAACAGGTAGGTTTATTCCCAGCGCTGATTCAAGACCCTACCAAATTCAGCATTTTGCATTTTAATTTATCCAAAGCTTTATTTTTCTAGCTACGACCCATCCTTTTCTTAAAGTCTTCATTTTTTTTTTCAGTTTAGTTTCCAGTACTGTCAGTTGTTTTCTTTTTGGAAACCAATTTCCACCAAGAAACCAGGGGTTAGTGGCTTCACAAGAATTGCCACAGGCTGTGACAGATGGAGAACAGCCTGGTCACGCTGGCAGGTGATTCGGACTAGCTAGGCTCCCCCAGGAGCCAGCGCTGCACCCAGCACACCAGGCTTGCAGTGCCTGTAGCTCTCCTCAGATCTTAGCAAAACCCCAAATATCTGGAGCCCTGGGCGCAGCTTACAATTAAGGGACATCATGAATGCTGCATTCCTGAGTGCCAAACCCATGGACACCAGGGGTCTGCAGAGTAGGGCGTGGACCAAGCAGGCACGCAGCTCCAATGTCAAACTGTGTATGTGTGTCTGTCTTCTGTCTCTGGTCCGCCTACAGTTTGCAGAAGATCGCATTTACCGTCACTTGGAGCCTGCCCTGGCCTTCCAACTGGAGCTCAGCCGGATGCGTAACTTCGATCTGACCGCCGTGCCCTGTGCCAACCACAAGATGCACCTTTACCTGGGTGCTGCCAAGGTGAAGGAAGGGGCGGAAGTGACGGACCATAGGTTCTTCATCCGCGCCATCATCAGGCACTCAGACCTGATTACAAAGGTAAGACGTCGCAGACCATTTCTTCCTCTCTCAGAACCTGGCCCTCCCTTCCTTACACTCCTGCTCTGTGCTGGGGCCTGGGCTGCACACTGGGGATGCAGAGTACACCAGACACCCAGGGTCCTGCCCTTGTGATGTTCCAGTCCAGGGCAGGAGGCGGACAGCAAAGTGGCCTGTGATCACGTCCAGGCTGGTGGCACTTGGATCTGTTTCTTGTATTATGTGGATCTCTGTGCATGAGAAGAAAATTTCAGGATAGAAAAATACTGGTTTGTGCAGGGAATTTCTTATATTTGCCAACTGAGTGATCATTTTCCATTGTTTCTTGCATTTAGAAAACTAATTCATGGCTGGGCACAGTGGCCCATGCCTGTAATCCCAGTACTTTGGGAGGCTGAGGTGGGTGGATCACCTGAGGTCAGGAGTTCAAAACCAGCCTGGCCAACATGGTGAAACCCCGTGTCTACTAAAAATACAAAAATTACCTGGGCATGGTGGCATACACCTGTAATTCCAGCTACTCGGGAGGCTGAGGCATGAGAATTGCTTGAACCCGGGAGGTGGAGGTGGCAGTGAGCTGAGATGGAGCCACTGTACTTCAGCCTGGGGGATACAGCGAGATCCTCTCACAAAAAAAAAGAAAGAAAGAAAAGTAATCCATGATTATATTGTGAAAATTTTAAATAAGACTGAAAACTGTTTTTAAGAACCTCTAGTGCATGGACCCAAAATCCTGTCACTGAGGGGCCAGCTCAATTGTTGACTGTTTCTAGACATAATCCCATCCCTAAAACCTAGAGTTGTAGGCATAAGTTGCAGATCAGAGCTCAGAGTGGACAGATCATTTGAATATGTTATTCTTTAATTGGTCAGTTACTTGTGGACCTCTTTCTTGTTAATAAAGAATGGTCCACCCCATGTTATTTCCTTGCACGAATGTACCGTGTGTAATTGTTGTTTTTTGTTTTTGTTTTTCTTTTACTAATCCCCTGTTGATGGATATACACACA
This sequence comes from Mandrillus leucophaeus, assembly GCF_000951045.1. Classification (NCBI taxonomy): domain Eukaryota; kingdom Metazoa; phylum Chordata; class Mammalia; order Primates; family Cercopithecidae; genus Mandrillus; species Mandrillus leucophaeus. Next base: position 69,818 of record NW_012101333.1, read on the forward strand.
CACACACACATATTTTTTGAGACGGAGTTTTGCTCTCGTTGCCCAGGTTGGAGTGCAATGGCGCGATCTCGGCTCACTGCAACCTCCGCGCCCCCAGGTTTAAGCAATTCTCCTGCCTCAGCCTTCCAAGTAGCTGGGACCACAGGTGCGTGCCACAGTGCCCAGCTAATTTTGTATTTTTAGAAGAGACAGGGTTTCTCCATGTTGGTCAGGCTGGTCTGAAACTCCTGACCTCAGGTGATCCGCCCACCTCAGCCTCCCAAAGTGCTGGGATTACAGGCGTGAGCCACTGCGCCCAGCCCTGTTGATGGATATTAAGCTACCTGCAGTTTTTTGCTACCTCAGTCAACTAGATGTTTTATTTATTTATTTATTTATTTATTTATTTATTTATTTGAGACAGAGTTTTGCTCTTGTCACCCAGGCTGGATGCAGTGGCGCAATCTCAGCTCATTACAACCTCTGCCTCCCAGGTTCAAGCGATTCTCCTGTGTCAGCCTCCCGAGTAGCTGGGTTTACAGGTGCCTACCACCATGCCCAGCTAATTTTTGTATTTTTAGTAGAGACGGGGTTTCACCATGTTGACCAGGCTGGCTTGAGCTCCTGACCTCAACTGATCCACCCGTCTCGGCCTCCCAAAGTGCTGGGATTATAGGTGTGAGCCATTGCACCTGGTCAAGCTGTTTTGATAGGTTTTATTATTGTTGAGGTATGGTGAGGCCAACAGCTTAGGAGAAAACTGCCATCAAAAAGACAGTTTCTTACAGTTCCCAAGAAGAAGGGGCTGTCCCTGCCACGAGGCCACATGGGGAGGCTCTGGGGTTGGTCAGGCAGCAGAGGGACGGAAGGGAAGACACGGAAGACGTGGGTGAGAGCCTTGATCGTGGTTTCCTGGAGAAGAAAAGGGTGAGGCTGAGTAAACAGGTTTAGGACTGGCTGTGAATCATCTCAGCAGACCCTGGGGTGTACAAGCTGTCTCTAGTTCTCAGGCATCTGGCCCTGGGTAATTAGGGCAGGTGGTGATCCAGGGTCAGCAAGGCCCCAGGTGTCAAAGTGTCAGAATGCAGAAAATAGGACACATGTCAATACACTCAACAGCTTTGCAGTCCCTTCGCCTCTAAGAGGCAGGGCTCTGCTGTTCTTGCCTGGCACACTTTTTGGAGGAGGGGAATGTTTTCCTCCTGCCTCTGCCTCTTTGGGGCTGAGTTTCCTGCCAGTTGGGAGTGGACCTGCACCCCTGGCCTGAGCTGCTGCCCCTCCCGCCCTTTGGCAGGAAGCCTCCTTCGAGTACCTGCAGAACGAGGGTGAGCGGCTGCTCCTGGAGGCCATGGACGAGCTGGAGGTGGCGTTCAACAACACCAGCGTGCGCACCGACTGCAACCACATCTTCCTCAACTTCGTGCCCACTGTCATCATGGACCCCTTGAAGGTCTTGCCTTTGCGGGGGGGCTCTCACCGGGCTCTGGGTTTACCCTCTGAGCCATGTTGATTCAGGGTATTGTGTCCTGCCACTCGAGACCTGGATTCCAGGATGAATCCATGCTTTTTTGAGCTTTGGTTGCTGCAGGAGAACAAACCTTCTGCCATTCAATTCTAGAGCTATGTTTTAGCCATGCCCTGCACGTGAGTGCTTTACTTTAAGGACGACAAGGATGCTCAAAATGTCTTGCAAAACAAACGTTTGTCTTTTCCCTAGTTCCAGGCTGCACTGGGGACTGCATGTGGGTGGGGAGAGGCGTGAGACCGTGAGGTCTGTGGCTGAGTGTTCCCTGTCAGGTGGCTCTTCACGAGCAGACAGACTTTTATGGTGGTGATTCTGGAATCAAACAAGTCTCGCCTGTAATCCCAGTACTTTGGGAGGCTGAGGTGGGTAGATTGCTTGAGCCCCGGAATTTAAGAGAAGCCTGGGCAACATAGAGAGACCCCATCTCTACTAAAAATTTTAAAAATTAAAAAATAAAATAATAAAATTATTAATAAAATTAATATTGATAATAAAATATCAACATATATAAATTACATGATATATTTTATTTTATTATTTAATATTATTAAAATAATTAATACAATAATATTATTAAAAAGAGAAGTTCTGATACATCCGTTTGGTGTCTGGGGGATTCAGGGAACCCATGCGGCTGCTCTGGCCTCACTAGTTTACGTAGTTCCAGAAGGAAGCAGTTCAATGGCTTGAGTCAAAGACATGTAAAGATAATATAACGTAGCAGTACTAGCTTAGTCACTTATCAGCCTCAGTTTCCTTATCTGTCAATTAGGGATAAAAAAGCTCGCCTCTCTTAAGTACTTACAAGGGCGCAGTGAGGTAAAGAGTTTTAAACGCTCAGCAAGAGCCGTTGCTTGTTATTAAACTTTTTGCTGGATACATACTATGTCCCAGGCGTTTTTGCAGTCAGTATATCTCATCCTCTTATTAGTATCAGTGCTATTGCAAATGTCCTTGGGATGTCTGGGCCCTGAAACTGGAATTGCTGTGTTTTCGGGCAGATCGAGGAGTCCGTGCGCTCCATGGTTATGCGCTACGGCAGCCGGTTGTGGAAACTCCGCGTGCTGCAGGCTGAAGTCAAGATCAACATACGCCAGACCACCACCGGCAGCGCTGTTCCCGTCCGCCTGTTCATCACCAATGAGTCGGGCTACTACCTGGACATCAGCCTCTACAAAGAAGTGACTGACTCCAGATCCGGAAATGTAAGGCTGGCTCGTGCCATGGGGGTCTAAGTCAAAGCAGAAGCAGGCTGCTTGGGCCATCCATTTGTAGATTAAGAAGGCGTTTGGAGGCGGTCTTGCCTTTCTTTGCCTTGTCATTCTGGGTTGGGGTAGCCCCCCTCTGAGTGTTATGTTAAATATGTTAGCCTTTGAATCTTGGTTTTTCATTCACCTAAGAAGGAGAGTGAATCTGCAAGTTTAATCCATTCTGTGGCCATATTTGGATTTTTGATAGAGATGAGGTGTCACCATATTGGCCACACTGGTCTCTAACTCCTGACTTCAAGCGATCTGCCCACCTTGACCTCCCAAAGTGCTGGGATTATAGGCATGAGTCACCGCGCCTGGCCATGTGGCCGTATTTGGGATAAGTTGTACACTGCTATGGTTGACTATAATGCAGTCCTTAGATTGGTTCACTTAGGGAAATATTTTTCCCAACCATGTTCTCGGACTTTTATAAAGTGAATTAAATATTCTTTTGACTGCCAGTTAAATTCATATGTGTATACATAAATATATATGTATATATACATGCCATTTTTTAAAGAGATATTGCCAAGACTGGGCTTGAACTCCTGGGTTCAAGCAATCTTCTGGCCTCAGCCTCCCAAGTAGCTGGGACTATAGGCACATGCCACTGTGCCTGGCTATGCACTTTTTATTTTGGAATAATTGAAGACTGAAGACTCGCAAGCAGTTGCAAAATTAGTACAGAGGGAAAAAAAAATAGTGCAGAGGATTTTCACCCAGTTTCCCCCAATGTTAATGTTGAACTTCACCATTGTACGTGATCAAAACAGGAAATTGACACTGGCACAGGACTATTCACACCAACATGGACCACATTCGGATATCACCAGTGTTTCCATGAACGCCTGTTTGTTGGGAGTGTGTGATGCCCTGATCGCTGTATTTTTGGAACTGTGTATCCGCAGCCCCTATTGTCCCTTCTTGTTCTGGTTCTCCACAGTGGTGAAGAAGAGAGTTTTACCTAGCGCAGGCACTCACTTTGTTATGCCATGCGACCTGCTTTGCTTCCCCCATCTGCATTTTCATTGAGGACTGGGCAGAAATAAATTGGGGGAGTAGTGTGATTTTCTCTCACTCTCTGTTTTCCTTCCTTTCTGATCCAGATCATGTTTCACTCCTTTGGCAACAAGCAAGGGCCCCAGCACGGGATGCTGATCAATACTCCCTACGTCACCAAGGATCTGCTCCAGGCCAAGCGATTCCAGGCCCAGTCCCTGGGAACTACCTACATCTATGACTTCCCAGAAATATTCAGACAGGCAAGTCCGGCGGCTCAGACGCAGTACCACCCAGGTCCTCCCAGCAGATTCCACCAGAACCAAAGCCCATCCTTAATTCTCCTTCTAAAGACCTAGTCTAGGCTGGGTGTGGTGGCTCACGCCTGTAATCTCAGTACTTTGGGAGGCCAAGGCGGGAGGATTACGAGGTCAGGAGATCAGGACCATCCTGGCTAACATGGTGAAACCTCGTCTCTACTAAAAAAAAAAGAAAAATTAGCCGTGCGTGGTGGCGGGCGCCTGTAGTCCCAGCTGCTCTGGAAGCTGAGGCAGGAGAATGGTGTGAACCCAGGAGGCGGAGCTTGCAGTGAGCCGAGATCGCACCACTGCACTCTAGCCTGGGCAACAGAGCGAGACTCTGTCTCAAAGAAAAAAAAAACCAAAAAACCTAGTCTAAGAAACAAGGTTTTGCCAGGTGCGGAGGCTCATGCACTTTAGGAGGCCAAGGAGGGAGGATTGCTTGAGCCCAGAAGTTGAAGAACCCCATCTCTACAAAATATACAAAAATTAGCCGGGCATGGTGGCACATGCCTGTAGTCCCAGCTACCTGAAGGCTGAGGCAGGAAGGATCACCTGAGCCTGGGAGGTCGAGGCTGCAGTGGGCCGTGATGGCACCACTGCACTTCAGCCTGGGTGACCAAGTGAAACCCCATCTTCAAAAAAAAAGAACAAGGTCTTCACTGAAGAAAAAGAAATTAATGTGTTAGGAACTACTTCATAGTATTTTTCTTCAAATAAGACTAATTTATCCCAATGATAAGAGTAATAGGATATAGAAACTTCAGAAAATAAAGGAGCATGGAATAAAGAAAAAATAATTCCTATTCCCATACTCTGATGACAAATTGCTTAACATTTTGATGTGTTTCCTTCTGGTCTTTTTAATGGTCATTTAGTAAGTACCTACTACTTGCCAGGCACCATTCGAAGTCTGGGTAGCTCTAGGAAAGAGGAGGGGTCACTGCCTTTGAGTAATTTTTAGTCTACTCTTAAAAAATAATGTTTTGGGTTGGGTACAGTGGCTCACACCTGTAATCCCAGTACTTTGGGAGGCTGAGGCAGGTGGATCATTTGAGGTCAGGCGTTTTAAGACCAGCCTGGCCAACATGGTGAAACCGCATCTCTACTAAAAATACAAAAATTAACCAGGCATGGTGGGGGGCACCTGTAGTCCCAGCTACTCGGGAGGCTCAGGCAAGAGAATCCCTTGAACCTGGGAGGTGGAGGCTGCAGTGAGCCAAGATCGCGCCACTGCACTCCAGCCCTGATGACAGAGCGAGACTCTGTCTCAAAAACAAAAAAATAATATTTTGTTATGTTTTTCTGATGATTAAAGTATACATAGGAAACTATGGAAAGGTAAGAATAAGGAAATAAAATTTTACTCATATGTAATTTTCCCACCATCAATGCGTGAAAGAACATTTGGGTGCATTTTCTTTAAGTATTTTTTATGCCTTTATATATTTATGCCATAGGGACTTGAAAGGAGCCTGAACCACTGACATTGGTGATGTGAATGTCTCTTCACTTCCCACCATTGCTTTGTGAATGACGTTCGTGAAACTGAGGTCAGGGACCTTCCAGTGTAGGCAGGAAGCATCTGTTCCTACCTGTGCCCATGCCTCATGCATAGAGGATACGGAAGAGTAGGAAAAGCTGCTCTCTAGAGTCACTCAGGCCTCGGCTCGAATGCTGGATCTGTCCCCTTGCTTCCTGTTGTCCCTAGCCAAGTTCCTTCACCTCTCTGGGCCTCAGTTTTCTCTTCTGTAAAATAAGGATAATAACAGTACCTACCACATAAGGTTGTTGGAAAAGTATGTGTATTCAGTGGGTGCTTAATAAGTGGAAACTCTTATGATTAAGAATGTCATTGTCTGTATCCTTTAGCCTTTGACCTCAAGAGCCATAAGAGAAGAAACATAACTAAACCAGGAGCAAATCCATTGTCTCTTTTTTAGATAAAGAAGCAGAATGCTATGGATGACTGATACATTTGAAAACTTAGATGTAGTGGAAATTTTCCAAGGAAAATAGATCTCATCAAAAATGGCTATAGAATAAATTAAAATCTGATCTGAATACTTATAAGCATTAAAGAAATTAGTTGTTTTTAAAAATTGGGCCCAGATAGTTTTATAACAATTTTACCAAACCTTTAGGAAACAGATAGTTCTCTCTGTATTTAGGTTGTTTAGAGAGTTTTAAAAGGTGAGTGCTTCTTAACTCATTTTTTCAGGTTATTACCTTAAGATTAACCCCAGGTAGGAACTTCAGGAAAAGGGAAATTGGTTATTTTATTATGAACACAGGCATAAAAATAATAAAATATGAACATATGAAATCCAGTAATGATTTTTTTTTTTCAAGTTTAGACAAAGTAGAGTTTATCCTGTGTCTTCTTATATGATTTGACATTAGGAAGTCTATTCATGTATTTACCATATTAATAGATTAAGAAAAAACTTAACTATCTTAATAGATGTAAAAAATATTTGACAAGACAGCATCTATTTATAATAAAATCTTTTAACAAACTAAGAATAGAAGGGAATTTATTTATCTTGACAGAGGATATTAACCCAAAATTAATAGAATCTAATGGTGAAATGTTAGAAGTATTCTCTTTAAAGACAAGTACAGGACAGAAATGTCCATTATCGCAGCTTCTGTTGTACATTTTTTACTGGAGTTCCTGGACAACGCAATAACCAAGAAAAAGAAATGAAGTGTAAAGACAGGAAAGAAAAAAAGCAAAATGATGATTTTTTTTTTGCAGATGATCTAAATGTCTCTATAAGAAATCCAAGAGAATCTATAGAAGCAGTTACAGAATACAGCATGATTGCTAGACATAAGATTTCAGTGTACAAAAAATAATTGCATTATTATCAATTGCAGTCGATAATTGCGATTGCAATAGATCACTTGTAATTGCAATAGACTAGCAGTAATTGCACAATGTAATTGGAGAAAAAAATGCCATTTACAAGACTATAAATTTATCTAGGAAAAAATAAAAAATTAAGATCTTTATGGAGGAAATTTTAAAACTTCATTGAGTGACATTAAGCCTAAATTAATGGAGAGATATACCATGCTCACGAATGATGGGAAGATTCAGTGTTGTATTTTTATCAAATTAATAAATTCTATGTAATTCCAGAGGTTTTCTGGTGAAACTTGGAGGCTGATCCTAAAATTCATATGGAAAAGTAAAAGCTCATAAATAGCAAAACCAATTTTGAATAAGAACAGAGTCAGGAGGAGTCATCTTAGCAGATGTCATCACGTTATTTTAAGACAACAGTAATTAAGACAGTGTGGTAGTGTGACAGAACTAGACAGAACAGGGAGCCTCGACTCAGACCCACTCATAAATAGAATGTTGATAGAATGCGGAGGTGGGATTGTGAATGAGGGGATGATCTTCAGGAAATTGCTTATCTGATTGGAAAAAATAAACTTCGATCTCTGCCACATCCAATAACAAAAATAAACTTTGAGAGGATTAAAGCCACCTGGAGTCAGTGAAAAGCATAAGCTATACAGGAAAAGACCCATAAATTTACATTAAAACTTAAAAGTTGTTCCTGCAAAAGAGGAAAGACAAGTTCCAGATTGGGAGAATACATTTTGGTGCCTTATGATCAGCAGGGGATTAGAAGTAGCTCATCTATAGAACGCTTGTAAATCAATGAGGAAAGAAAGCAAAACCATACAAAATATGGGTAGGGGTTATAAACAGAAAGCTTGCCAAAAAGAAACCCACATGGTTAATAAACATATTAAAAGGCACTCACCTCACTAATAATCAGTGAAGTACAGGTTGATACCACAATATGGTTTCACACACAGCAGTTGAGTAAACATTAAAAAATTGTACATGCCAGTGTGGTGGCTCACACCTGTAATCCCAGCACTTTGGGAGGTTGAGGTGGGCAGATTACTTGAGCTCAGGAGTTCGAGACCAGCCTGGGCAACATGACAAAGTCCCGTCTCTACAAAAAATTTAAAAAATAGTCAGGTGTGGTGGCACATGCCTGTAGTCCCAGCTACTGAGACTGAGATGGGAGGATCACTTGAACCTGGGAGTTTGAGGCTGCAGTGAGGTGTAGCCATGACTACACCACTGCACTCCAGCTTAGGTGACACAACAAGACCCTCAAAAAAACTTTACAAGACCAAATGCTGTACAATGTATGGAGCAGAAGAGTCCTTAGACGTTCTTACTGTGCTTGTGAAGGGATTCAAAAACATTGGGAGCAATAATATCAGTGAAGTTGAAGCTTCACATTCCCTGTGTCCCAGAAATTCTACAGTTCCACTCCTAGGTGTATGAACGTGTGTGTGTGTGTGTGTGTGTGTGTGTACACATCTATCTTTTTTTTTTTTTTTTTTTTGAGACAGAGTCTCACTCTGTCACCCAGGCTGGAGTGCAGTGGCGAGATCTTGGCTCACTGCAACCTCCACCTCCAGGGTTCAAGCGATTCTCCTGTCTCAGCCTCTGGAGTAGCTGGGATTACAGGCGTGCACCACCGTGCCTGGCTAATTTTTAAATTTATAGTGGAGACAGGGTTTCACTATGTTGACCAGGCTGGTCTCAAACTCCTGGCCTCAGGTGATCTGCTCGCCTCGGCCTCCCGAAGTGTTTGGATTACAGGCGTGAACCACCGCGCCCGGCTGTCTGTCTGTCTCTATATCTTCTGTCTCTATATCTGTATCTCCATATATACAGAGAGAAAGAGAAAGAGAGAGAATGGAAATCTGAACAGCAGACCAGAGTTAAATTTATCAATATGGATAAATCTCTCAAACAAAGAGAAATAGAAGAAGTAATTTTGCAGCTGGGTGTGATAGCTCACACCTGTAATCCCAGCACTTTGGGAGGGCATGGTGGTTGGATCACCTGAGGCTGTGAGTTCGAGACCAGCCTAACCAACATGGAGAAACCCCATCTCTACTAAAAATACAAAATTAGCTGGGCGCAGTGGTGCATCCCTGTAATCCCAGCTACTCAGGAGGTTGAGGCAGGAGAATCACTTGAATCCGGGAGGTGGAGGTTGCGGTGAGCCAAGATTGCGCCACTGCACTCCAGCCTGGGCAACAAGAGTGGAAAAAAAAAAAAAAAGTAATTCGCAGAAGGATGTGTCCAGTGTGGTACTATTTATTTAAAGTTTGCAGTGCAAAATAATACTGTGTGTTTCCAATGTATGCATACAGGATGAAGGAAAATAGAAAAAAAGCATGCATAGGACTGGTAGGCACTGAATTCAAGGGAATTGTCACCTGTGGGTTGGAGGTGGGAGGAAGAATGAGCTGGGGCTTCAGTCGCATCTCTCGTCTTTCTTTCAAATACCTTAAACAACTATGGAAAAATCAAGACTTGACAGAGCCACTGGATGGGTGCTTTAAATATTTCATGATTTGAAAAGAGAGTGAACTACAAAATTCACCCTGGAATCATGAGACATCATCTCCATCTGGGAAAGATAGTTCCTCCCTACTGATGACTTCAAGCTTTTTCTCTTTCCTCTTCTCTCCCCAGGCTCTCTTTAAACTGTGGGGCTCCCCAGACAAGTATCCCAAAGACATCCTGACATACACTGAATTAGTGTTGGACTCTCAGGGCCAGCTGGTGGAGATGAACCGACTTCCTGGTGGAAATGAGGTAACAGCAGAGCCTAGCCCCTGGCTGGAGTCGCCCCCTTAAAAATATTTTTGGACCAGGTGCAGTAACTCACACCTGTAATCCCAGGACTTTGGGAGGCCAAGGTGGGTGCATCACTTGAGGTCAGAAGTTCAAGACCAGCCTGGGCTACATGGTGAGAACCTGTCTCTACATAAAATTTAAAAATTAGCTAGGTGTGGTGGTGCACACCTATAGTCCCAGCTACTAGAGAGACTGAGGCAGGGGTGATTGCTTAAGCCCAGAAGGTTGAGGCTGTAATGAGCTATGATTGCACCACTGTACTCTGGCCTGGGCAACAGAGCAAGACCCTGTATCAAAAATAATAATAATAATTAAAATTAAAAAAAAGTTTTCCCCCAGAGAAACAAACTCATTTTCCTTGTGCATTCATCCCCTTGCCAGGTGGGCATGGTGGCCTTCAAAATGAGGTTTAAGACCCAGGAGTACCCAGAAGGACGGGACATGATCGTCATCGGCAACGATATCACCTTTCGCATCGGATCCTTTGGCCCTGGGGAGGACCTTCTGTACCTGCGGGCATCTGAGATGGCCCGGGCAGAGGGCATTCCCAAAATCTACGTGGCAGCCAACAGTGGCGCCCGTATTGGCATGGCAGAGGAGATCAAACACATGTTCCACGTGGCTTGGGTGGACCCAGAAGACCCCCACAAAGTACGTCGTGAAGCTGGCGGGGCAGGGTGATTCTGCTCAGCGACTACTGTATTTTCAATAGGAGTGCTAGCACCTGCAAGAGGTGAAAAAAAATCTCACTTATGTATAAAGCACAGGTATACATGTGGTGTATAAACAGGCGTACAGTATATCAGTGATACTAACATTTCACTGTGGGGGGGATGGGAATGGGATTAGAAAAAAAAGATATAAAAAGGCTCCTTACGGGAATAATGAAAGAAGTCTATAAACCCTGAGCCGATATATGCTGTGTGCTCCCAAATGCAGTGCGCACTGAGGATGCAGAGGTGACTGTGTCAACTCCCTGGCCTCATAGTGTTCTTAGAATTATGGCTCACACCTGTCATCCCAGCAACCCAGGAGGCTTGGGTGGGAGGATAGCTTGAAGCCAGGAATTCATGACCAACCTAGGTAACCTGGACAGCATAGCCAGACGTCATCTCTACTAATTAAAAAACTAGGTGAGCGTGATAGTGCATGCCCGTAGTCAGCCCCAGCTACTTGGGAAGTTGAGGTGGGAGGATCACTTGGAGCCCAGGAGTTCAAGGCTGCACCGAGCCGTGATCATCTTACCACTGCACTCCAGACTGGGCAACTGAGTGAGACCCCCCACCTCAATTAAAAAAAAAATCTTCGGGGAGTTGTATAGATACCAGCTGCCGTAAAAGGCAAGATGAATGGGGAAACACACGCCTTCTGAGATGTGAAACGACAGGGGACAGTCATCCTTTCCATTCAGAGCATGCTTTCTCTGGGGGTGGTATTGCCCACTACCCCCAAGAAGACAGAAAAATAATTTTTGGGGTGGCAATAAAATATTTGTTAACATATATACATATACAGATTATGTAAACAGTGGATAAACAGTGTATCTTGAAAATTAAAATTTCATGTTGGGGTGCTGGCAATAAGAAATAAAAATGAGATGGTCCTTAGAGGAGAGCTTAGCTCAAAGCAGAACTTCAGTTTATGGATGTTATTAATATGGTATTTACATGAGATGTATTAATGTGTCATTGATATGTTACTAACATGTTATTAACATCCATCCCTACAATGTTCACATTAAAAAAAAAAACAGTGGCTTTCAGTGCAGGGAACTGGATTCATAGCCTCACTAAAATATTTTTTAAGGGATTTAAATACCTGTACCTGACTCCCCAAGACTACACCAGAATCAGCTCCCTGAACTCTGTCCACTGTAAACACATCGAGGAAGGAGGAGAATCCAGGTAAATAACTTATCAGGTAGCTCCTTAATTTTGCTTGTGGTTAATTTCAGCTGTCTTCTTTCCTCGGGGCTTGTGGCGGTATTTTCCAGTGGGGTGGCGGTGTTTGTATGATGGGAACCAATGCCTGTTGGGGGCACTGATGCCTTAAACATTTGTTATACTCTCCAAGGTGAATCCATCCTTGTCATTCTAAGATGAGTGACTCCTTTCACAAAAATAGCACTTCATGCAGGGAGAATGAGAATGGATTCTTGTGAATCAACTGGGAGCTGCAGGCTCACTTTTTATGACCAAACTGATGTAGCGGTGACTTGGCAAACTGGGAAGGTATGGGTGGGACAGAGAGAGGTCTGTTCTTTGAGAGCATTCAAAGGCTACTGACTATCTTTTCCAGCACAAGTTATGTTTTTCTTAGTGGCATTAACTGATTCAGGATTTTCCCAGACTAGGTTTTTTGCAATGTTAGTGATAAGTTGGGGGGAAATTCCATAGTCAGATGAGTTTGGGAAACACTGGGTTAAATGAGATCTCATGAACATCTTTATTGCAGGCCTTCTCAGTACCTGTAGCATGCTGTATTAGCGTTCTCCAGAGGGACGGAACTAGTAGGATATATGTATATATGAAAGGGACTTTATTAAGGAGAATTGACTCACAGGATCATAAGGTGAAGTCCCATGATAGGCCGTCTGCAAGCTGAGGAGCAAGGAAGCCAGTAGTGGCTAGGTCTGAGTCTAAAAGCCTCAAAAGTGGGGAAGCCAACAGTGCAGCCTTCAGTGGCCAAAGGCCCGAGGGTCCCTGGCAAACCACTGGCATAAGTCCAAGAGTCCAAAGGCTGAAGAACCTGGAGTCTGATGTTTGAGGGCAGGAAGCATCCAGCGTGTGAGAAAGATGAAAGCCAGAAAACTCAGCAAGCCAGCTTACTCCACCTTCTTTCGCCTGCTTTTTCTAGCCGCGCTGGCAGCTGGATGATTGGATGGTGCCCACCCACATTGAGGGTGGGTCTTCCTCTGCCAGTCCACTGACTCAAACGTTAATCTCCTCTAGCAACACCCTCACAGACACACCCAGAAACAATACTTTGCATCCTAAAGTTGACAATATTAACCATCACACATGCTAAAGTGCATTGTGAATCTCTAACAGAGGCTGGCTGAACAGTGTTTCTCATGCTTATTATGTGGCCCTGAAATCTTTGATTGATTGATTGTGAACAGGCTTCCTCTGTGTACCGCCATCTCTGAGACCATTGGAGGAATATGGGCTGAGGGTGACATTTCACTGAGACAGTCTTTGCACAAGCAGACATCTTTTTTTGTGTAAACCAAAAAGTATCTGAGACAGGTCTCAGTCAATTGAGTTTATTTTGCCAAGGTTAAGGACACATCCGGAAGCAAAGGACACGGAATCATAGAAACCATCTGTGGCCTGTGCCTTTCTTCAAAGATGATTTGGGGGCCTTTAGTGTTTAAAGGAGAAAAGCAGGCTGGAGGGGAAAGAGGGAAGTTCTGGTAATCACATGTTGCAAGAGAAAAGGCGCAGGCAGGGGAAGTCAGTTATGTATTCTTCTTGCGCTCAGTAAGTCAGCACTTTCTATAAGATAAGGCGGACATAAAGGAACGACCTGTGGAGATATTTCACCTTTTATCTGTATCTATCTGCTTACAAAAGGAGCGAAAGGAAAGGCAGCTTGCACGACGCAGCTTCAGCTTAAATTGTTCCTTTTGGCATTGTGAATCGTGGTCCTAGTTTTTATTTTCCTTTCACAGATGGGAGCAGGGTGATGAATGATTGATTGATTGATTGATTGATTGATTTGAGACAGAATCTTGCTCTGTCACCCAGGCTGGAGTGCAGTGGTGCAATTTTGGCTCACTGCAACCACCACTTCCCAGGTTCAAGTTTTTCTTCTCCCTCAGCCTCCCGAGTAGCTGGGATTACAGGCATGTGCCACCACGTCCAGCTAACTTTTGTATTTTTAGTAGAGATGGGGTTTCGCCATATTGGTCAGGCTGGTCTCGAACTCCTGACCTCAAGTGATCTGCCCACCTCGATCTCCCAAAGTGCTGGGATTACAGAGCAGGGTGATGATTGTTGATTCTGTACTTGCCCTTTTAGAAATCTCAGCACCCTTTGTGAGGGTCCTAGATGCCAATTTCATTTTGCCTCTGGATGCTTTGTCTGCTTCCAATCTCTCACCTCGCTGCCCAGTCAGTCCCTCCTTGGAAAATGCATCCACCTTGGATTTTTCTGGGCTAGAGCCCAGCCTTTAACCTGTGTTTGCTTTTGAAGATACATGATCACGGATATCATCGGGAAAGATGATGGCTTGGGCGTGGAGAATCTGAGGGGCTCAGGCATGATTGCTGGGGAGTCCTCTCTGGCTTACGAAGAGATCGTCACCATTAGCTTGGTGAGTCCTCTTCTATTTTCTCTTACTTTTCAACTTTCCATTATAGAGACTTTAAAATAGTCACAAAATTAGAGAGAATCAGTAATAAACTCCATGTGCCCATCACATACCTCCTACAGTTACCACATGCCGCGCCACTGCTATTTCCTCAATCTCACCCCCATCCCCTGCACCCTGTTTTAGAGTATTTTAAAGCCAGCTCCCATTATGTCTTTTCATCCACAAATACTTAAGTGTAGATCTTTTTTTTTTTTTTTGAGATGGAGTCTTGCTCAGTCGCCCAGGCTGGAGTGCAGTGGCCGGATCTCAGCTCACTGCAAGCTCCGCCTCCCGGGTTTCCACCATTCTCCTGCCTCAGCCTCCTGAGTAGCTGGGACTAGTTTTTTGTATTTTTTAGTAGAGACGGGGTTTCACCATGTTAGCCAGGATGGTCTCGATCTCCCGACCTCGTGATCTGCCCGTCTCAGCCTCCCAAAGTGTAAGGGTAGATCTTTAACAGATAAGGACTCCCGCCCTCTTCCCCTGCTTTTTAAAAACATAACTGAAATACAAATATTACACCCAACAGAATCAGCAATATCACTGGAACCCAGTGTGGTTTAACAGTTGTCTCAAAATACCGTTTTCTAGTGATTTGTTTGAATCAGGGTCTGATCTCATCTTATTTTAAAGGTATTGAATGTTTAGAATAACTTTTATCTGACTTTAACTGGCATATAAGGAGTAGTCCCCATCCCATCCCCATGGTCTTTCCAAAGATGTTTTCTGTTTCTAGTAGTAGCACTACTGTAGTACTATAGTACTATAGTAGTACTATAGTAGTACTGTAGTAGTAGTAGTAGTAGTAGTAGTAGTAGTATAGTAGTAATTCTAGTACTAGCAATAGTAGCAGTAGTGGTGGCGGTGGTGGTGGCGGTGGTGGTGGTGGTGGTGGTGAATCTGTATGGGTCTAAGGCAGAGTAAGAGACCCAGGCAAGTTTCTCAGCAGGAGTGAAAGTTTATTAAAAGTTTTAGAGCAAGAACGAAATGAAGTACACTCGGAAGAGAGCCAAGCAAGGCAACTTGAGAGAGTCAAGTGCCTCATCTGACCCTTTTGGGTTTTTATGCATTGGCTTGATTCTAGGGTTTGTGTTTCTTCCCTTGGGGTGGGCTGTCTGCATGCAAGTGGCCTGCCAGCACTTAGGAGGGCCCCATGCAGTGTGTTTACTGAAGTTGTGTGCATGCTCACTGGAGGCCTTCTTCCCTTACCAGTCAAGTGTTCCTAGAAGCAGGTCACGTAGCAGATAAACTCTGCCAGCTTGCCTCTTAGTGTGCACGCTGGAGCCCACCTGCCCAGCAACTGAGATCTGATTGGGAAGCTACTGATACTAGCTTCAAGTGTTTTCCATCTATCAGGAGCCTGCCTGTCCCTGGAGCCAGCTGTGACCAATTGTTATTTTAGTGAGACACTTTAACAACTAACTGCCTAACTATCACCTGATGGTTGCCTTCCTCTCCTGCCCTGCTCATGTCTGCCGACCTACCTACTCTAACAGCAGCAGCAGCAGCAGGAGTAATCGCGCTCTTTAATGATAAACTGCCTTGGAAGGCCTTATTTTTACATGCAATGTTGAATCTTCAGTTTCCAAGATGGTAAATGTTGGTCATAGGCATCTTCCTTGGGCTTGTTTTCTAGCTTATATGTACAGTCTTTTTACTTTGAAGTCATTTAGGACCCACCACAAGTTACAAGATAGTACAGAGAATTTCCAAGTACCCTTCACCCCCCCTTCCCCCATGGCTCTCACATAACCCTAGTACATTATCAAAACCAGCAAATCGACATTGGCACAATATTGTTAACTCAGCACAGACCTTATTTGAATTTCACTGGTTTTTACCTGCACTCCTAGGTGTACTTTTGGTTGTTAAGAGGCTGCAATGGCCCTCGAATGCCCAAGCTCAGAAGAGCTACACACAAGCCTCTTAAGATCTGAAGTGTTCAGTGGCTGCTGCTTGTCTTTACGGCAGTCTTTGTTAACCATGTTACTTCCATATAGGAATCCAAGCTCAATAAAGTGGCCCGAAATAGTGGCTTTTGCCTCTACTGAGGTTTGGCTTCAAATTGGGTTGCCGTTGGTGAAAACGTAACTTCCATTTGGGCCCAGCAGGTTCCTGGACTCTTTGCTGCTGTGGGGGTGGGTCCCTCGCCCCTCTCCAGAATTCAGAAGGGCTCCTCTCTCCACAGGTGACCTGCCGAGCCCTTGGGATCGGGGCCTACTTGGTGAGGCTGGGCCAGCGAGTGATCCAGGTGGAGAACTCTCACATCATCCTCACGGGAGCAAGTGCTCTCAACAAGGTGACGAAAAAGGGGCCTGTGTGGAGTGGATCCTTGGGGGCAGGAGTCACTTTAACATTCTCGTTGGTCTCTGGTCAGGTATTTTTCTCAATATGAAACCAGTTTCATTCCTACTGATGCAAGAACTCTTTTTTTCCTATTTGCAGTTATCTGGGCTCCTTATGAGAAAAAAAAAAAATAGTTTTAGGCTATTCCGGTGGATCTAACTCCCTGTATTACTGATATTTTAAAAGAAATTATTAAAGTGCCATAACGCATTGCAGAAAATTAGAAAAGGACCCCGCAGAAAAGTAATTTTGCAGCTTCTATCATTCTGGTATAGCTCCCTGTCATCTTCTGTCTTTATGTGGCTAATTTATAGTGGATACACAGTTTTGTATTCTACTATTCTCACTGTATTAAAACATTTTCCATGTTGAAAAGTCTCTATCCTTAATGTCTGCTCAAATCCCAGCCCAAGTCTCCAAGTCTGGTTCTTGAACCAACAGCATCAGCATCAGCATCAGCATCAGCATCAGCTGGGAACTTTTTAGAAATGCAAATCCTCAAGCCCTGCCGCAGATGTGCTGAATCAGAAACTCTAGCTAGGGTTTTGCTTTTGAGATGGTCAAGGTAGCAGTCAGCAGCATCACCGGTTCTCAAATTAGGCTCCATGTTGGAATTACCTAGAAACTAAAAAACAAAACACAAAAACTAATGCCTGGGTCCCAGCCTCATAGATTCTGATATAATTGGTCGGAATGTAGCCTGAGCTTCAGGATTTTTGAAATCCACTGGGTGATTCTAATGTGTAGCCAGGATTGAGAAGTGCTGAGATGATTTCCAAACAGGTGGTAGAGCTCTGCACCATGCAGGACGTTGCTAACCATGTTGTGTCAAAGCAGGTCCTGGGAAGAGAGGTCTACACATCCAACAACCAGCTGGGTGGCGTTCAGATCATGCATTACAATGGCGTTTCCCACATCACCGTGCCAGATGACTTTGAGGGGGTTTATACCATTCTGGAGTGGCTGTCCTATATGCCAAAGGTGCAGTACTCCCCCTGCAGCTTAGAGCCTGGAAGACTCTATCATCAAGCTCACGGGCTAATTGTGTCCCTGTCACCTCCTGGGTGGTGTGGGAGGCTGGGGAGGAGGAAGCACTGCACATGTGGCTGGGGTTGATTTTTCTTACTCCTTCTTTCTTCTCTCTCTGACGCCTAGCCCTATACTCACTGTCCTTTGCTCTTTTGGTGGCACTAATGCCATTGTAAGGTTGCTAGCTGTTGATCCTTTAGAAGGACGTAGTATTGCCTCTTGACAAGAGGCAGCACTGAACAATACTGAGTCTTCGAGCTTTACAATCAGGCTGGATTTGGTTCCTGGATTCCTCCTCAGTAGCTATAAGACACTGGGAGAGTCTCTGAGTTTTTCCGAGCCTGTTTCCTCATCTGTGAAACGGGAATAATAATAGCACCTAACTCATGGTGTTATCATGACGATTAAGTGAAGTGATATTTAGAGCACAGCATTTGATAGGTCCTCACCAAAGTAAGAAGGGGACAATAGTGGGCACAGTTCTTGGTTAACTGTAACATTCCTTACAAATGAGTGAGGTTGTCTTTCTTTATTATAATCATTTCTGAGAGGTTGGGTTTCCAGAGTTCAGGTCATTCCAGATCTTCTGCCAAGAACCCCAAGTCACAAATGTCAGCTTGTATTCCCATGTGCCCCTTTGCCCCATCTGCATGCCATCTGTTACCACTCTCTGCAACCAATCTCTTTTTCTCTTTTTCTTTCTTTTAAGATGTTTTTCCTCCTATCTGACCATATATAACAGTAGCAACCCTTTCCTGTGTTTCTTTAACTTCCCAGCATCAGTGATGCCATGTGAACTGGGAAGCACACTCAGGAGTTCATAAACTAGATTTCAGAAGAATCCAGGGGACGGCCAGTCCTTATCTGGCATTTTCCAATCAGAGCAGTGGCTTCAGGAGCCCTAGGGAGGGGATATTGGTGCATAACCAGGCATAATCATAGTCAGAGGAGCAAAGTGCTGATCAGAGGCATTATTGACAAGCACCACAGACTGAGTCAGAGACTTGGCTTTCTTTTTTAGGATAATCACAGCCCTGTCCCTATCATCACACCCACTGACCCCATTGACAGAGAAATTGAATTCCTCCCATCCAGAGCTCCCTACGACCCCCGGTGGATGCTTGCAGGAAGGCCTCACCCAAGTAAGTTCTAAAGCATTTTGCCTAGGACCTGGTCTTGGGTTTCTTTCTAGGGCTTGAGACAAAGGAGCACTTAGGTAGAAGGCTTGATATTTGTTCTCATATCCCAGAGAGGTACACCTGAAATCAAATGCAGGGAGAGCAGAGAAATGGAGATTTTATTCCAGGCTTTTCCTCAGCCATTGACCCAGAAGGGGTGGAAATAGCCTCCAATTTCTGGAGCTAATGGAGGTGGGGTGCAATGGTGGTCGTGGTCTCCCTCCCCTGATGCTCCATGCTCCGTGGTCTCTAACTGCTCCACTGTCTCATCAGTAGAAAATTCAGTGCTGAAACATCAGAGTTTCAAAGAGAAGACTCCATCTTTCTCTCTTTCGGTCTCTCTTACAAAGGAACTCTGTGAGTTTACACAGGATAGGTAATTTGGTCTCTTCTTTTTTTTTTTTTTTTTTTGAGAGAGTGTTGCTCTTCCGCCCGGGCTGGGGTGCAGTGGCATGATCTTGGCTCACTGCAATCTCTGCCTCCTGGGTTCAAGTGATTCTCCTGCCTCAGTCTACTGAGTAGCTGGGATTACAGGTGCCTGCCACCACACCCAGCTAATTTTTGTATTTTTAGTAGAGACGGAATTTCACCATGTTGGCCAGGCTGGTCTTGAACTCCTGACCTCAAGTGATCTGCCTACCTCAGCCTCCCAAAGTGCTGGAATTACAGACATGAGCCACTATGCCTGGCCAATTTGGCCTCTTCTATACCTACACACACAGACACACACACACACGTGGACACGTGAACACACATGCACATGCACACATATTTTTGCATATACACATTCTCTCCTTTTCTCTGAAAGAGATGAGTTTCTCTCTTGGAGGTATATTATTTCATTCTGAGCAACCAGAACACAACAGGAAAGCTGAGCTGCTCCTGTCACTATATCCCAAATCTAGAATTTCACATGCTGCTACCTTTAGACTTGGCTGCTCCTCGGCAGCGCGACGCAGGAGAGGTGACCCTCGGGAGCGTGCCAGACTCCGGCCAGTGCAAGGAGCCCTGTGGCTTCCTTCTCTCTCTTTTCATTTCTCTTGGGCTTTCTGGCCTGTAAACACAGAGGGGACTGCTTATCTCCATTAAAAAATGTTCAGCTTCTCACTGTCAGGCCAGTCCTCGGCAGATGCTGAAGTTGGGCTGTTGCATGCCTGGGTGCCGGGCCTCCCACGCCTGAGGGGCCTCCCACGCCTGAGACGCCTCCCACTCTGGCTGTGCCTCCTGGTCAGAGCCACAGCCATTTATGCTGTCGCATGGATTTAAGTCATCGTTTCCTTCCCACCGATGGCTGTTGTTGACATCATCATATTCTCTCTCTGCCTCTCTCTGGGAAATTGAAACTTTTTTCCCAATTAAGTGGTTATTAAGCTGCAGCCAGCAGCTAGCAGGTGAGGGATGAGTTTTTCGGGGCAGGTGATCCCTTCCTGAAATCCCACCTTCCGGAGGTGTCTGTCCACTCTCTGCATCTTCGGAAGAGAGGGCAGAGACTGTGATTAGAATCTCAGCGCGTTTGGAAGTGGCTGGCTGTGGATGGTAGTCAGATACTCCGTGTGGACTGAATTCTTGACTTGGTATATTTATTGCAGCTTGTTTGTCTTTTGAGGTGTTTTGGGAAGGGGGAAAGGGGTTGGGACCTGTGTAGTTGCAGGTAGAAAGGGGTATCTGGGCTATGAGGTTAAAGCCAGGCTGTCCTTAGGGAGATTTTACACAGCCAGGCGTGTCCTGGGGGCCCCCGGCCACCTGGCCCTCCAGCCTGGGCTTCTGCCCTTCTGCCCACAGCGCTGAAGGGAACGTGGCAGAGCGGATTCTTTGACCATGGCAGTTTCAAGGAAATCATGGCACCCTGGGCGCAGACCGTGGTGACAGGACGAGCAAGGTAATCATGAAGACGGGAGCAGGCTGCCCATGTCTGGCTCCCCAGGCATTGGGACCCCCAGGTGTGAGACCACGGACCTCCAGGGGCAGTTTTCTTCTGGGCCTCAGGATTTTCTAAAAGAAAAAACCAATCTGGGGGATGGTTTCTGGAGTGTCTGTGCGTGCCCTTAAAAGGTATCTCAGCCAACCTCCTCCTGAGGTCAGGGACCCCTGCCTGTAATCAGTCCCCAGGCCACGAGGGCTGACAACTCCACTGGGCATCAGAAGGTGGCCTTGCGTGCTCTCCTCAGAAAACTTCACAGACACTGGCACTCTGAATTCCACTGTAGGGGAGCCATGGACAGGAGCCCTGTTGTATGCCAGTGTTGGTGGGAGGCTGAAATGCTTGCATGCTTTCCGAGCTGGGCAGCTCACCCTTCAGCCTTGTAGCCTCCATCTCTTTGGACAGCTGCACCTGCCTGAAAGTTCCTCCTTATAATGAGACCAGAGCTGCATCCTCATCATTTATCACTCAGGTTCCTGGTACGATGTCGCAGCTGTAAGTCCAGGCTCTGTGCTGGACCTGAGGCCAAGCCCCATCTCCATCACTCACCCTCTCTGGTCCTCCACATCTGTAAAATAGGGATAATAATCCTACCCCAAAAGATTATTGTGATGATTAGATGCAATAACATAGGTGAAACACTTAAAATGTCCTACATACTCCATAAGTGGGACTGGCTGCTGTCATTTACGTCTTGGGCACTAAATACTAAAGTACATCCAGGGCTGGGCGTTGTGGTTCACGCTTGTAATCCCCAACACTTTGAGGCCGAGGCAGGCAGATCACCTGAGGTCAGGAGTTCAAGACCAGCCTGGCCAACATAGCGAAACCCCATCTCTACTTAAAATACAAAAATTATCTGCGCATGGTGGCAGGTGCCTTTAATCTCAGCTACTCAGGACGCTGAGGCAGGAGAATCACTTGAACCCAGGAGGCGGAAGTTGCAGCACACCTAGATCACACCACTGCACTCCAGCCTAGGTGACAGAGGGAGACTCTGTCTCAATAAATGAATGAATGAATGAATGAATAAATAAATAAATA
The DNA here is from genome assembly GCF_000951045.1 of Mandrillus leucophaeus. Lineage (NCBI taxonomy): Eukaryota > Metazoa > Chordata > Mammalia > Primates > Cercopithecidae > Mandrillus > Mandrillus leucophaeus. Next base: position 91,442 of record NW_012101333.1, read on the forward strand.
AAGTACAGCTGGGCACAGTGGCTCACATGCCTGTAATCCCAGCACTTCAGGAGACCAATGCGGGAGAATCACTTGAGCTCAAGGGTTTGACACCAGCCTGAGCAACATAGCAAGACCCCATCTCTACGAAAAATATTTTAAAATCAGGTGATTGTGGTGGCACACGCCTCTAGTGCCAGCTACTCAGGAAGCCAAGGCGGGAGGATTGCTTGAGCTCCTCGTAATATTTAATGTTAAGGGAAGAAATTGCTCATTCTATGATGCCAAGTGAAAAAGACATCAGTATCCAAAAGTCTCCGAAATATGTTGAACTTCTAACTGTTTAGAAAAAAAAGACTAGAAGGAAATAGATGAAAATGCTAACAGTATGGTAATGTGGGGTGACTCAAGTTTTTTTTTTTTTTTTTGAACGTTTGTTTTCCTGTCTTTCTAGCATGAATATATGTTACTTATTAACAAAATGAATTCTGGCCAGGTGCAGTGGCTCACCCCTGTAATCCGAGCACTTTGGGAGGCCGAGGCAGGTGGATCACTTGAGGTCAGGAGTTTAGACCAGCCTGGACAACATGGTGAAATCCTGTCTCTACTAAAAATACAAAAATTAGCCGGGTGTGGTGGTGCGCGCCTGTAATTCCAGCTACTCGGGAGGCTGAAGCAGTAGAATTGTTTGAACCCGGGAGGCGGAGGTTGCATTGAGCTGAGATTGCGCCATTGCACTCCAGCCTGGGTGACAGAGCGAGACTCCATCTTCAAAATAAATAAAGTAAAATAAAATAAATTATATTTTTAAAAGCAAAGCAAAAAAAAAATCCATTCCACCTTCCATGTGAAAACACTTTGAAGACTGCTCTGCCCGACCCCTGCCTTGTGGGGTAAATGAGAACCATGTAGTGATGCACAGTTCAGTAGCAAGTAACTGATGTAATGGCATCCCCTGAGCTGAGTCTCTGTCCAGTTCAGCATCGCTCCGCCCTTCCCAAGTGCAACTTGATGTCTAGACCTATGCTGTCCAGTGCAGTAGCTGCTGGCCACATGTGATTCTTTAGTTTCATTATAATTAGTATTATTTCGAGACTGGATCTTGCTCTGTCACCCAGGCTGGAGTGCAGAGGCATGATCACTGCTCACTGCAGCCTTGACCTCCTGGGCTCAAGCAATCCTCCCACCTCAGCCTCCCAAGTAGCTGGGACCACAGGTGTGCACCGCCACACCTAGCCAATTTTTTTATTTTTTGCAGATACAGGGTCTCACTATGTTGTCCAGGCTGGTCTCAAACTCCTGGACTCAAGCAATCCTCCTGCCTCAGACTCCCAAAGTGCTAGGATTACAGGCGTGAGCCACCATGCCCGGCTCCTTCAGTTTAAATTGAACTAAGTCAAAGTGACAGAGGATGACCTGTTCAATTCCTCACACTTGCCACGTTCCACGTGCAGCCCACAGCTCCTGTATTGGACAGTGCAGATGGAGAATGTGGCCCTCGTCACGGAAAGTTCTAGTGGCTCATGCTGCTCCAGGCCCCACACCATCCCAGCCCTCCTCTGATGGTTCTTGCCCCAAAAAGGGCACCAATAGGTCTGCTACCTTTCAAGGCTCTCACCATTTTGGGGCTTTTTCTTTGCCTTCCAATAAAATAATCCGCCAGATTAAAAAGAACATTCTCCTCCACACACCCTCACCCCCACACCCAGAGGTCCCCAAATGCGTCTGGGGTGCTGCCCAGGGTCTGGCTCACCAGTGCTCGTTTTCCAGGCTTGGGGGGATTCCCGTGGGAGTGATTGCTGTGGAGACGCGGACTGTGGAGGTGGTGGTCCCTGCAGACCCTGCCAACCTGGATTCTGAGGCCAAGGTGAGGGGGCCAGGAGCTGTGGCTGCTGGTTCAGCCAGCAGTACTGTCTTGAGAGTGGGTCCTGGGCGTGGGGGTCCCATCCCTGCCCTGCCAGCTCAGGTGGGGAAGCAGGGGACCCAGTGCAGTCCCTGGCCCTGGGGGGGCTCAGTGGCTGTTTCTCTGACACTTTCTCTATGGGTTGCATAAAGGGCTGCACCTTCTTGCTTCTTCCTCAGCAGATGATAAAGGTCCCTAGAAACCCTTCCCGCCTCCTGCCCTGCCCCTGTTGCTGTTTCTGCACTAGGCCAGGGCACAGACTGAGAAGAGCTCAGGAGTCAGAGGGCCAGGTCCCAGGGCCAGCTTTCCCCCAGCTCAGTGTGACCTTGACGAGCTCGGCACCCCTCAGAGCCTGGAAATGAGGGCCACGGGGACCTTGCTGGGCTGCAATGGGAGGGTCAAGCCTGGTCCTGAGCCGAGGAGATGGGGCTTCTATCCTTCTGAACCCTGGCTCTGGTGCTGGGGCCAGCACAGATCAGATCGCCTGCTATCCAGGGCGAGGCTGCGGCAGCCGTCCCTGTGTCCTGGGCTGCTGTTGCGCAGAGGCATCTGATCCCCACAGCTCTGTGTTCCAGATAATTCAGCAGGCGGGGCAGGTGTGGTTCCCAGACTCAGCCTACAAAACTGCCCAGGCCATCAAGGACTTCAACCGGGAGAAGTTGCCCCTGATGATCTTTGCCAACTGGAGGGGGTTCTCCGGTGGCATGAAAGGTAAGCCCCTCCCTGCCTGTGGTTACCCCAAAGCCTTGGGGTCAGCACCCAGGACAGCACCCTCTGGGTGGTGACGCTCATGTCCTAGTCTGTGCCCATCATCATCTTAGCTATGTCTCCCAACAACCCTGAGGACAAAAGACTGTTCAGGTGCCCCACCACCCCGCTTTAAAGATGAGGAACTGCTGGGCACAGTGGCAGGCACCTGTAATCCCGGTGCTTTGGGAGGCCAAAGCAGAAGGATCATTTGAGGCCAGGAGTTTGAGACCAGCCTGAGCAGTATAGCAAGACCCTGTCTCTACAAAAAATAAAATAAATGTTTAAAAAATTAGCTGGGCGTAGTGGCGCATGCCTATTGTCCCAGCTATTTGGGAGGCTGAGGTGGGAGGATTGCTTGAGCCCAGGAGGTTGAGGCTGCACTCCAGCCTGGATAACAGAGTGAGACCCCCATCTCAAAAAAAAAAAAAAAAAAATGTGGAACTGAGGGTTGGAGGCAAAGTGTGACTTTCTAGAGGTCACACCATGAGGTCCAGCCTCATGACTGGGGCAGCCCCAGGAGCTGTCCGGTGACCTGGGCAGGCACCTCTCCATTTGGCAAGGTGAGGAGGATGTTTGTCCGCCCTTCCCTCTGCAGAAAGCGGCTCTGAGCCTCATGTGACCTTACAATTGTGTGAGGACTTTTTAAGCCACCAAGCATGTTTTGGGAGACAGTGGCTGTTAGACCACTGGGGTGTTGAGGACAGAGCTGGATGGGAGGCAGGCAGACCTGCTGTGAGTCCTTGTTAGCTGGGAGACATCACTGAGCCTCAGTTTCCCTCCTTTGTAAAAGGGGGTTAAGAACAGGACCAACCTCAGAGGGCTGAGGTAAAGGTCTGATGAGCTAATTGCTGGCATGCAGTGTGATTGTCAGTGCTGTTATTACTGCATTCTTGTTTTCATGCAGGGTGCCTGGGGACCTGGAGAAATGTGTCTTGGTGGGAAATAAGGGCCATGTTGCCTGTGCACATTGGGGAAGGATCAGTGTGACTGTTAGCGAGGGTTTTCTTTGCTGGAAATGGTGGAGCAGGGCGGGGACAGTCACGGGTGAGGGCATCTCAATTCCAGTTGGAAAGAATCCTAGAGATTGGTTTCTCCCTGTGCCTTCACAGATAAGGTCACTGAGGCCCATACTGGGTGAATGACCTGTTCAAGGTCACACGGCCACTTAGAGAGCAATCAGTGCTCCCGACTCCCAGCCCAGTGCTCTCCAAGCCTCCTAGCTGAGCTTGCTCTCTCAGGACCCCCAGGACAACTAGGGCAGTGGGTTTCGTGTGTGGATGAGTGAGGGCCCTGAAATTGCCAAACTGGGAGGCTGCTTTGCTTTTCAGACATGTATGACCAGGTGCTGAAGTTTGGAGCCTACATCGTGGATGGCCTCAGACAATACAAACAGCCCATCCTGATCTATATCCCACCCTATGCGGAGCTCCGGGGAGGCTCCTGGGTGGTCATAGATGCCACCATCAACCCGCTGTGCATAGAAATGTATGCAGACAAAGAGAGCAGGTGGGTGTGTTGCCTTTAGCCTGGCTTAGCCTTTTCTTGTTCTCCCAGCCTTGAGAACCCATGACCTTGGGGGATCATGGAGGGGTGCAGTGGCTGGAACCTGTGGGTGGTGGAGGAATGTTGTCTCTTCTTTCATGGTTTATACTCCTCCTTCCCAAGGAAGTTTGCAATCAAAAAATAAAAAGGAAAGACCGAAAGCACTTGAGCTCCCTGGCAGCCAGGATGAAAAGGGAAATATGATGAGCCATGTATCTCTCATTAGACTGAGCTTCTCCCAAAGCTATGAGTTCCTATAGGAAATGTTTTATTCAGTTTTCAATCCCAGGGTCTAGCACAGTGCCTAACTCCTGGTAGGTGGTCAGAAAATACTGGCTAAACAAATGACTGAATGAATATCTGCATGAGAGGATACTGGTTCTTTGCAGGAGAGTTAACCTCCTTGGCACTTTCCTTAGGAGGAATTTATTAGAGATTCTTACAGAAAGGATCATGACAATAATGTTCACAGCACAGTGACTGATGACTTTGAAGTGAAAACTACATGCTATACAGGATGTAAAGGCCTCAATAGTCATTCTGCTCCAAATAGAGGCACAGCATTCCTGTGTTCACTCCCTCATTCATTTGTTAATTCTGCTAGACATTATGATATGGTGGCAGATGGGCCAAGCTTGTCCTGCATTCAGGGCACTTAGACCCTTGTCAGGGACTGCTGAGGTCAGTCCTCCAGGAAGACTCAGGATACTGAGCAGCACTTGAATGGAGTCATTGCTAACTTTGCATGCTGGCCACCAGGAAGCTCAAAGCTACCGATAGTATTCTTCAGGGCTTCTAAGCTGTCAAAAGCAAAAAGCGGCAGGGGGAGAATGAGGGGTAAATAAAAATATTGGAAATGAGGCCAGGTGTGGTGGCTCACGCCTGTAATCTCAGCACTTTGGGAGACTGAGGTGGGTAGATCACTTGAGGCCAGGAGTTCAAGACCAGCCTGGCCAACACAATGAAACCCCGTCTCTACTAAAAATACAAGAATTAGCTGGGCATGGTGGTATGCACCTGTAATCCCAGCTACTCGGGGGGCTGAGGCAGGAGAATCACTTGAACCCGGGAGGCAGAGATTACAGTGAACCGAGATAGTGCCACTGCACTCCAGCCTGGGTGACAGAGTGAGACCCTGTCTAAAACAAAACAAAACAACAACAACAAAAAAAAAAAAAAAAGAAAAGAAAAAATGTATGTTGGAAATGGAAGGACAGCTCACACAAGACCACGCTGGGCTCTCAAGGTGCTTTTGTGAGATTTAAAGTGATCAGAAACAGTGCCCCACCTCTAGGAGAACAGAAATTAGCAAAGTTAGAGAGGACTGTGGCTGGAGAGCAGGAGGGTTATGCTGCCATGGAAAAAGTCATACACTCTTAGACCCGAAAGGGGCCTTCCAGAGTTCAGAAAGCATTATTTTAAACAGTTGGCTCAGTCTTTACATCTGTGGGTAAAGATGCGGAGGCCCAGAGAGGGAAAGTGACTCGCCCAAGGGCACACAGCATGTGTAGGGGTAAAAGAGCTGAGAACTGACCCCCAGATCTTCTGGCTCTCTTCCCTCCGGCTCCCCCAACATCCATTAGCCGTTGCTTGCTGGGCAATGCCTCATATACCCCCATCCCTCTGCCTCTTCTCTTTTAAGGGGGGGTGTTCTGGAGCCAGAGGGGACAGTGGAGATTAAGTTCCGAAAGAAAGATCTGATAAAGTCCATGAGAAGGATCGATCCAGCTTACAAGAAGCTCATGGAACAGCTAGGTAAGGGGGTCCCAAAGGCTTCACCTCTCAGAGGTCGAGAGAAGCCCCAGCCAGTCCCATTGCTGGGGGTTTCTAGGATGTTAAAAATAAAATGAAGAAATATCAAAATACAGCTATAATAACTGTGAGGTTTTTAAAGATATTCACATTTATCTTTGTTTTGTTTTGTTTTGTTTTTTTGAGATGAGGTCTGGCTCTATTGCCTAGGCTGGAGTGCAGGGTGCAATCTCAACTCACTGCAACCTCTGTCTTCTGGGCTTAAGCCACCCTCCCATCTCAGCCTGAGTAGCTGGGACTACAGGTACGCACCACCATGCCCAGCTAATTTTTGTATTTTTGTAGATAAGGGGTTTCGCCATGTTGCCCAGGCTGCTCTCAAACTTCTGGGCTCAAGCGATCCACCTGCCTCAGCATCCCAAAATGCTGGGATTACAGGCATGAGCCACCATGACTGGAGGACATTCACATTTCTAAATCAACCTTTTTAACATTAAATATCTATCTATATAGATAGATATATAATGCCATCGTGAATTTATGTCTCAGAATACACAAAAGATAGCAATTGAAGTATTTGGGGCTGATGGGGAATATCAGAATTTTGGTGGCAAAATGTTCCTTTAGAATTCCCAATCAGACATAAGATATTTTACTAACTTTGTTTGAATGACAGCTTTGTTTCACTTGTCATCTTTAGACATAATTCTCTTTATGTATTTATTTGTTTATTTTTGAGACAGAGTCTTGCTCTGTCGCCCAGGTGCAGTGGTGCAATCTCAGCTCACTGCAACCTTTGCCTCCCGGGTTCAAGCAATTCTCATGCCTCGGGCTCTCAAGTAGCTGGAATTACAGGTGTGTGCCACCACACCTGGCTGATTTTTGTGTTTTTAGTAGAGATGGGGTTTCACCATGTTGGCCAGGCTGGTCTCGAACTCCTGGCCTCAAGTGATTTGCCTGCCTCAGCCTCCCAAAGTGCTGGGATTTCAGGCATGAGCCACCAGGTCTGGCCACAAGATGTAATTCTCTTTAAATATCCATTTTATGTGTCAGTGTCTTGTGCTATTCACAAGATTAATTACAGTGTGTGCATGTAATTTCTTTGGTTGGTATCAGGGTAATGCTGCTCTCATAGAATGAGTTGAAGTGTTCGCTCCTATTTTCTGAGTTTGTGCAGAATTGACATTATTTCTTTGTTTTTGATAGAGGTTTTTACCTATAAGTTCAACTTCTTTGTTATATATAGGACTATTTGTGTTATCTATTTCCTCCTAGGTGAACTTTGGTGGTTCGTGTGTGTCAAGGAATTTGTGTATTTCATCTTAAGTTGTCAATTTGGCATAGAGTTGCTTATAATATTCCCTTATAATATTTTACAATATGTACTAAAAATAGTAATTGATGTAGTATTCTGCAAGCACAGTAGGTCTGATGGAAGGGGAAAATGTAGAGTTGCATGTTGAATGCTGTCTTGCAATTGTGAGTGCATTTCTGAGACTGTACTAGCTATTTGATCTGAGACAAAGGGGGCCATCAAGATGGGCCTTGGGTGGGGGTGAGGCCAGTGGACTCTGGGGGACCTAGGGGGTTGAGAGCAGCCTGTGTAGCAGCAGGGGTAATATCAGAGTTAAAGCTCAGACCTCTCATGAGGCAAGGCCTGTCCTGCAAATCCTGATTTGTGCCTTCAAAAAAAAAAAAAAAAATCTCCACCCCACCACATATGGCCACCTTCCGTGACTTGACTGGCCTTTCTGCTGACCTGCAGGGGAACCTGATCTCTCAGACAAGGACCGCAAGGACCTGGAGGGCCGGCTGAAGGCTCGCGAGGACCTGCTGCTCCCCATCTACCACCAGGTGGCGGTGCAGTTCGCCGACTTCCACGACACGCCCGGCCGGATGCTGGAGAAGGGCGTCATATCTGTGAGAGCCAGGGCTGCCGTGTGGGGTGCAAAGAAAAGAGCCTACCCTGTTTTCCAAAACGTGGAGGACATTTGGGCTCGGGGGTGCTTGGGATGGGTCAAATGCTGCAGGTGGGAGTCACCTGGGAGCTTTAAAATAATCCCGATCCCCAGATGGCACTGCAGACCAATGAAATCCAAACACCTGGACAGGAGCCTGGCAGTCATGATTTTTAAAATCCCCAAGAGATTCTAATAAGCAACAAAGTCTGATGGCTCGGTCAGTTTGGACCTGGACCAGGGGTAGAAATCATTGTTCCTGTCCAGCATTCACCCCGCCCCTCACTATTGCAAGGACATCCCACAGTCACCTCCTACCCATGTCCATTACTCACTGGTTCTCTTGCTGCATTGTTCTCCCTCCCAACTGGCTCATGCCTCACACAAGCCTGTGTTTGTGTCAGTTGAGGTAGAGGTGGGTGCTGGGTTTTTATGGGGGACACTTTTTCACCTATGGCCCATCTGGAGTCCTGGTGATGTCCTGGCTCTGAGCAGGTGCCTTCCCCTCCCTGAGCCTCAGCTTGCTTGCCTGGGATGTTTTGGGAATGATCTCAGAGCCTGGGCCCAGTCCCGGGCAGCCACTGTCATGGGTGTGGTCAGAGCCAGCAGCCCATCTCCTCCTTCCCTTTCTGGGGATTCAAGGCTGGCTCCTCCGCAGGACATCCTGGAGTGGAAGACCGCGCGCACCTTCCTGTATTGGCGTCTGCGCCGCCTCCTCCTGGAGGACCAGGTCAAGCAGGAGATCCTGCGGGCCAGCGGGGAGCTGAGTCACGTGCACATCCAGTCCATGCTGCGCCGCTGGTTCGTGGAGACGGAGGGGGCTGTCAAGGTGGGCCTGGCGTGAGAACGAGGCCGGTGGGCACAGAGGGTGCTGGGGGCTGAGGCAGCCAGCCCACAGCTGGGTACCTCTCTGAGGCATCCTCTGCCCCCTCCCCAGGCCTACCTGTGGGACAACAACCAGGTGGTTGTGCAGTGGCTAGAACAGCACTGGCAGGTGGAGGACGGCCCGCGCTCCGCCATCCGTGAGAACATCACGTACCTGAAGCACGACTCTGTCCTCAAGACCATCCGAGGGTGAGTGGCCGCCACACCTGCTTCCCAGGCTCCTGGCAAGGACCCGAGCCAGCATTGACCCCCAGCTGCCCACTCCTAGGCAGCCACTTGAACCCGCCACACTGTGCAGTCCCAGGGCCTCAGGGCCAGGGTTGTGTGCTGAAAGCCACAGTCTGGGGTTGGGCCCCCACCCGACCCCCAGTAAAGAGACCATACTCCCCAGTGCCCGGTCTCCCAGCCCGGTGGCCGGGGTGGGGCAGAGAGCCCAGGGGTGCTATGAAGACAGTGTGAGACCCTTCCAACTCATGACCCTTGCTGGAATATGGACTTATCCAAAGTCACAGCTTGAGCAGGGTTAGTCACAGAACCCACATTTGGAACCGCTAACCTTCAGGCTGCTGGCTTCCACGCCAGTGTTGGCCTTTCCACAGCGTCCCCTCCCCCAATTGCCATGCAGTCCCCCTGTGAAGGAGGGAGTCCAGCACAGGGGACCCCATTTTGGGGATGAAGCTGAGACTCAGGGCAGTGTCTTGTCTCAGGTCATGTGACACAGCAGTGACCAGTAGGGACAGTGGTGCCTCAAGACATTCTGATCTTTAGGTCACAGCCCTCCTGCTGCACAGGACCATCGCCCCCTTGGGGACCACAGCAGGAAGGGACTTGGGAGCTCTGGGTTCTGGGGTGTGGCCCCACACAAGGAGTCTGCCATCCTAGGGGCCACTGAAAAAGTGGCTGGAGTGACCCCAGCCCTCCTCTCACCTCCCTCACAGCCTGGTTCAAGAAAACCCCGAGGTGGCCGTGGACTGTGTGATACACCTGAGCCAGCACATCAGCCCAGCTGAGCGGGCACAGGTCATTCACCTGCTGTCTACCATGGACAGCCCGGCCTCCACCTGACCCCGGCCCGCCCAGCCATTCCCGGGACCACAGCAAGAGGAACCACCCACGCCCACCATCGGTACACCCTCAGCAGACCTTGAAGACTTGCTTTTAAAAAAAGAAAATCCTGGGCACTTCTGCAGGGCTGCCGGTTCCGAGCTGACACCTGTCTCAATAAAAGGCCCAGGAGTGCCTCTCCCAACAGAAACAACCTCCTCTGCATAGCTGGGAAGTTTCTTTTGTTTTGTCTCTGAAGACAGCATTTTTATTGCATCACTAAATCTAATCAAGCTAGAACATCCCTGTTTCCTTTTGCAAAACAGTGCCTGGCCTGTGGGATCCAGGCGTTCTTCAGGCTTCTTGGATATCATATCATGAAATCTTATTTTTTTACTCTGAGACCAGCACTAGATGTAAGCATCTCATATATTTCAGCCAAATAAATGGGCCAAGGAAAAAAATATATATATAGACAGGACTAGAGAAAAACCTATTTTTGTAATGATGTTTCTTTGGATACTGTCTAGTCACCCAGGAAAATGTATGGATGAAATTTTTTTTTTTTTGAAACAGAGTCTCACTCTGTCACCTAGGCTGGAATGGGGTAGCATGATCTCACTGCAACCTCCATCTCCCAGGTTCAAGCTGTTCTCCTGTCTCAGCCTCCTAGATAGCTGAGATTACAGGTGCCCGTCACCATGTCCAGCTAATTCTTGTATTTTTAGTAGAGACACAGTTTCACCATGTTGGTCAGGCTGGTCTTGAACTCTTGACTTCAGGTAATCCACCCACCTTGGCCCCCCAAAGTGCTGGGATTACAGGCGTGAGCCACCATCTTTGGCCAGATGATTTTTTATTGCAAGAATGAAATGGCATTTTGTTCCCCAAATGGCCCTAGTGAATCACTAGGAGGGCTCCACTGGTAGGCCATGTTTAGCACTGGTTGCCAGGGATTCTCTTTTTGAGAGAGGGAAAGCAAAATGAATGGAAGTGCCCGGCCAGAGGTTTCAGGGCTTCTGGAGGATCCTCTCGCATAGCTCGAGGTCCTCTGCCTGCCTCTTCCCTCCAAGGAAAATGAGGACCGCCCCTTTCCCCTGCAGGACTGGCCCCCAGCCTGTGCAGGCACCCTTCTCTTGCCCAAGTGGGGAGCACAGAGGCGGAGAGGAATCCCTTGCCACACCCATGGCCCAGCTTGCTCACAAGTATCACGTCTATGACGGTCACCACTGCTCCCTTGGAGGGCCACTTGAGTCACTGTTGCTCCCTTGCCTGCTGGCTTGATGAGCACAGATGGTGGGATCTGACCGAGGGGCAGAGCTGTCGGTGACTAAGGGCTGGACTGTGGTGACCATACCGATTTGCTCAGGGAGGATGTTGCAATGCATCCAGCAGCTCCTGGCTCTGCAGGCGGCACAGCCCGGGGCCCTGCAATCCTCTGGTTTCTCCCATTGGGGTGGAGTGGGGGGGAGTGGAGGGGGTTGGCCACAACCCCCTGCTGTGATGGGCGGTTTGTCCGAGGATGCTGAATATGATGCCTGGTCAATGTGGAAGCCCATGAAGTCACCCAGGGAAGCCTCCAAAAGCTGGGATGCTTGAGGGTATCCAAGTTGAAAAAGACAAAATCTGACCATTAGCCAGTGACGGCCCTGGCAAATGAAGGTGTGGTGGGGCAGTGAGGGATGGGAGAAGGTGAATTATTCCTTATTCCACCCCGAGGTTTGCTGGGGTGAGGGGAAGAATCGATGCTGCTTTGGGAACTGAAGGTTTTTCTGTTGGGAAGGCCCTCTTGGTTTTGGAGAGAAAGGCACGTTATGAATAGCTGCTACCCTGGAACGGTGGGCAGAGAGCCTGCCAGGAAATGTGCAGAATAAACTATTTTTTGAAGGAAACACTTTGGCCTTGACTTTATTGTCTGGACTGGAGAAGGCAGGTGGCCTCCTCCAAAGGTAGGTGTTCACCTTTGTACCCTCCATTCCTGACACCACAGCTGAGACTTTGAGTGAGTTCCCATCACAGGGGCAGACAGGGATGCAGTGAAGGGAGCTGAAGGCTGGACTGAATTGGACAAAGTCATCCCTTTTTGAAAGCATTAGGGAAAAAATGTTTTAGAAAAATACATGCAAGCCTAGTCAATGCCACAGGCAAAAAGGGAGCTTCTCTGGAAGAAGGGGGCGGGGGGTTGGCCCAGGCACTTCACATGTGGGTTCCATTCCTTTCCACCACCGTGATCCACCCCTGCTGTGCAGATGAGGAAGCTGAGGCACAGAGAGGTGAAGGCATTTGTCCATGGTTCCGCAGGGACGGAATAAGTCGGCTTGGCTCCAGAACCCAGCCCTTTCCTTTTATGACCTAGGTCCTTGGTGGGCAGGTTTAAGCCACACTTAGGAGTTGGTTGTACATGGACCAAAACTGCGGAAGCAGCCCCCACCGCAGCTTCTCAGCACACAGAGACTATTCCGTTTTTCTCCAAAATACAGAACAACAACTGTTACTTTGATTCTGCCTGACACCTTTTCCAGGCATTTCCCCCTCACCAGGGATGGGCCAATGAGAGTTCTCCATTCCCCCTGACAGTGACTGATGCAGGTATGGGCGTGTGTCCTCAGTAGGGCTGATCAGAATTCTGTAGGAATGGCTGACAATGCTGATGTGGAGAGGACCTAGCAATGCAGGGGAAAGCCAAGCCCAGAGATAGAGGGGGAGACCCAGTCCTGTTGCTGGTACTTGGATGCCTGGATCAAGCCATGCCTGAAGTCAGTAGCCCAGTCCCAGGAACCTATCCATGGTTTTTCTTTGTTTATTTGTTTTAATGCTTGCACTAGTTTGAGTTGGAGCTCTATCCTTAGCCCCAGAGATGGCCCAGTTCGCCCAGAAGACAGCAGTTTATTTCCACTCACAGCAGCACCTAATGGTGGTCTGCATCAGCAGACCCTCCAGGCAGGGAGGTGAGGAGCTGAGAACAAGCTGAAATGCAACCCTCTGGGATGTGGAGAAAGAAGCTCTGATTTGATTTTGCATCCTGAAGACTACGGGCCAATTGTTCGTTTTCATCTGGATTTGAAACCCGGACACAAGCTGCCATCTGCCGCTAAGGATGCTGGAGTTTACTCTGTGGACATCAGCTGAAAGTGCTTTTCCTGACAAGGCTTTTCTCCCTTGGAGGACTTAGTGTGGCTAGTCACAAGGGCAAGGGAGAAAGGATCAGACCACTGAGTATGGACAGAGGTCGTGCTGGGCAGGTTGGGTGCTAACTGAACACTCCCCACGATGGCCACTGGTCACGTGCCAGTTTCTGGCCTCCTTCCACACAATCCTCATGTGACTCTTGGAGGTGGTTGCTACATACACTCAATCCTCATTTTTTTTTTTTTTATGAGACAGAGTCTCGCTCTGTTGCCCAGGCTGGAGTCCATTGATGTGATTTCAGCTCACTGCAGCCTCAACCTCCTGGGCACAAATGATCCTCCCACCTCAGCCTCCCGAGTATCTGGGACTACAGGCATGCACCACCATGTCCAGCTAACTCCTTCAGTTTTTGTAGAGACGGGGTCTAGCTATGTCGTCCAGGCTGGTCTCAAACTCTTGGCCTCAAGTGATCCTCCCACCTCAGCATCCTAGAGTGCTAGAATTACAGGTGTGAGCCACTATACCCAGCCTCTATCCTCATTTTTATAGACGAGAAAATCCAGGCTCAGAGATGAGCCAACTTCTCCAAGTGCACATAGCTGGTAAAAGGAGGGGCCAGGCCAGGAACCCAGGCTGGCCTAGACCCAGTCCCCCTGGGCTTAATGCCTTTCCGTAAGTCCTGAACCTTTGCAAGGGTTAGATCCCAAAACATGAGAGCATCCTGTAGACCAAGCTCCACTCCTCCTGCCTCCCTGGCTTCCTGGCTAATGCAGCCAACGCCATCATTCAGATCCTCATCAAAAACCTCATGCTCTTCATGCCAAGAGCCCACACGAGGGTGGGCTGCCCTCTTTCCTGATTGGCAGATTTTGCGGCCCTTGATTGGCAGATTCTGTAGCCCCTAAACCACTCAGAGGAACCTCACATTTCTGCATGCACAGTGGGCTCCTCCACATCACAAATGTAAATGTGGGCTGGGTTATCCCCATTTCTACTCCTTTCTTTGGCCTCCTCAATCTCTTATTTTATTTATTATCTTACTATTTTGCCTTCATCTGCTCCAAAAGTCAGTTGGCCTTTTTTTCTCAGGGTCATTCTTTTCCCCTAACATTTTATTATGAAAATTTCCAAATGCCAAAAAGTCAAAATATTTCATAGCACTCACTCTAACCCACCATCTCGATGCCACCGTTGACATCTGACTGTGCTTGTACCTTCTTTAACACCGCTCTCTCCATCTGTCCATCTCTCCTTTATCTGTGAATGCATGCTATTATTTTGTCACATTTCAGAGTAAATTGCAGACATTAATACATTTCTCCAGAGTTATTTTTGCATTTCAAAACCAGTTGTTTGTTTTGTAAATCACTTCCTGAGCTTTTCTGCAGCTGAGAGCACATCCAGATCAACAGAGCTAGGTTGAAATGAAGCAGCCAGTTGTGTGGCCAAAGAGGGAACCCCAGTTCTCACAATGCACACAGCCCCAGAAAAATGCTTTTGTCCACTATTTTATGAGCATGTGCCACAGGCCGAGCACTGTGACAGGGCACCGCCACGAGCAAGGCAACCCACTCCTGCCCTTGGGGACTGGTATCCTGGGGTTCCCAACAGGTAGAAATTGCAAGTGGCTAACCATAAGGAGATGTTTAGGGTCACAACTAGTCAAAACAGTGACTGTTAAATCCAGAAATATCCAGGGTCCACCTTCAGAGTCCCTGTGACAGGAACATGAGAAGGGAACAAGGACCATCCACACAGGCCGCAGAAAGGTTCTGAATGACCACCATGCACAGCAAAGCCTCCCTATGGCTTCTGCTAACTCAACCAGTGTGGACCAACCCACCCTCTTCTGGGCACTGGCTATGCAGCTGATGCACCGAGCCACGCTGCTTGACGTCTGGAGAGATCTGCCCAAAATGCCACTTCCCTGTACTAAGTGCCCTTGGGACAGAAGTATCACTCAGTCCTATAAGGCATGGCATGAGTCTTGGGGCCCAACTTCAGCTATGCGAGAGCATCCTGTTACTACCACGAACCAGCCTGTCTAAACTGTCAGTTCACCTCCAGGTGAGCACTGGCTGTTTCTCCTGGGGAACCTCTTCCCCCTTGGCCTTTGTCTGGCTGACTCCTACTCATCCCTCAACACCCAACTCAAATGGCACTTCCCCCAGGCAGCCTTCTTTGACCACCTCTCCCATGGGTTGGGAGCCCTCCTCTGTGCTCTGACAGCCCCTGTTCTCTCTCTTTTGTGCAACATATATGAAACAGATTTCTAACTAAAACACACAGCTAGGGATCCCTAGGTGTTTCTGGTTGCTGAACCAGGGCTGGATTTTGGAGAATAGTCTGCTGATAGAGAGGTGGTCCTCTCCTGGAAGGTGAGGTGAGAGGATG
>NW_012101333.1:107067-108230 GCF_000951045.1 Mandrillus leucophaeus
GGCTCACTGCAACCTCTGCCTCCCGGGTTCAAGTGATTCTCCTCCCTCAGCCTCCCAAGTAGCTGGGATTACAGGTACATGCCACCACGCCCGGCTAACTTTTATATTTTTAGTAGAGATGGGGTTTTGCCCTGTTGGCCAGGCCGGTCTTGAACCGCTGACCTCAAGTGATCCACCTACCTCCACCTCCCAAAGTGCTGGGATTACAGGTGTGAGCCACCACACCTGGTCTAGTATTTTGTATTTTGTAAGTTTTTATTGCGGTAAAATATACATAAAAAAATCTTAACCTTTTTTAAGCATACAGTTCAGCAGTGTTAAGTGCATCCACACTGTTGTGGAATCAATCTCCAGAATGCTTTTCATCTTGCAAGAGTGAAGCTCTGTACCCATTAAACACTAACTCCCCACTCCCCTCCCCCTCCAGCCCCTGGCAACCACCACTCTACTTTCTGTATCTATGAATTTGACTACTGTAGGTACCTCATATAAGTGGAATCACACGGTATTCGTCCTCTTTGTGATCGGCTTATCCCACTTAGCATAATGTCCTCAGGGTTCATCCATGTTGTAGCATGGGTCAGAGTTTCCTTCCTTTTTAAGAGCACAGTTTATGTATCCATGCATCCATCAATGAATTACTTGGTGGCTTGCACCTTTTGGTGGTTGTGAATACTGCTGCTATGAAAATGGGTATACAGAGTCAGGTGCGGTGGCTCACACCTGTAATCCCAGCACTTTGGGAGGGTGAGGTGGGTGGATTACCTGAGGTCAGGAGTTTGAGACCAGTCTGGCTAACAAGGTGAAACCCCATTTCTACTAAAAATACAAAAATTAGCCAGGTGTGGTGGGGGGCAGGAGAATGGCTTGAACCGAGGAGGCAGAGGTTGCAGTGAGCTGAGATAGCACCACTCATTCCAGCCAGGGCAACAGAGCGAGACTACATGTCAGGGGGAAAAAAAAAAAAAAAGCAAACGGGATTGCTAGACCTTGTGGTAATTCTTTTTAATTCTTTGCACAATCAGCATACTGTTTTTCCAACGCTGCTGTGCCATTTTACATTCCCATCAACAATGCACAAACTTCCCTAATTTCTCCACATCCTTGCCAATACTATTTGTTTTCCTCTTTTTGTTTTTGGTTTTTATGTGTTTGTTTGATAA
>NW_012101333.1:109360-110726 GCF_000951045.1 Mandrillus leucophaeus
GGGTCTCATTATGTTGCCCAGGCTGGAGTGCAGTGGCACTATCACAGCCCACTGTAGCTTCAACCTCCCAGGCTCAAGCTATCCTCCCACCTCAGCCTCCCCAGTAGCTGGAACTACAGGTACATGCCACCATGACCACCTGATTTTCTAATTTATTATTTGTAGAGATGGGGTCTCGCTATGTCTCCCGTGGTGGTCTCCAACTCCTGGGCTCAAGTTATCCTCCTGCCTTGGCCTCCCAAAGTGCTGGGATTACAGGTACGAGCCACTGCACCTGGCCAAGATGGGGTCTTGCTATGTTGCCCAGGCTGAGATCTAGATCTTAAAAGGCCCCAGGAGATGTTGGTAGTCTATAAGTTTGACCACATTTCTGTGGTTACCAGAGATGCTAGTCAATGATGGAAGGTGGGAAGCACCCCCTGGAGAAGATCAGAGATGCTTCCACCTGTCGGGGTCACTTATCCCACAGGAGGAAGCCTGGGCAGCCTTGGGGTCAGAGAATGTGGGTCCTAGAGATGAGCCTGCTTGTCCCTCTCCCGAGAGTGTTTGCTTCTGTCCTGTGGGAAACTGTGGGTGGCTGTGGAAGATGCTGGACAGGTTCTCATGGACTGGACACCCCTTGGGGATGACCCAGCCTGGCTCTTTGGCTGCTGTTGGATTTGCCCACATTTCAGCCACCAGTGAGATCTCTGTCCTGCTTCCCCTGGACTCTTGAGGGTTTTGATTCCAGAGACCAGAGGTCCAGCGTCTACACCCATAGGATCAACAGTAACACAACCAGCATCCTCCAAAGGAGGCGATGCTCAGCTCCACCACCTCATCCCCTGCTTCTGATCCATCTTATTCCTTTCCCTGAACTTCCACTGACCACCCATTATAAGCCTACACGAAGCCATTGCAGTGCCATGGAGGGGCAGGGAGACCTACAGATCTGGCGTTAAATCCCTGTCACGTAACCTTGGAGAGTTTTTGTTCCTATATAAACCAGCAAACAGATGGTGTCAGCTGAGCCCTCTGAGATGTGATAAGAGACCGTGGGGAAGCACAGTGTCATTTGAATCCCATCTCTACTCTTTCCTAATCATGCCTAGGCTACCTAGCCTCTCTGAGCCTGTTTTCTCTTCTGTAAAATGGGGATGTATTTATTGTCTATGGCTGCTGTGAGAATCCCCACAAACTTAGTGGCTTAAAACAATACAAATTTATCATCCTACAGTTCTGGAGGTCAGAAGCCCAACATGCGTCTCCCCGGGCTAAAATCAAGGTGTCAGTGGGTGGGGCTGTGGTCCTTCTGGAGGCTCTAGGGGAAGGAATCCATTCTCTTGCCTTTTCCAGCATCTAGAGGCCCTGTTCCATCCTCACAGCA
>NW_012101333.1:112461-112849 GCF_000951045.1 Mandrillus leucophaeus
AACTTTGGGGCCAGACAGACTGAGGTTTAACTCCAGGCTCTGCCACTTACTAGCCAGGTGACCTTGGGTGAGTGACTTCACTTCTCTCTGCCTCACTAATCTCATCTGTAACTGTCTCTTATACACATCTAGATGTGTATAAGAGACAGTACTACGGCTGTTGTGAGGACCAAATGAGCTAATTGACAGCAGTGACTAGTACGGGGCCTGGCATATAGCAGGTGCTGGAAGGGGTGTGTCCATTTCCATCTTGTCTTTTCTGACATGGGTACACACCTGAGCTGTGCTGCTGAGCTCCAGGACACACTCAGCCAGCCCTACTTCTCCAAGCCTCTGCTTTCTGAGTAGTAAATGGCATTCGTGATCCCTGCCTGAAATGATGCCTGTC
>NW_012101333.1:112899-121552 GCF_000951045.1 Mandrillus leucophaeus
ACATATTCGCAGGTTCCAGGGATTAGGACTGGGGAGGAAAATAAAGATAGATTGTGTCCCGGTATACACTGCAGGGAGTAAGCCCCCTATACATGCTAGCGAATGCTGTTACTATTTTTGTTGTTAGAATGTGGGTGATTTCTCATAGAAGGGGAGGAAAAGCTTTAGAAACATGATCTCGGAGCCTCAGTTTCCTCATCTGGGAAATGGGAACATCCCACTGGTTGTGCAGGCTGTGGTGCGGTTCCAGGGAGATGCTGCCTGACTGTGTTGAACTCTGTGCAGCACACAGCAGGTGCTTACATGACGGCAGTTTGTGTTTTTCTCCTATTAGTTGCTCGGCCCCGGAAGGAGCCTCATTTCCCTCATGTCTCCTGCATGCTTTCTTCTGGTGTCATCATGGCCGGGTGGCACTCTGGCTGTGCACACCGTGCATCGGTGGCACTCTGGCTGTGACCAGAGCTCTGCCTAGAGCTTGTGACCCGGGCATTTTTGCCTGGACTCGGCACACCTGACTCCCACTTGCCCATGGTCAGGAACAGAAGTCAGACTCAGCTGTGGCTCCCAGCCCTTTCCTGGTGGTGACGCAGTGGCTGGGGCTCCATTCTCCCAGCTGAGCACCCCAGGAGATGGAGGGTACCCCTGTCCCCTAGCTCCTGCAAAGTCCCTGGGGGATGCTCATCAGCTGTGAACACCATGGCCTAGGTCACTTGTTCCTCACTTCAGCCAATTTCAGAGGGTGGCTGGGGGCTGTGATGCTTTTGGCCAGCCTGGGTTCACAGGGTCATTTGGGAGCCAAGCCAAGGAGAGGGTGGTACAGGTGCTGGGCAGAGGAAGCCAGGGCTGCTGCAGGCACCCTCTCCCTGCCCCAAGCCTGGCCTCCACCAAGCACTTCCTGACACCACCCACAGCCCATCCTCCCAGACATACTTCGTCACTCATAAAACGTTGCATGTGCATGAATCTGGTCTCCTCTGAGGCTGCAGGCCACTTCCTGGGTGGGCTTAAGAATTAGACTCCTGCCTGTAATCCTAGCACTTTGGGAGGCTGAGGCGGGCGGATCACAAGGTCAAGAGATTGAGACCATCCTGGCCAACATGGTGAAACCCTGTCTCTACTAAAAATACAAAAATTAGCTGGGTGTGGTGGCATTGCCTGTAGTCCCAGCTACTCGGGAGGCTGAGGCAGGAGAATCGCTTGAATCCGGGAGGCCGAGGTTGCAGTGAACCAAAATTGCACCACTGCACTCCAGTCTGGTGACAGAGTGAGACTCTGTTTGAAAAAATAAAAAGAGTTAGACTCTCAATTAATATATAGTTTGCCTGTTATATCTTGGACAGCAAGTCACCTGCTTTATTCCCCTGAGCCTCAGTTTCTTCATCTGTGACATGGGTGTAGTAACAAATCAGACATGCTTACTACGGCTGTTGTGAGGACCAAATGAGCTAATTGACAGCAGTGACTAGTACGGGGCCTGGCATATAGCAGGTGCTGGAAGGGGTGTGTCCGTTTCCATCTTGTCTTTTCTGACATGAGTACACACCTGAGCTGTGCTGCTGAGCTCCAGGACACACTCAGCCAGCCCTACTTCTCCAAGCCTCTGCTTTCTGAGTAGTAAATGGCATTCGTGATCCCTGCCTGAAATGATGCCTGTCAAGCGCCAGTTCTCAGGGACAGTAAATGGAGGCCGTGCTCCTTGTAACCTTCATGACAAACTCCCCCCAGTTTCTGGTGCGATGGGGAACTTGGTATCAGAATGCCTGGGTCTGGTGTGCAGTGGTGTCACCTCTCTGGGCCTCAATTTCCCCATCTGTAAATGGGACCTCACCTGTAAGGGATGAGTGAGTAGTGTCATTATCCTTTATCTCCCTTTGACCTTCTCACAAGCCACAGAGCTGCCGTTCAGCCTTTATTGATAGAAGACAGTTACTCAATTCTACACTGACAGTCTTGATGTTACTCAAACACGGAGTCTTCACGAATAACAATTTCAACACCTTATCGGGGGCCATGTCACACAAAGCAGATGACAGTGCAGGTCGGACGGGTAGCACTGGGATTGTGTCTAAGGGTGGTGGATGCTCAGTGGAAAGTTCCAGAACTAGGAAAAACTTAAAGCTCTCCCTTCAAGGCGGGGCTTAATGCCAAAGCTCCCAGGCAGCTGGCTGAGCTGTTGATAAAACAACATCCTGGCTCTAGGGTTCGGGAACTCCCAGACACAGTCAACATCCATCTGGTGGAAAGAGCGGGGTGGTGCGTGAGGCTGCAGCTTCTCCAGTTTTGTCTCAACTTTGCTGGGAGAGCATTTTTCACAATTGACTAGCTCACTCACCTGTCTCTCCTTTCACCCAGCTATCTGAGGAACTTGCCACTTGGGGAGTCAGTAATTAGCAAGGAGAGAAAAAGAAACATAAAAACAGCTGTAGGACAAAGGGAGGTGAGGAAGTGCCAATAAATATGCATCGAAGTTTTGGCCACCACTCGCCACGTGCTTCGAGCTTGACATGGTTCAGCTGGCTTTCATTCCCTCAGGAGAGTCTTAAATCCCAGTAAAAAGCACCCTCCTCCAGTTCCTCCCTCTCCCATTGCATTTTCTCCTTTGAAAGCCCCCCAAACCCCCAAACAACGGCACCGCCCCTCTTAGGTACATGCAAGAAGAGATGTGAATCATGAACAGGTAGAAAAATATCTGGTCTCTAATATGGAAAAAATAGGATGGTTCACAGTATCAACAGTGCTTGCTGGTTCTAAAAAGTAGCCCCAGGCTGCCAAGGGAATAGAGCCAGTTAGAGATGTCATTCTCTGGCCTGTAGGAGTTAGGATGGCTGGGAGGTAGGGAGGGAGGAGGAGTCTCATTCCAGAGGCCTCGGGCTGGGTTTAAAGAAGTGGGGTGGATGGGCCACAATAAATATAAATAAATTTACACCTGGTCACGGTGCCCGGCATGGCCCAGGAATCTGCTCTAATAAAATTCTAAAAGACTATCGGAAAAGTGGGGCTGAAGGCCACCTGGACTGGCTCCCATTTCAGAGTTCGGCTTGTCCTATCCAAGAGAGAGAGGCTCAAGGTTCTCTGGCTCCATTTCCTGCTCTGGGCCTGGCCCCTCGAGGCTGCGGCTGAGGTTTGATCCACTCAGCCATTTCCCATGAGGATGAATTCAAGGGTTTTCACCCCAGGGTGTCTCCTCAATGCACAAAGGTGTCCCAAAATGGGGTACAGGTCATTGAGGTCACCCAGCCAGGATCCAGGAAGGAGAAGTGTCACTCAACATGGCCAGGCGTTGCAGCTCAGGCCTTGGAGGAGTGTCAAGGAGTCGGGGGACGCTGGGTTGCTTGTCCGCCCTCCTCCATCCTTCTGACTTGGAAGAGCCCCCAGAAACTGTCCCGGAAACTCCAGTGGGGGGCACGAGGAAGAGAGGGGCTGCTGAGGGGAACCGCTTCCCTGTCCAGCCAGCAATTTCGCCACAGGTTCAGGAGAGGCTTCGGGGACCATGAGGGACCTGCCTTCTGGGAACACCCTGATCCAGTCAGTTCTCTGCCCAAGCCGGGTGCCGGGGTTCCGGGGCAGGTGAGGCTGACAGCTCAAAGCAGGGCTATGGGCTTGTTCCCCTGTGCACCCAGGTACTGGGAGGAGGAGCTGGTGCCTGAGGCGGCCACACTGTCCGGAGTGGAGTACGCTGTGTAGAGACCCGTCACCTGCAAGTCTGGGAAGGACTGGTCGCTGCCACCCGAGGCAGGGGTCAGGCCTGAGGCCCCCAGGTCACAGCCAAGTGGGGAGTCTCCGAAGGCGCCCAGTGTGTCCAGGCTGAATCCCTCATCCTTCATCTCCTCCCACAGGTTCCCTTTCAAAGACAAAAGCATTAGGGTGAGCTGGTTTCACATCAAACGACCCGAGTTCGAATCCCCCATCTTAGGGAAGAGGCAGAGACCATGTGTGGCGTCTAAGGTCATGTGTTGTAGAAAAAGGGCATGGGGCCGGGCATGGTGGCTCACGCCTGTAATCCCAGCACTTTGGGAAGCCGAGGTGGGTGGATCACTTGAGGCCAGGAGTTCAACACCAGCTGGCCAACATGGCGAAATCCCATCTCTACTGAAAATATAAAAATTAGCCTGGCCTGGTAGCACACACCTGTAATCCCAGCTACTTGGGAGGCTAAGGCACAAGCATCACTTGAACCCAGGAGGTGGAGGTTGCAGTGGGCCGAGATCGTGCCACTGCACTACAGTCTGGGTGACAGCGAGACTCCATCTCAAAAAAAACAAAAACCAAAAAAACCATGGAAGGGCCAGAGTTGTAGCCCCAGGCCCTCACCTTCCCACTGAATGTCTTTGGGACACTTCCATCTCAGAACCTCAGAATAAGATGGAGATGATCAGTGAATCCAGCTCCTAAGGCTGTGGCAAGGGTTAAACAAGAGGACTTGTGGAAACATTTAGTTCTCATGATATCATTACGGTCAAAGCCAGGGGGACAAGACAATGCTTCCCTTTCTTCAGCACATTGAACTACACAACAGTCCAGGAAAAGAAAGGCAGGGAGGTGCAAATATACCGCTTCACAGCTGCAGCTGACTTGCCACCTGTCCATGTCCCTCGCTAGAGGCAGAACTTGGGACAGAGGCTGTCTCCACCCTTGGCTGAAACATAAGAGCTGCACCGGTGCTAGTGAGTGGATGAAGTGTGAGCCTTCACTGAAACCGGAAATTCCCCTGTTCGTTCATTCATCACATCCCATTTATCGGAGATGATCATGAGGCAGGCAGCAGGTCAGAGTGTGACCTGGCGTGGGGGTGGCACATGGGAGTTGAAGCAGTTACTGATGAAAACTTTGGGGCCAGACAGACTGAGGTTTAACTCCAGGCTCTGCCACTTACTAGCCAGGTGACCTTGGGTGAGTGACTTCACTTCTCTCTGCCTCAGCTTCCTCATCGGCAGAACAGAAATGTGGATGGTGGTGACCTCAGGTGATGCCTGTGGAATGCTCTGGCCTGGTATACAGCAAATGCTCATTTCCTGTTGGCTGCCATTGGCTATAACAGGTTGAACATCCCTAATCCAACCAAACATCTGAAATCTGAACTGCTCCAATGAGCATGACCTTTGAGTGTCTTGTCAGGGCTCAAAAATTTTCGAATTTTGGAGCATTTTGGATTTCCGGATCAGGGATGTTCAACTTGTAAAGGTTGTTGCTATGGGAACGAGACTGTGGGGCAAATGCAGGCAGCACAGTCCTCTCCCTCACTCCCTTTGGCCCCCGGGCCTCTCCCCTCCCCATTCCATTCCCATCACTCCATTCCTCCGGCCTCACCCTGCAGCGCGAAGTCCATGATGCTCGGGTCAAGGGCATCCACCTCAGTGTTCATGTCGGTGCTGATGTTGATGAAGTCTACAGGAGCCCTTCCCATGGCGGGGTGGGGGAGCGGACTGGGGCTGAGGTCCGGCAGGGCATGCAGCGGCGGGGTCTGGGCTGGTGCTGGAGAGTCTGGAGCAAGATGTGCCTGGGGCTGGACCTGGTGGTGCAGGGGGACTGACTGCAGGGACAGGGTCATCAGTGGCTGGGGTGGGAGCTGGGAGACAGCCAGGCAGCCATGTGCCACGGCCACTGTGGTGGCGTGAGTCAGCACAGGGGCCTCTGGTTCCCCCGGTTTGCCGGGGCGCCGGCAGCTTTCAGGCCGGTCGGAGATCAGCTTGTCCAACTCCTCTGCAGACAAGTGGGAGAGGTCACTCAGAACCCACCCAGCAGTTACCGGGCCCCAGCCCAGGCCTGGGTTCAAATTCCAGTGTCACCTAGCAAGCCTCTTGGACACTCTGAACCTCTGTCTCCTCACCTATGAAATGACATAGGCATCATCTCATCTCACAACTTACATTGCCACCCACTGTACATGAAGGTGTCTATTAAATACTTCTCCGCATCCTAGCCCATGCTGGGTGTTAATATTTTATTATTTTAAACATCTCGGCCCATCTAGCAAGACACGATACACTCTGCACAGGGTTGTTGTGGAGATGTAACAAAATCACAAATTGTGCAGAATCTTTGAGGAATAAGAGATGAATCAAAGGCTGGGCTCATGCCTGTAATCCCAGCGCTTTGGGAAGCTGAAGCAGGAGGACAGCTTGAGGTCAGGAGTTCAAGATTCGCCTGAACAACATAGTAAGATACCATCTCTACAAAAAATAAAAAACCTTAGCTGGGCATGGTGGTGTGTGTCTGTAGTACCAGTTACTTGGGAGGCTGAGGTGGGGGGATCACTTGAGCCCAGGAGGTTGAGGCTGCAGTTAAGACATGATTGCACTACTGTACTCCAGCCTGGGTGACAGAGCAAGACCCTGTCTTTAAAAAAAATGTCATCAGATAATAACATTAGCCCCTTTCATCAGGACAGTGCCTTACAGGACAGCCCTGTAACCCTAGGGCTTCATTTAAATCTCCTAACAGCCCTGCAAGGAGGTAAGGCCGTGATTACAAATCCCGTAAGACAGGGACAAAATGTATTTACATGCAAGGGGCCCTGGCCACTCCCTGCTACCAAAGAGACATTAAGAAGTGTTGCCGTGGGTTAAAAATCCTTAATACTCTTGGGTATAAACAAGTAAAGACAAATGACTCTCAAATTATTTTTGGTTATTGGTTATGTCTTGTTGAGTGCAACACAGGGTTGAGAGTAGACAGGGTCCCAAGATCTATCTGGGTTGCACCCATTTTAGGAATGAGAACACTTAGAATCTAGAAGGCAGAATAACTTGCCCAAGACTTCACTCCAAATATGTGTCAGTACTGGCCCTGGGTCTCAAGCCAGACTCCAGAGCTTTCGGTGGGCTGGGTGCGATGTGATACCCCCTCAACTGAGGGACCATTGGCTCCTGCTATAGCCCTTCTTCCTGCCTTGAGTTGTTCACCCCCAAGCCACACTCTCAGCCCCATTCCTACCCAACACGGTGATACCCAACAGACTCTGGCCATACTCCGAAGGCTGGGGCAGAGTTAGCCTCCACGTCACAGTCCCCATGCACATGTCCCTTGGATGGCCCCACCTCATATCCATTAATTTTTTTTTTTAAAGCAGATGCAATCCTTTTTCTAATTAGGAACAGGATAGAAGTTTTGGAAAATACAGAAATATATGAAAAATACAAAAGTTATCAATGATCTCTCCATTCACAGTAAAGATTTTGGTGTACTTCTTCTCAAACACACAAGCATAGTTATTCTCTCTCTCTCATACATACATACATTTTTGGGAGGCAAATCAATATGGACATATATGTATTTTAAAATGTGATCTTGCTGTGGATATTGATTTATAACCTGCCCTTTTTCACTTATTGAGAACATTTTTTTCTTTTTGGACGGATTTTTGTTCTGTCACCCAGGCTGGAGTGCAGTGGCTTGATCTCGGGTCACTGCAACCTCCGCCTCCTGGGTTCAAGTGATTCTCCTGCCTCAGCCTCCCGAGTAGCTGGGATTACAGGCGCCTGCCACCATGCCCAGCTAATTTTTATATTTTTAGTAGAGATGGGGTTTCACCATGTTGGCCAGGATGGTCTTGAACTCCTGACCTTAGGTGATCCACCCGCCTCGGCCTCCCAAAGTGCTGGAGTTATGGGCATGAGCCACCACGCCCGGCCTAACATATCTTTATATTCCAAAAATACTGAAAAATATTTCTCATCTCTAATACTTGCAAGGTATGTCATTCTATTTATTTAACCAACCCTCTCTTGTGAGATGTCTGGACTGCTTTCTATATTTCACTCTTAGAAATAATTTTGTGATGGATAACTTTGTTCATAAACCTTTTGCTCAACTCTTTGCTCTTCACAATACACATTGTCAGAAGTAGAATAATTGGACCAATCCATGGGTACCATTTGCAGGTGTTTGATATATTAGCTTTCCCTCAAAAAGTGTAACAGCTTAAATTCCTATCCATTGTATACGAAGCTGTCTATGTTTCCACATCCTAGTCCACACTGAGTGTTATTATCTTAAACATCTCTGCCAATGTGGTAGGAAAGCAATGTTTATCCCATGGTTGTGTAGTTTGGCATTTCTGGGCAAGACACTATGGATGACAAGTGAGATCCAACAGCTTTTTTCTGTTCCTGATCAGGCCCCTCAATTACTTCCGCCACTGGATAGGGCTGGGGAGGGAGAGGCCAATTTCATAGGAGGGAGGTTTGCCAGACTCCTGTCTTCCCATCATCGTATCTGAGAAGTGTTACAGACTGGGTAGGGCATAGGCAGAGCTGGGGCTGGGCTGGGAGGAGGGGCGTGTGGTGTGCATGTGTGCATGCATGTGTGCATGTGTGTGTGCATGCGTGCATGTGTGTGTGCATGCGTGCGTGCATGTGTGCACACACTGGGGGCTGTCCGGGCCTCTTGGCCATGCTCTGGTGGATGGCGGCCAGGTGCTTCCTCTTCCACTTGTGTGCATGCATGTGTGTGCATTTGTGTGTGCACTGTGTGTGTGCACACTTTGGGCTGTCCGGGCCTCACCAGGGTTGGCCATGTTCCGGTGGCCAGGTCCTTCCTCTTCCACGTGTGTACGTGTGTGCATGTGCGTGTGTGTGTGCGCATGTGCGCTTTGGGCTGTCCGGGCCTCACCAGGGTTGGCCATGTTCCGGTGGCCAGGTCCTTCCTCTTCCAC
>NW_012101333.1:121602-136895 GCF_000951045.1 Mandrillus leucophaeus
TGCATGTGCGCTTTGGGCTGTCCGGGCCTCACCAGGGTTGGCCATGTTCCGGTGGCCAGGTCCTTCCTCTTCCACATGTGTGTACGTGTGTGCATGTGCGTGGGCTGTCCGGGCCTCACTGGGGTTGGCCATGCTCCGGTGGACAGTGGCCAGGTCCTTCCTCTTCCGCATGTGTGTATGTGTGTGCCTGTGCGTGAGTGTGTGTGCACGCATGCTGTGGGCTGTCCAGGCCTCACCGGGGTTGGCCGTGCTCTGGTGGATGGCGGCCAGGTCCTTCCTCTTCCGTGTGTGTGCACATGTGTGTGTGTGTGTGCATCTGGGCCTCACCAGGGTTGGCCACACTCCAGCGGATGGCGGCCAGGTCTTTCCTCTTCGGTGTGTGTGCATGATTGTGCATGTGTGTGTGTGCATTTGTATGTGTGTGCACATGCTGCGGGCTGTCCGGGCCTCACCAGGGTTGGCCATGCTCCAGTGGATGCCAGCCAGGTCCTTCCTCTTCTGCGTGTGTGTGTGCACGCACGTGTGCATTTGTGTGCATGCGCGCTGCAGGCTGTCTGGGCCTCACCGGGATTGGCCATGCTCCAGTGGATGGTGGCCAGGTCCTTCCTCTTCTGTGTATGTGTGCATGTTTGTGTGCACAGGTGTGTGAGTGCATTTGTGTGCGTGCGCATGTGTGCATCCAGGCTTCACCGGGGTTGGCCATGCGCTGGTGAATGTCAGCCAGGTCCTTCCTTTTCCATGTATGTGTGCGTGTGCGTGTGTGTGTGTGTGCATGTATGTGTGTGCGTGTGCATGTGTGTGTGTGCGCGCGCGCACACTGTGGGCTGTCCAGGCCTCACCAGGGTTGGCCATGCTCCGGTGGATGGCAGCCAGGTCCTTCCTCTTCCATGTATGTGTGTGTGTGCATGTGTGTGTGCGTGTGCATGTATGTGTGCGTGTGCATGTGTGTGTGCACGTGCATGTATGTGTGTGTGCATGTGTGTGTGCATGTGTGTGTGAGTGTGCGTGTGTGTGAGTGTGCATGTGTGTGTGTGCATGTGCGTGTGTGTGTGTGTGCGCATGTGTGTGTGTGCATGTGTGTGTGTGCGCGCACGCGCGCTGCGGGCTGTCCGGGCCTCACCAGGGTTGGCCATGCTCCGGTGGATGGCAGCCAGGTCCTTCCTCTTCCACTTGTGCATCTCCTCCTCCATCTTGTCAATGCGGGCCAGGTTCAGAGCCCACAGGCAGCCCTTGCGGGAGGAGCCGCTCATCTTGTTCTCCACCTTCTCGAAGCACTTGTTCAGAGACAGGTTGTGCCGCACCGAGTTCTTCCACCCGTCGGGAGCCGTCTATGAAGAGACATCGGCATTCAGAGGCCTCCCTGTAAGCCCTTCCTCCTACCCCGGGGATCTCCTACTCAGGCCCATAGCGGCAGGACATCGCGGTGGCAGGAGTAATTTGACAGTGACTGACACTCAGCCTCAAGTTGGAGAGACAAGAGAGAGTGCTGGGGACGGAGGCCAGCTGGTGTGGCCATGCCCTGACGAGAGGGGAAGTACAATTCAGCTCCGGCCAACTGTTAACTATAGGAGGATGCAGCCTGGCCTGCTGGATATTCCATACTCTCTCCCACAGAGGAAGCAAGCAAAGAAGAATGATGCCCATAAATGGATAACTGGTCAAGTGTATTCAATGCAAATTTACTTTTTGAGATAGGGTCTTGCTCTGTCACCCAGGCTAGAGTACAGTGGTGTGATCACAACTCACTGCAACCTCGACCTCCTGGGATCAAACAGTCCTCCCACCTCAGCCCCCCAAGTAGCTGGGACTACAGGCGTGCACCACCAGCAAATTATTTTTAAATGCTAGATAACCAGATATCACAATGCATCTCACACCACACGTGTACATGTACTCACACACACTGTACTGCAGTATTTTTGCTAAGGACACTGTCCAGGCCAGGGACCCTACAGCTTGGTGTACCCTCTAACTTCCTGCTCCACTTTTTGCTTTGATGCTAACAAGGATAACATTACTAGTGGCCAACCCTATGCCAGAAGCTGCCAGGCCCTTATCTGCAGGATCCTCACTGACTTTGCCAGCTTGGGATGATTCTCCACACCTGATATATGAAGATACCGAGGCTCAGAGGTGAAGGCTCCTGCCAGTTCCATTGTTTTGCATCATTATGTTGTACTGAATCCGTGCTGAGTAACTAGTCTGGTGCCTCTACCCTTTTCTCCTTGGGATGCCTAATGAACTCCTCTTCATCTGTCAGAGCCCAGTTCAAATGCTCCCTCTCTTTCTGACTTTCTTCTATGTGAGTGTATGTGCACATGTCCTAATCACCAGATATACAGACATAACTGGGAACCAAAGAGGGTTGGCCCAGGGCCAGCCCTGGATTCTGGCAGCACCAGGCAGCTCCAGCACCCTTACCCTGGCTTGGGACCCCTCACCTTGAAGTAGGGGAAGTGCTCCTTCATGAAGCTGTAGATCTCACTCACAGGCAGGCTGCCCGTCTTGCTGTTCTTCAGGGCCATGGCGATCAGACAGCTGGGGGCAGGAGGTGGGGCAGGGCAGGGCAGGCCAGGCGTGAAGGGGTCTCAGGCTGACAGCCCAGTGCCTCTTCTGCCAGGAAGCCTGCCCTGCTTGACTCTACACACTCACACACAGTGAGCTCTCAATACCATTTCATGGCCCGATGTCTTTCCCCCCCTTTGCCCTTTCTCCTTGACCCTGGGCTCAACCATTGGTACTGACTTGAAAAATCTTACTCTTTCCCCTCTTCATGGCACCCCCATAATTTTAAGGACTATGAGCCTTTAGACTTTCCCTAGGTTGTTTCCCCCTCCCCAAACTCCCGTGAGGGATACAATACTATTATTTTGATGACTTTTTACATTTGGGGAAATCAAGGCTCAGAGAGGCCATGCCACTTCCTCAAGGCCACACAGCTTGTGAATGAAGTGAACTGTGGCACTGGATTCAGGTCTGCAGTGGGCTCTTGACCTGGGGGACCCTATGATGCTCCTTCCTGAGAACAAGTCCCACCTGGGGGTTCCCCACTCCCCAAAACCTCCCTCTTGGAAGTCTGGGCTGCCACACGTAGCTGTCTGAGATGCCCTGAGTGCAGCCTCATCCCTCTCCTCCCGGAGCCGCCCTCGGCCCTGACCCGGCCCACCCTGGACCTCACCTGTACGAGTAGATTGGCTTGGGGTAGTGTTTGGGGTGCAGTTCCTGAGACGAATGCACAGCCATATGGGGCTGGGGGTAGGGGGGCCGTACCCCAAATGGGGGGCCATAGAGGCCCACAGGAGGGCACTTCCCACAGGCAGGGGCAGGGAGAAAGTGGCAGAGAGAGAGAAAGAAGGTGAGAAAGAACATACGTCACTCACAGTAACCCTGTCCCAACCCTAGTTTCAAAACGCCTCGTGTGGGGATTCACAGCCGTCCAGGAAACAATCTTGTCTCCACTCAGGGCAGGAGTTTTGGGGGAACGGAATGAATGACCCCATGACCTGAGCATGGGGGGGAATGTTATTCCCATGTTCTGGGTGAGTAAACTGAGGCTCAGAGAGGTCCCTGGCCAGCCCAAGGCAGGGTGTCTGCTGCTGAGTCCAGGGCTCCCCTGAGCCCTTGGTACCTGCTGGGCACCCGGGGGGAGCGGGAACTGTGGTTGGGTGGCAGGTGAGTACAGATGCGGCGGGTCTTGCAGGCCAGATGAGGACTGGCCCCCCACGGGGAACTGGCTCATCTGCTGGGCGGGAAGAGGAGGAGACAGAGGGTCAGAGTGGGGGTGGGCACCCAGTCTGGAGGGCACTGCCCACTCTTCACAGTCCATGCAGTGGTACTTACGCTGTCTCCATGACCAGTTATGGGGCCCAGACCTGGCATGCCTCCGGGGGCCATGCCTGCTGGGCCATGGAGAAGGGGACTTGGAGTGGCTCCCACATGCAGGTCGGCCGCCCCAGCCAAGGCACCTGCAGAAGAGAAGCACAGAGACGCTGCTGGGCCAGAGGAATGGTGGCTGCCACCAGGAACGGCCCAGTGCCCAGGTGTCTCCAGAGAATGGAGCCAGCTCCTTTCCTCAGACCAGGCACAGAGTAGGTGCTTGGCAAATCACTTCCCTGGTATGTAGTGAAAAGTAGGTTCTTACGTGCTATACAACCTTAGTTTCCCATTCGTACTTGAACTACTGATACCCCTAACTATAAATTTGCTGTAAGGGTTAAATGAGATAATGTCTATCAAGTGCTTAGCACATTGCTGGGCACATAATACCTCAATAAACATGAGTCAATAATAAATGATAATCATGATGATGTAATAGCTTAGTTCCTGTCCTTCATGAAGCTAAAACACTAATTCACCGTTCATTTCTTTTTCTCAAAAACATGCCATGGCTCCTGAGTGCCTCTAGGTTTAGGTCCAAAATGGCTTTGTGCCTTCTCTCCCCTTTGCCAAGCCCTGCTCCTCCACACAGGATGAGAATAGCAGACATGCTTCCCCCATCTTGTGCTGGGCTTGTGACAGACATTGCTAATCTATCACAGATTCTTACTGCACTAGGCTGATTTCAGGCAGCCACCTCCAATCAAGCAAAGTTGACCTGCAGGATGGCCTTGCCCTAGGGGCACCTCTTCCAGGAAGCCCTATGGGTCCTTCTCTCCTCTGAGTTCTGGCTGCCACCATCCCTAAATCTGTTTGTCTTGTCCTTCTCTCTCTGACCAGATCGTCAGCTCCCTAAGAATTGGGACCACATCTTCTATCACTCATTGCTCCAAATGCCTGGCACAGTAACAGGCCCACAGAAAGTGCCCAGCAGCCACAGTGAAGAAAGAGGCATCCTTATTTCACCATTTATTAAACACCTCCTGCGTTCAAGGCACTCTCTGCATCGAATCCTCACAATGTCCCATGCAGGCAGTTCTGTTACACTTTTGCTGCAGATGTGGAAACTGGTCAGGGCAGAAAGCACTTGGCTGAGATCACACAGCTGTCCCCTGGGGCTTCTAGATCAGGGATTGGCAAACTGGCAGCCAAACTCTGGCCCAGAGCCTGTTTTTGTAAATAAAGTTTTACTGGCATAGAGTTGCATTGATTGATTTACATATTGTCTGCGGCTGGTTTTGTGTTACAATGGCACAGTTGAATCGTTTTGACAGATCAGATAACCTACAAAATCTAAAATATTGACTACCTGGCCCTTGACAGAAAGTTTGCTGACCCCTGCTATACATGCTTTGCCCAAGAACAATTTGCCCAATGAAACAAATAATCCTAGACAAATATTTTTCAACCACTGGTACTTTTAATATACTGTTGTTTATTGTTTTGTCACTGTTTTGCTTTTCTTCAATACTTTCTGTGTCTCTAAGCATTTTATCCATTGCCTATGATTGCAGCTAACTGCCATTAGCTGCAACTAGCTGCCATTTATTGAGTATCTACTGTGTGCCAGACCCTACACTCAGCACTTCGACATATTATCTCTTGGAATCCTCTTGATCAGGGGGCAGCAAACTTCTTTTGTGAAGGGCCAGATGGCAAATATTTTAGGCTTTGCCAGCCAGATGGTCTCTGTGTTTTTACAACCCTTGGAAAATGTAAAATCCATTCCTAACACAAAGGCTGTACAGAAACAGGCCGTAGGCTGCATTTGGCCCACGGGCTGTAGTTTGCCAACTGCCCTAGAGGTTCAGGATGCACCATTGTGGCAGCAGGACTGTATTCACAGAAACCTTAGCTCACTCAGGGCCTGGCACACGGTTAAGCAAATGATGAACCACATTCCTCTAAGGAAGGAGCGTTTGTCCCATTTTACAGATGCAGAAAGAGAGGCCCAGAGAGACTGGGAGACGGGGTCATGGCCACACGGTGGGTGGGTGGCAGGGCTGGGAATCACCCCCTTTCCTATATCACACTCCTCCCTGCCCACCCTGTCCCTGAGCCTACCTGGGTGTGGATGTGGCACGCAGGGGCCACCCAGGTCCACGCGGCCACTTGCCATCTGCTGCAGCCGAGGCACATCCACCGCCGTGAGCCACGACAGCGACTGCAGGTCCCCGGGGAGGTCGTCATCGCTGGTGGTGGCTAGAAGCCTGAAGAGAGGAGCAGAGAGCTCTGGCGGGAGGGGGAGCTTAGGCCAGCTCCTGGGGGTGCGTCCTGACCTCTGGAAGCATCTGCTTAATGTGCCTCATCTCCCCAAGCCACGCCAGCCCTCCAACCTGCCCATCCCCAGGACTGGGCACGGGAACCTGGTCCCAGATCCCTTTTGGTGGCCAGATCTTTCATCCTCATCCTTCCTTCCTTCGCCCACTTAACACATCCTACTTAGCACCTACCACAAAAACAATACACACAAATGTTTGTTGAGGACTTACTATGTGCCAGGCAGCGGTCAAGACTTTTTACACTCCCAGTCACCCTGTGAGGCAGGTATTATTATTCCTATTTTACAGATGGGGAAACTGAGGCACAGTTGGAGCTTACCTACTATGGGACACTACAGAACAGAGCAGTCAGGGCCTGTGGCCAGGGTCCCTCCTGCCAGGACAGGATCAGGCTCCCGACTCCATGTCCAGGGCAGTTTCCTGCTGTGCTGTAGCTGTGAGGAACATGGAACTTGGGAACAGTCTGCGTGGATGATCCTGCCATGTGCTGAGGCAGCTGAGCGCCTGCTACCTGCCGGGCCCTGGACTCAGCATTCAACAAGCGCTGTCCTGCACAATTCCCACAGCTGCTGTGAGATGTAGGGTGGGCCCATACTCCCAATGTACAGATGAGAAAACTGAGGCTCGAAGCACTGAGTCATCGCCCAAGACGACACAGAACAGGAGGTGGTGGGGCTGAGACCCAGTCAGTGCCTCCTGAAGCCTGAGCTCTTCATGTTGACCCCTGGTGGCCCCGGGAGGTTCCAGCTGGGACCCACGCCCACCAGCTGCAACAGATTCATGGGCAAAACATTGCTTGTTGTGGATGTAGGATAGCTGCCCACGGAGGTGCCAGACAGGTTGGTGATCTGGGATAGCCATGTCATTCCCCAGTGCCCTGAAGTCACACTTGCCACGCGATTCCAAGAGCACCGGGTCTTACACCACCATTTGGGCCCTGTCGTGACAGTGCAGAGACCAGCCCAGGAGCACACGCCAGACCCCACATCTGCCACCCCTGCGGCCAGGGGCTTTCTGTGTCACCACCAAGAGGCCCACAGTCTAAATTCTAAGCTCCATGTTTCAAAAATAGCCTCATAGATTGAGTAGAGAGAGGCGGGACACCGACCCATCCTGCCCTGGTTTTCTGCGCCTCTCAGAGGCTCCAGCGAGGCCCGGCCCCTTCCCTCCCTCCATCTGCTTGGCCAGCTCGGCCTCACATTCTCCCTCTCCCTCCTCCTCCCTCTCTGTCTCTCTCTCTCTGCTCCTCCCCATCTCTCCCCTCTTGTGTTTTAGGGCCACAATTAGCGTTGCCATGGCCACACTGCTCAGTTGTCACAGGGCCCGGGCCCTGGGCCCACGAAGCTGGCATCAGGTGACTGCCTGGCTGCCCCCGCGATTGGCTGCCTCATAGGGAAACAGGGCCTGGAAACGATTTGAAAACGCGGCCGGCCGTGTCAGTGGCAGCAGTTGGCCCGGCTGCTGTCCCCCGGCATCCCATTGTGTGACAAACGACTGTTGCCCCTGTGGCACGTGGCCCCCATTGTCCCAGGGTCTCAGTGCAATTGTTTCTGCGGCCCCCCGGCTGCCACCCCTCCAGCCTGCTCGTAACTCATCTGGCTAAGTGACAGCCACGGCCTGGGCCTGGGTGATACCATCTGTCCCCTCAGGCCCTGGGAGACCATGGGGTGAAGTGCAGGGGCAGGGCCTGGTGTGCCACCCGCTGTTGGGGGTGCTGGCTAGTCCCCACCCTCCCTTCCTCACCCACTGGCCAGCAAACCTCCTGGTGCCTGGTGGTACAAGCCATGCTCCTGTTCAGTAACCTGCTGTGACTCCCCACTGCCCTGGTCGCTCTGCTTGGCACTGCGGTAACAAGGAGAAGTGGAGATGGGCCCCTGCTGGCAGGTTTAGCAAGGTAGCTGCCCTCCAAAGCTCCCTGAGTGAGGGGCTGTAAATGAACTAGGTTCCTAGGTGCCACTGTGGGGCAGAATCTCTGGCAGCAGGTAAACCTAACAGGCAGCACCCGTGGTGGTTAAATGCTTGGGCTCTGGATTCTAATCCTGGTTTCTACTTGCCTGTGTGCCCTTGGGCCACTGGCTTAACCTCTCTGAGCCTCAGTTTCTTATCTGTATAATGGGGATAACAATAGCTCTTTTCTCATAGGATGTCATAAGAAATATGTAATTGCATGTAAAGCACTTAGAACATTGGCTCATAGTAAATGTAATAAGAATATTTAGCTGCTATTAATATTAACACCAACATTAATGTTCATATTAATATTCACCAGGTCACCAGGGGGCTGGAAGTACGTTGAAGCTTTGGGATCTGGGGGTCACATCGACATGCCCTGGCCACGGCTACCACTAAACACTTCCCTGTAAGGAGCACTGCCTGTGTGCCAGACCCTGGTTTTACACTGGCCCCATTGTACAGATGAAGAAACACAGGACTGAGTGGTCACTTCAGTGCTGTCAGCCTGCCTCCCCACAGAGTGAGGATTACACGAAGTCAGGTATAAAGGGCGTAGCACATGGCTGAGCGTCTAGTTGGGCTGAGTCAATGGCGCTATCCTGATGCTTCTCTTTCCTGCTACTTGTGAGCCCCTCTGGCTCCCCCTTCCTGCAGCCCCACTCCTCCTGCAGCCCCCAGCAGACCCAGGCAGGGCTCGCGCCTTTGCGTTTGCCGTTCCTCTTGCAGGAATGATGCCCTTTCTGCCTCCTCCCTGGCACCCATGCCCACCCCTGGAGGCTCACTGCAAAGTCTGACTTCTGGCCTCTTCACCCCAGACATCCCACAGACATCACTGGACCCCACCTCTTATTTTACCTCTGGGAAGCAGAGATTGGTTTGCTCCCAATGTCACAGTATGGAAAAGGACCAGGGCTGGGGTCCTGACTCCCCATGCAGGCTCCTGCTACCCCGAGAGCAGCACTTCCGCTGGGAAGCCTTTGCCACCCAGACCCCAAGCACAGGACCCACTCTGCACCCTGACTGCTCTCTACACTTCGCCAGGACCAGCGAGTCCTGCACTGTCTAGGTCTCTGCCCCATTACCCCGCCTTCTGGCTCACTGAGTGTTGGCCCCAAGCCCCATATTGCCCCATGTCCTTGCACACAGTGGGTGCCTTTTTTTTTTTTTTTTTTTTTTTGAGATGGAGTCTTGCTCTGTCACCCAGGCTGGAGTGCAGTGGCACAATCTTGGCTCACTGCAACCTCCGCCTCCCGGGTTCAAGCGATTCTCCTGCCTCAGCCTCTTGACTAGCTGGGATTACAGATGCGTGCCACCATGCTGGGCTAATTTTTGTAATTTTAGTAGAGATAGGGTTTCACCATGTTGGTCAGGCTGGTGTTGAACTCCTGACCTCGTGATCCGCCTGCCTTGGCCTCCCAAAGTGGGTGCCCTTTAAATGCCTGCTTGGCTGGTTGAAAAAAGACTGACCACAGGCCACCAGCACTGAGAGTTGGTGTGACAGTGATGGTCACATCCAGCCCTTTTGAACTGACAGAGTTGTCTTCTGCCTCCTCGGGTCCTTGTCACAGCCCCAGGACAGGGACAGAGAGTAGGCAGCCCCACTTCACAGAGGGGGAAGCTGAAGCCAGCCCAGTAAAAGAAAAATCCCTTTGTTAATAAGCGAGGCAGTCAGAACTCGAACCCGGGTCTGTCTGCATGCCTCAGATTGTTCCTATGGCACTACAGCTGGAGATCAGACATCTTCTGGGGGAGATGCCCCACCCTGGGTCCCAGGCTCTCACTTGGGGCTGTGCAAACCGGCATCTCCCAGAGAGCCAGTTAAAATGCAGAGTTGGGGCCCCAGCTCAGACCCTGAAGCCCCACTCTTGGGACTTCCAGCTATGCTCTGGGGGAAGGACAGCCCACAGGGGGCATGGCCAAAGCTCAGGCCTTGACTGGACAGATCTGGGTTCAAGTCCTTGTGACCCCGAGCTGCATGACCCTGGACAAGTCACTGCAGGTCCCCGGGGCTCCGCTCCCTGGCTGTCATAGGATCAGATGAGCCACTGTGTGATTGACTTTTGGCACAGGTGCAGTCCCCATCTCCCTTCTCAGGGGTTTGCTGTACATGCTTGGGGTTGATGGCCAGGCCCCTGCTTCCCCGCTGCCCCAGGCATCCCAAAGGTGGTCTGGTCCTCTCTTGTGCCCACTGCCCATGCCGGAATGTTCGCCTCAGTACACCTGACAGGTGGCCCCAGCCAGCACCCTGGACACCTGCAGTGGCTGTGGGCACCAGGAGCACTGTGGTGGGAGTCCACTGGCTCCGAAGCCTGGCTAGCTTCCCACTGTTTCTTAGAGTCTCTCTGGCATTCAGGCATGTCTTCTGCGTGCGTGGCAAGGGCCAGGGGCTGACGCACCAGGGCCTACCTGAGAATGTCTCATCCCCCAATCACCTGACCACTCTGACCTCTGTCCCCTGCAGAAAGGTCAGCACGCCCCCCTCTCCACAGTGGCATGCGAAGCCCCCTCCATACCTCTCCTTCATCAGTGCCTGAAGTTCCCTCATTAAAGGCGTCCCCATGTGCCCTCGCCTCACTCTCTCCCGGTGCCTCATTTGAGACGGTGTAAACTACAGGGCCCACAGCAGCTGTAACTCAGGAAAGGCTCCTTGGTTCTGAAACCACCCATTCTGGCTTCTCAGCCATAGGCCCTGGGGAGGGCACTTAATCGCCAGCCTCAGTTTCCCACCTGTAAAATGGGCGTGAGTGATAACAGTAATAGCCGCAATGCCTCATACCCCCAGGCTGGCACACTGGTGTGGAGGCACAGTGGCTTTGTGATCCACCCTGCCATCTTAGAGGGCTGGGAATATTCCCTGGTGTGTGTGTGTGACAGAGACAGCCACACAGAGAGAGACCCTGTATCAACCTCCTAAGTTTCCTGGCTACTGGAAAATGACAGGACATTTTAATTTCAAAGAGAAAGGCGCATTCCAGCCCCACTGCCCTGGGCTCTCCTCCCAAGGCCTGTTCTGCTCCCGCTCTGGGAGTGTCACTTCAGTTCCTGGGTGAGAGGAAAATTCAGCCCTGCTAACCCTGTGTCACCCAAGTCACTGATGCCTGCCTGCCTAGGGTCACCTCCAAAGGAGGCTTTGAGAAGAATCAACTTCAAAAGACCCAACTCTGGCCGGGCATGGTGGCTCATGCCTGTAATCCCAGCACTTTGGGAGGCCAAGGCAGGCGGATCACCTGAGGTCAGGAGTTTGAGACCAGCCTGGCCAACATGGCAAAACCCTGTCTCTACTAAAAATACAGAAAGTAGCTGGGCATGGCGGCATGCGCCTGTAATCCCAGCTACTCGGGAGGTTGAGGCAGGAGAATTGTTTGAACCCGGGACACGGAGGTTGCAGTGAGCCAAGATCTCGCCACTGCACTCCAGCCTGGGTGACAGAGCAAGACTCTGTCTCAAAAAGAAAAAAAAGACCCAACTCCTTCCACCTGCTTCCTCCACTCTCCCTCCATCTCCAACTCCCCTTCCCTCTTCTGTGTCTGTCACTGTAACTGAGGGACCCTGGGAGGAAGTCCCAGCCCTGCCCGTCAGGTTTGGTGGCGTCTGGTGTGCTTCCTAACCTTCCTGAGCCTCAGTTTCCCCATCTGTAGAATGGGGGCAACAACAATGGAGGCAGAGCACCCACAAGAGCTGTGCTAAGTGCCCATCCTCTCCTCTTCCCCCTCCTCTGACATGGCGTCCAGGGTCCCCGATCTCCTATGGACCTGTCTCCACCCTACTCACCCACAGTCCCCTGCATGGTACCAGCCCTGCTGCTGGGTCACCCAGAGCCACTGAGGCAGGCTTTCTGGGGAAGAGGCTGGGTACCTGCATTTAATGCATCCCCCAGCCTCAGGCGGTTCCTGCACACCCAGTGCTGGGGAGCTGTGGCCCGTCTCGCCCTCCTCCTGTTGAGGTGGCCCCTGCCTTCACTCAGGTGTGGTGTGTGACAAGCCTCCGTTGCACTAACGGTCCCAGTTGGGGCCAAATGTCCTTCCCCGCTTCTCCGTGTGCCTTCCTCTGGGTCTACACGCCTTCTGTTCCCTCACAAAGGACGCCTTTCCTTCTCCCTCTGTGCGCATTTCAGTGTCTCACCATTGGATTCCCCATTTCTCTGAGCCCCAGGGAGCACTCTAGTTGACCACAACTTTCTTCTGAGCCCAACTGGTGGCCCCAGGGAGGGCAGGGGCTACACCTTCAGGTCTTGAGGGTCCCTAAGGGTCTGGCAGGGAGGAGA
Organism: Mandrillus leucophaeus; assembly: GCF_000951045.1. Lineage (NCBI taxonomy): Eukaryota > Metazoa > Chordata > Mammalia > Primates > Cercopithecidae > Mandrillus > Mandrillus leucophaeus. The sequence continues at coordinate 133,978 of NW_012101333.1, forward strand.
CCAGGACAGGACAAGGGTTGAGTCCCCTGCTGGGTGCAGGCAGCCCCCAGACGCCCTGGTGCTGAAGCAAGGACCCTCACACCCCCACGGGAGGCGCCAAACTCCCAGTGCCCAGCACAGGGCCAGGCACACGAAGGCTGCTCCACAAGTACCCACAGATGAACACAGATGAGCAAACAGACCCAGCATTCTGGCTGCTCCACCCACACTCCCCTGGGGTCAGCTGTCCCCCCATGGATGTGGCATGGGGTGGACAAGCCCCTCGTGTGCGCCCAGCCCTGAGCTAAAGCCACTTTCACACTGGATCTCACATCATCCTTGCAAGAGCCTGATCAGGCAGGGATTGTTATCATCACCACCTTCCCATTTGCCAGATGAGAACACTGAGGCCAGAGAGGAATGGGCCTGTCTGGGGTCACCCAGCCAAGGAGTGGTGGAACCAGGACATCCACCTCCAGAGACTGGGTTGGCCACAACAACCGTATCCTTTTCTCCCTGGGTGAAGAAGTGTGCTCTATTACAGAGGTCAACAACCTCCAGGCTGAGGACTGGTACTGGTCCATGGCCTGTTAGGAACCAGGCTGCACAGAAGGAGGTGAGTAGCAGGTGCCTGAGCTCCACCTACTGTCAGATCAGCAGCGGCATTAGATTCTCATAGGAGCATAAACCCTATTGTGAACTGTGTGTGCAAGAGATTTAGGTTGCCCACTCCTAACGAGAATCTTTTGTTTTGTTTTGTTTTGTGTTTTTGAGACAGAGCCTTGCTCTTGTCACCCAGGCTGGAGTGCAGTGGCACGATCTTAGCTCACTGCAACCTCCGCTTCCTGGGTTCAGGCGATTCTCCTGTCTCAGACTCCCAAGTAACTGGGATTACAGGCGCTACCACGCCCAGCTCAGTTTTTGTATTTTTAGTAGAGATGGGGTTTCACCATGTTGGCCTCGCTGGCCTCAAACTCCTGACCTCAAGTGATTCACCCACCTTGGCCTCCCAAAGTGCTGGGATTATAAGCGTGAGCCACGGTGCCCGGCCTCCTTAGGAGAATCTAATGCCTGATGATATAAGGTAAAACAGTTTCATCCCGAAACCATCCCCCTTCCTTCACCCGATCCATGGAAAAATTCTCTTTCACAAAACCAATCCCTGGTGCCAAAAAGGCTGGGACTGCTGCTCTGTGATATCTAGAAAATTCTCCCAGTGTCTCCCCAATAGGCAGCCACGAGCAGCTTTTACATTTAAGTTCATTAAAATCAAATCAATGTACAGAGTTCCTTGGCCCACCAGCCACATTTGAAGTGCTGAATGGCCACACATGGCCAGTGCAGATATGAAATGTTTCCATCAGTGGAGAAAGTTCTAGGTGGCAGTGATCTGTGATCTGAAACAATCCTTTCTATCTTGATGGAAACAAATCTGTGGTGTTCTTACATTGCCTTAAAACAACTAGAAATTTGATTTAGATCTGGAAATTTAAGGAGATGATTTCATGGAATTTTGAGTTTTAGTATGTTTCATTATAACACGAGTGCCCCATCCGCCATCCCCACCACCAGCAAGGAGGTTGCAGGGAAGAGCTCTGTAAAAACAGGAGCTGTGTATTAGGGCAACTCACAAAGCTGTGAGCCCCCCGTCCCAGACCTATCCAAGCGGTAGCCGAGGGGATGAACTGCCAGGCCCATCCCTGTTGGATGAAGGGTCAGCCCAAGCAACCTCTAAGGTTCCTTTTTTTTTTTTTTTTCCAGACAAGAGTTTCGCTCTTCTTGCCCAGGCTGGAGTGCAGTGGCACAATCTCAGCTCACTGCAACCTCCACCTCCCTGCAACCTCTGCCTCCTGGGTTCAAGCAATTCTCCTGTCTCAGCCTCCTGAGTAGCTGGGATTACAGGCACCTACCACTATGCCCGGCTAATTTTTGGTATTTTTTATAGAGACGGGGTTTCACCATGTTGGCCAGGCTGGTCTCGAACTCCTGACCTTGGGTAATCCATCCACCTCGGCCTCCCAAAGTGCTGGGATTACAGGTGTAAGCCACCATGCCTGGCCCTTCTAAGGTTCCTTTTGATGCAAAGACCCCCGACATTTGGGGGAGAAACCTGCAGGTCAACCCCCTGGGTGCATTTCCAAAGTTCCATCATCTTGGGCAAGCACCTTTCCCTCTCCAGACCTCGATATCCCCACCTGTAAAGCAGCAGCAACAGAGTAGAGGGTTCCCTCAGGGCCACAGGTGTGAGCTCCTCCTGGCTGTGTGACCTGGGGCTGGTGACTTATCTGTCCTGGGCCTCAGTTTCACTGTGTAGACAGTGGGAATAATAATAGCAGCTACCCTAAGGGAGCCGCCTAAGAGAAAATGACAACAGTTCAGCAATAATTTATTTAAGCAGCAGATCAGATGAGGCATCTGTTCTGCTGAAAAGGCAGGCAGATCTATTAGTTCAGGGGTCCCCAGGGTGACTCCTGACAATGTGTCTTTCTCAGACTACGTGGGTGATCTGTCACCCACAGGGAGTCCTCATTAGTGAGCAGAGAGCTTTTTGGGCAAAAAGAACATAAAAGACCTATCTGGTGCTCCAGAGTCTCCTTGAATTCAGTAGTTCACCAGCAACTTCCCCTGCCCCTAAAGACACTTCTTGCTTTTCAAAGCTCAACCTCTTACATTGCCTTAAAATATTAAGGCCTCTTACATTGCCTTAAAAATATTGCAGGTGCATATTTTTCCTTATCAAAACACATATGCACACAGACATACACCTGTCTCTTATACACATCTAGATGTGTATAAGAGACAGAGCTCTACCTCCTGTAAAACCAGCAGTGGCATTAGTTTCTTATAGGAGCATAAACCCTATTGTGAACTGTGTGTGCAAGAGATTTAGGTTGCCCACTCCTAACGAGAATCTTTTGTTTTGTTTTGTTTTGTGTTTT
>NW_012101333.1:136945-147338 GCF_000951045.1 Mandrillus leucophaeus
TGCACACACAACACACACGTGTATGTAAACACACACATGCACACGCCCACAGACCCTAGAGACTTCATTACTCCCTTTAACAGACAGGAAAGGTGAGGTCGAGCCAGGTGACCTCGCCAAATCCCCAAGCTTCAGCAGCCCCAGGTAGCCGCTTCAGCTCCTCCCTCCTTGGGCCTCGATTTCCCCATCTGGGATGCCACCAGAGCCCCTTTAGGCAGCCCCCCCTTTGCCAGGAAGTAGGGGGATGCTGAAGGGTTGGGTCCTTTTTGAAAGAACGGAGCATGGAGCATTCAAGGTCTGAGACAGATCCAGGCTAGGATTGAGGGTGGCACCCTGGGAACATCAATGTCAGAATAACACTCTATCATTGGTGTAATCCATTTCCCAAGTACCTCCTATGTGCTTATGACTTCCTGGGTGTTACCTGTGTGCCCTTCTGAGTTTCGCTCAGAAGGCTCTGAGTTCTGCAATGCCACATCCTAAGCTCATCCCAGCTGGGCAGCCCAGCCCCGGGTCCCCCGTTGCTCTCTCTGTGGCACTGCAGTGGAGTGCTACCCAGGTAGGCTTTAGGGATCAGTCAGGCCTAGGTCTGGCCACTTAGCAGCTGTGAGAATTGTCTGCAGCTGTGTGCCTCTCTGAGCCTCAGTTTGCACATCTGTAAAATGGGAGGGCTAATGCTCATCCATCTCACGAGGTATGGTGAGGATTGGACAAAAGGATTGGACGAAGGCACACAAGAGGGCCGCTCACCCCAGTGGTGGTGGTCCCCTTCTAGTAAACCTCTCCTGACAGTATGGAGGAGTGAGCCCCGTGAAGACAGCCAACAGCAAGGTGTCCAGCACTCGGGAAGTGTCTGCTTTATTCCGCAGCATTTCTTGAACTCTTACTTGCCAGGCACTGTTCTGAATGCACAGGAGAGACCCCTGCATGGGATGCCACCTTCCTGCCAACCCCCTAGGTCCAAAACTCCCCAGTCTCCTGACAGCCTGTGGGGGCAGCTACCTGTCATCCTCATTTAACAGATGGGATGGCTGAGGCCCAGAGAGATGAGTGACACGTCTCAGCCACATAGCATATCAGCAAAGGGGCTGGGATTTGAACCAGGGATGCACTGAGAGCCTGGAGCCTCTTCACGCAGCTGCTCTACCGGTTTGGTTGAAATGCAGGAAGGGCAAGCCCTCATCATATCATTTATTTAAAAACTCAGAGTGTGCCCAGGTGTGATGGCTCATGCTTGTAATCCCAGCACTTCGGGAGGCTGACGCAGGAGGATCACTTGAGGCTAGGAGTTCATGACCAGCCTGGACAACATACTGAGACCTTGCCTCTACAAAAATGTTTTAAAATTAGCCAGGCATGGTGACGCATGCCTGTAGTCCCAGCTACTTAGGAGGCTGATGTGGGAGGACTGTTTGAGCCACAAGTTTGAGGCTGCAGTGAGTTATGATTGCACTGCTGCACTCCAGCCTGGGTGACAGAGCAAGACCCTGTCTCTAAAAAAATAAAAATGAAAAATAGAAAATAAAAAAATCCAGTGCCAGGTATCCCCATGGTGTCACAGCCACTTGTCAGGGGACCCTGTGGTGGCTCTGGGCAAGGCAATATGCCACTGGAGTCCATGGCTTCCATCCTATGCTGACGGGGAGACCAACCCAACCCACTTTAATGGACAATGTCCTTAATGAATCAGTCGTGTTGCTGGAGGGAGGAAAGAAACTGGCAGGGAACAGGAGGACAGGGACCAGGGGGACCTGCATTCCAGTCCAGCTCCACTCTTAATGGGGAAATCTTGGGCAGATAACTCAATGCCCTTTGAACCCCAGCATCCTCATGTACCGAACAGAGGTGAGAACAGAGCCTGCCTCTTAGTTTGGGGTAGGCAAACCACAGGTGCCGTGTTTGGCTCCAGGTAGGCACTGGAGAACTGTTTGTGGAATGGATTTAACACCCAGCAGCCAAAGTGACCTTTTACAAGGGACATTGGAACCTGTCATTGTCCTTAAAACCCACCAAGGGAGTGAGAGTCAAGCTCCTCACCTTGACCTGACACTCGGCCATCTCCTTCCCCACCTCTCTCCTTCCATTCTCTCTACTCTAGCAACCTGTCCATCTCTCAGTTCCTCAAACATTCTAATTCTCACTCATCTTAAGATCCCTCCACACACTGTTCCCTCTGCCTGGAATGCTGTTCCATGCACTCATTTATAGCTGGTTTTTTCTCAGCCTAAATGATCTCTCCTGCGAGAGGCCCTCCCAGACCCTCCCTATCTCTTCCTGTGTGTGTCCACAGAATACTTATTTTGCAATGAGATATTTACTTACACGTTTCCAGTCTTTCTGCCATAGGATGGCAAGGACCAGGAGGCCCTCTATTTTGTTTAGCACCTGGCATAGGACCCAACACCCTGTGGGCATCTATAACATACTCTTAAGTATGAAAGCTAGAGTCAAAAAGGGAGGAAGAGTCCTCAGCCCAGCCCCAACATATCTTGCATTCTTCAATCTCCATCCATTTTCTGCCCAGCTTAAATATCACCTCTTCCAGGAAGCCCTCCCAGACCAGTCCAGCATCTCCCAGTCTTCCCTTGTCCTGAAATGGTTAGCACCGTCAGTATCTACACATAGCACAGACCACTCATGGTCACCCACTAATATAACCCAGGCATCTGTTCTTACCCACTCCACCCTTCTAGATACTAAATGGCAGGAGGACAGAGATGGATGTGTCTTACACCTCATTACAAGACCCATAGCAGCCAGCTCTGAGCCTTTCATTTGACAAATATTTGTCCCCCTAATGTGAACTGAACCCCCATGGCCACTGTCCCGTGATTGTTGCCGTAGAGGTGAAATGCAATGAACTCGCCAAAGAGCCTGGCAGGTGCCCACACAGGGTCACACATATTTATGGATGGATTATGGTTTCTGGGGAATCCTTGCCTACATAGCTGAAGTTCACAGACCACAATTAACTCTTTATTTCCTACCTTGGGATTCCTTAGGTTGATACAGCAATTGTGTAGAGGAAAGAATATCCATCTTGATTTAGTTCAAATCCCATCTCAACCCCTTTGTAGCTGTGTGATTTAGGGCAAGTCACTTCACCTCTCTGTGCCTCAGTTTCCTCACAAGTAAAATGGAATAATAATTCTCACCACACGGGGCAGATGTGAGGATAAGATCAGGTAACCTCTAAGACAAAGCCAGACACATGGTAGGTACTCAGACCACATTTCTCTCTTCCCACTTCATTCTCTCCTCTGCATTGTCATTTAGGAGGGGTGTGCCTGACAAATATTGCCTCAGAGTGGGGGTCAGATCACTATTCCAGGGATTCAGAGACACGCCCTGCCCTACCTGGGCGGCAACTCCACCCTGATTACAAGGTTTTGCCTGCCTTCTTGAGATGTGGTTGGTAAGAAACTGTTACATCACTGAAAGCTGCTCTTGTTCCCGATCCAACCATTACACAAAAAGGGATGAAGCATTTCATGGAGGTGTTTATTTAGCTAACACATCTTTTGTAACCATGTACAGGAAAAAGAAAATCAAATACAATTTAGCAAGCTCAGAAATGCGCAACTTGGCCAAGGGTCAGTGTAGTATGAAATGATTTGATTAGGAATTTGGCTAAAAGAATCTTTTCCTTTCTAGAACAAGGGTTGACTTGGGACTTAGAATGTGCATGTGTGTGACAGTGCATGCACACATGTGTTTTTTAGGGATGAAACTGCAAGACCTGGAAAGAGTCGGACCGCAGAGAGGCTACCTCTCTTCCTTACCCATAAGGTCACCTGAGGAGCTGTTCTCTCCACCCTGAGGGTGAAGGGATGAGAAGACATCGGGATGGTTACTGCCCCTCAGAAACAGAGTCCCTTCCAAGGAGATCACAACTGAAGGGTGAAGTCACCTGATATGGGTTAAACTATCCCCACACATAGTGTGAGTTCAAGAGAAATTTATCATCCCTTGAGCATGAAGCCTCCCTGTGTTTCCATGGATGTGTTATTTTCATGTGATATTTGTCCATTCATCCATCTATCCAGTACCTATGTGTTAACTTTTATCTACCATGTGCGCAGCATTGCAGTCCACAGATAAGAGAACCACCATCCAGAGAGGAAGGGCTTTTCCCCAAGGTCGCCTCATTTCTGAGAGAAGGGACTGAGATTTTGGGAAGTGAACATCCAGGATGAGGATCCGGAAGGAGGACCACTGAGCCTCATGGCCCTGGGAGAAGGTGAGGGTCCAAGAAGTCAGAAGCCTGCCTTCCATCATCTCACTGGGCCTCAGTTTCCCAATCTGTAAAAGGAGCTTGTTGAACCTGACCTCCAAAATAAATTCTAAAAGGTGGGGGCAGGTGATTAATAATTTAAGTTCTGCCCCTTCATAAATGTGTGCCTTTGAACAAGTCATGTCTCTTGTCCTCAGTATCCTTATGTGTAGATTGGGATAATGTCAGTACCTGTCTCATGGTTGTTACTATAAAGAAACGGCACGCCTGTAATCCCAGCACTTTGGGAGGCTGAGGCAGGTGGATCACTTAAGGTCAGGAGTTCAAGATCAGCCTGGACAACATGGTGAGACCCCATCTCTACTAAAAATACAAAAATTAGCTGGGCGTGATGGTGGGCGTCTGTAATCCCAGCTACTCGGGAGGCTGAGGAAGTAGAATTGCTGGAACCCAGGAGGTGGAAGTTGTAGTGAGCTGAGATTGTGCCACTGCACTCCAGCCTGGACAGTAGAGCCAGACTCCATCAAAAAAAAAAAAAAGAAAGGAAGGAAGGAAGGAAGGAGGGAGGAAGGGAGGGAGGGAGGGAGGGAGGGAGGGAGGGAAGGAAGGAAGGAAGGAAGGAAGGAAGGAAGGAAGGAAGGAAGGAAGGAAGGAAGGAAGGAAGGAGGAAGGGGAGGGGGAAGGGGAAGGAAAGGAAGAAATGGGACGCTACCCTTGCTAAGATGTTTTGCAGGTGCCTGGCACACAGTAGGTACTTAATAACTCTGTTTTAGCACCTCTAAGGGTGGACTTTCCTCCCACCCCCTGAGCTAGAGAGAAATCCAGCTAACCCAGGTTCAGCATGAGCCCTGTTTACCGTTGCCCAAGAGGTCAGGACCACCCCCGGTCCCCTGCCCCTTCGTCAGCAGCGGGGCTGAGAGGCTGCTGCCAATTTGCTGTCTAGGCTCCGCCACTGACTCCTGACAGCTCCCCAGGGACAGGGCAGCCGCCTCTAGCTGCTGCCCCCGCCCTCCTGCACACAGCCATTGAAAATTAACGGCCAAACTCGGCCCCAGGGGGATGGAGAGCCAGGCGGCTGCACAAGAGGCTGGACCCACAGCCTGCGTGGTCCTTGGAGCCCTTCTCTAGAGATGTGGGAGGGTGAATGAGAAGCCCATACACTTCTCCTGGGCTATTATTTGGGGAGAAAAATGGGAGTGGTTGGAAGCGGGAAGTCACTGTGTAATCATAAAACTCCCTCCGTAAGAAAGCACTCTCTCCCAGGCCCCTCTGAGTGCCTTGACCCACTTGAGATACAGAATCCTTCCAGCAAACCTGCAAATTGGGTGGCTCCATTTCACTGATGAAGAACCTGAGGCTCAGAGAGAGGCAGTGACTCGTCCAGGGTCACACAGCGGTGAGGTGATGGAGCAGCTTATTCTGTTCCAGCACCCATGCTCATGGCCAGTGGGACTTCGGGCCAGTGGTCACAGACGGTGGAAACAAATACTCTCAGGGTGCAACTGCTTTGGGGCCAAGTCTCCACTGTATCCATGACAAGCTGTGCCAACTTGTTAAGCCATATAAACAGGCTCAGCCTTGGTTTCCTCATTCACCAAATGGGCCCAAGAGTGGTACCCTCACGGGGTGGTTTTGGGGATTTGATGGGATTTGATGGGGATTTATGCCAAGAGCCTGGCATAGGCAAGGCAGGCAGTAAAAGGTTAAGAAACCACCAGCTGCTATTACTATTGTTATTATTATTATGTTATTTTGCCTTTCTGGATACTCTGGCCGTTAGATGTAAGAAAACACAGATGGGCATGGTGGCTCACGCCTATAATCCCAGCACTTTGGGAGGAGGTCGAGGCAGGTGGATCACTTGAGGTCAGGAGTTTGAGACCAGCCTGACCAACATGGCAAAACCCTGTCTCTACTAAAAATACAAAAATTAGCCAGGTACAGTTGCTCTCGCCTGTAATTCCAGCTACTAGAGAGGCTGAGGCAGAATTGCTTGAGGCTGGGAGGTGGAGGTTGCAGTGAACTGAGTTCACATCACTGCACTCCAGCCTGGATGACAGAGTGACTCTCACACACACACACAAAAACAAAAACAAAACAAACGAACAAAAAAACAGCCCTGAATCCACGTGAATAGGAAAGGCTTGCACCAGACCAGGAGCCTGGGCACCTCTGGGTCCAGTGCTGATGGAAACAGGCCTGCTTCTCCTCCCCACTCCCCTACCCCTGACCCCTGCTAGCTGGGCAGTGGACTGGCTAGGCATTGCCAGGCCCCCAAGACGCTCTCTGCTTGCCCTGCCCTGTTTTTGGAGAAGGCCAGCTGCTTAGTGCCCCAGACAGTTTGTCAGCTGGGTGGCCCAGATGAATGGGGTCAAGACTCCGGGGCGAGTCTGGTGGGAGCCCCTCCTGGGCAGCACCTGGGCATCTGGATTCAGGGTTTCTCCCACCCTCCAAGTTCCTCCTCACTTCCCATCGTGAAAGCCCTCCATAGACGTGTCTCTTGCAGGAAGCCAGGCTCTCTAATGTAACTAAGTGGTAACAGCAACAGCAACTACTGATTATGTGTTTCTTGCTCTACAAGCTTTATTTACTTAATCCTCCCAGCAACTGCATGAGGGAAGAGCCATGATCATGCCCATTTTAAAGATGAGAAACGAAACCAAGTCACTGGCCCTGCCTAAAGCTGGCCTTTGAACCTGCATGTATCTGAATCCTAGCAATTGTTCTCACTCTCTGACTCCCCTATCTTCAGTGCTTTTAAGGGGTGCTTTTAGGTAACAGTAAGATTCAATGTCTTTGAGCTCTTAAAGCCACCCTAGAGGAAGGATGAGCTCGCCCAGGCTTGCAGCTAGGAGGGCAGAGGTAGATTCACCCTGGATACGTTCTGTGCCTGCTGGGTGTCAGGTACCTTCATAGATAATATGATACATATCTCACTTAACCCTCCAGAGCTAGCCTTTATTATCCCCGTTGCACAAAACTATGAAAGTTCACAGGTGAATGTGCTCATAATTGGTGAACGGCAGAGCGAAAAATGATTACAAAATTGTCATAACAACTCCATGCAGTGGGTACTATTTCTATCTCCATTCTACAGATGAAGAAGCTGAGGCTCAGAGCTCCACACAGCCAGAGAAGTTGGGATTATAATGGACTTGAGAGCCCAAGCTGCTAACCCTTACACTGCCACTAACTCACTTGGCATTATTTAAACCCTGTGAGTGCTGGAAGGAAGCCTAGAGGCCCTTGGCTGTGTGATCTTGGGAGAAGCCATTTCATTTTTCTGAGCCTCAGTTTCCTCACCTATACAACAGAGCTCATCAGAGCAACCTCCTGAGATGAGGTGAGTGATGGGGGATGGCACACAGTAGGTGCTTGCAAACTGCCACGTACCTGGCCCCAGCTCTGCACACAGCAGGCTCTCTGCAAATAGCTGTTTGAATCTGTGTCCTCATTTGGATCTCAGAAGGCAGCCTCCAGGCCCACAGCCCTCAGGAAGCAGCCTCCCTCTAATTGGGGACTGTGGTCTGCCCCAGCAGGCACTGCTGGTGAGTTGCAGTGACCCCGGGGGGCCAGACAACCCCTGGGTAAACAGGGCTGATAGGAGGTGACAGCCTGCTCTTCCCAGGCCGGCCCTGGTCCTGTCCCCATTCTGTAATCTGGACTGTGCCCCCTCAGCCTACAGACACGTTGCTTGCTTTGTCGGGGGAGCCCTGGAAACCAGGTCAGGGCTCCCTGGCCTCAAGGGAAGAAAGGCCAGGAGGGGACTCCAGGTCCTTCCTTTTCCTCCTTTTCCTTCCTGGAGACCTTGGACAAGCCCTTTCTCCTTTCTTGGCCTCAGTTTCCCCAACTGTAAAAAACAGGGGGTGCACAGACTGGTTGACCCCCTAAAGGCCTTTTCGGCTATGAGGTTTGAAGACAAAAAAAAAAAGAGAAGGGCTCTGAAGCCTTCCATGCATCCTCTCACTTGTACCTTGCTTCACCCTGTTTCAAGAAATAACTTCTTTTGGCCTCAGTTTCCATCTAATTTACTCTTCAAACACATGAGGCCTAGAAGAGACCTTAAGATCATCTAATTCAACAAGATCAATTAAATGATGAGGAAGTGAGACCCAGGGCAAAGAACTTTCTGAATGTCACACAGACTGGCTGAGAACCTAGCAGATCTGACTACTTTCTTAACATCCATGGAGAGGATAGAACCCAATTCCTCCCAGAAGGGTGTTTTTTTCGTTTTGTTTTGGTTTTTTTGGCCGGGGGGGGGTGGGGTGGGGAGCATTTCCCACAGGGCCCATTAAGGCCACTGTAGGGGAAGCAGTAGCTGCTATTGTCATCTTAACATTCACCAGGAAGCCCAAACAGTATCAAATGCAGAAAGGGACCTCTTTTGGAGGGGACAGGAGACAGAAGGCATTTCGTGGTCCCACTGGGCCAGGTTGTGGCCCAGACACCCTTAGCAAGATCAACATTGAAATCAACACCTTCCAGCTCTCCTGCAAAAATCACAGAATTGGACATAACAATAGTTCTTGGGCAGTTTCAGAAACCATAAACAGCATATAAACACTTTGAGCAATTAAAAAATATACAGTTTGTTATTGCTGGAGCCCTCACCTGTATTCCTGTGGAGAGGGGTGGTGATTTTGCCCTGAGTTTCGAATAATTCCTGACATTATGGATGAGATGTCACTTTCTATCATCTCCTTGGGAAAAGACAAGCAGAAAACAAAGCTCCCGTCAGCGACGATATGGACAAGGCAGAAACCCACACTTTCCCCGCAATTCAGAAAGATGGAGTGCAATCAACTCACAGAACACTCTTTTTTTTTCTTTAAAGAAAAAAGTTCTAGAGGATTCCTGGGCCTCTCAGGTCACTTTCCCAGGGCAATTCTACAGGGTTTTACAAGCAAATGAAGAGAATGAAGTGAAATTCCCGCTTCTTTCGAATTAATGGGGGAAGAGCAGGGGAAGCCTCTAGAATCCAAACGTCAAACCCCGGAAATTGTGGACTCACAAAATAGGAATCAGAAAAACCGATTTCCTTCCAAGCCTTATATTTTCAACCTCAGTTTGGTTATGATCACTTTGAAAATAAGGGGCAGCTGGATGTGACATGTGTATTTCTCTGGGGGAACAAATTCCCACTTGCAAAGGGAATAATCCCCGCAAGCTCCTGCCCGGGAAATGCCTTCAGAAATGCCACAAGTCCTTACTGGAAAACCAGTCCAACCACCCCCACCCCCGCAACACACAAACACTGCCTTAAATTAAAAAATAAAAATATTTGAGTTCCCTAAGTTTCTCAAACTCCAAGCCTGAACCAACATAAAAGCCCACCAAAGGCTCCCAGTTCTGCCCCCAAAGCCATCGAAGGATTCCCAGGAAGGAGGAAAAGGGAGCAGAGGGAGGCGGCCCCGCAGCCCCTGCGCCCGGGTCTCTACCCTGGAAATGCAATGCCCGGCATTGCCCGGGAGGAGGGAGCAAAGCCGACCCTGCAAGGCGGTACCTGGAGCCGATCCTCGCGGGGCCGCCGCTGCCGGCACTCCGGGGGCGGGCAGGGGTTCCGGAGGGGGGCTCCCTCGCGCTCGCCCCTCGCGTTCCGCAATTTGGCCGCCGTCGCAGCTCGAACCGTTTTTAAATTTCCCTCTCTGGAGCTGTCCAGCTCAGAGCATGCGCAGTAGCCGTGCGGGGGGCTTTTCCCCAAGGGTCAGTTACAGGGCAGGGTCAAGGGGATTGCAGCGGGCGTTTCCCAGCAGCCGCGAGCCTTGCACGCCCCGGGGTTCTGGGGGGTGTGTGTGAGGGGGGCGGGGCGGAGGGGTGCAGGGGTAGGGACCCCTCTTCAAACTTTGCCAACAGGGACAACAACTGCATGCCCGCGAGCATGCGTTGAGGAGCAGTGGGAGGGTGATTTCGGCCAAGGGAATTAAGTTGCAAAAGGAGGCTGAGTGCATTAAAACTTGCAATCCCGTCCCTGGCCTGGGGCAAAGGACGTGGGCGGGCGGAAAAATCTGTTGCAACCCCCTCTCTCCCGCAAAGTGGGTGACGGGCCAGGAGGCAGAGACGGGGCCCCAGGTGGACGCGGATTCGGGCCACCTGTCCCTTTAAGAAAGTTGCGCCCGCGCGGGCTGGCGTGCGGCGGGAGGGGGCTGCGGAGCGGAT
>NW_012101333.1:147718-158473 GCF_000951045.1 Mandrillus leucophaeus
GCGCGGACCGCGGACGGCGGCGGGGCCCAGCGCGGGCAGAGGTCTCCACAGCCCCCTTAGGAGGCTTGGATGAGTTTCGTCCCCTGGAAAGTTTGCGTTTCTGACGCCCTAACTCTCGAGCCTCCGTTGCAGTAATTGCCACGGCAGCGACGACATTAGGCACGGCCACCCCTTTTCTTTCGTTACTTATTGATGCCTCCTTCTGGGTTTTTCTTCGCATCAGCCCTTGATGACATAGCATGGTCCCCCTTTTGCATGGGGGGAACCCGAAGCCGCGAGCGGCAGTGACTGGGTCGGGGGCGCACCGGCAGAGCGCGGGCTCCCGCACCGCCCCAGCTCGCGTACTGCACGTGGACGTCTGCGCCGCCCCCACCGAGTGAGGCTCAGGCACCCGAAGCGTCTGGAGTTGTTTTGAGGCTGTCCTCGCGTTATCTACTTCGCAGCGGGTAGGGGACCAGTGTCCCCGCACCTGTGACTGTGAAACTTTTTTTTTTTTTTTAAACCCGGTGTTTAAGTTCAGGAAGAACTCAGGGCTCCCCTGGACTGGGTGTGCCTGGATTTCAAGTTCTATTCAGGTGGGCTGTGACCTTGGCACTGGTCCATGTCCTCACAAATGGTTTTCTGGTAGCACCTGGACGTCTTTCCTCCTTTCTTCTCTGCCAGGAGTAAATAGATCAGCTTTCATTCTCTAGGGAGGAAAAAGATGTAGTTTACAGATGTTAGTTGAGGTCACAGTCATGAAACTTTCTCAGTTTTCGTCTCCCCCTACCAGCATGTATTTAAAATGTGTGTTTTGACCGGCTAGGAAAGTGGTTTACGTCGTTTATGTTGCTTTGAATGACCCTGAATGACACATAATTAATTCACCAGTCAAGTTGTAAGCATTCAAAGCATTTGGGTTTATTTCTGTTAATCCTTCTTGGAGTTGTAAGGAAACGTGGGTGACTTGACAACCTCCTTTTGAGGTCACAGTCCTTTTCATTAGGTATAATTTTGTATCTTCAGAATGATTTGGAAAGAAATTGTCTCTTCTGAAAGCTGATGGATTCAGTCAAGTTTTTAAAATAAAAGGCATCCAGTCTGAGTTCTGTAGACTCATGAAATATGGAAAAGAAAAGCAAGAATCCTTCACTAAAAGACAGTCCCTCCCAACAGCAAAGGAGTGGGGCGGGAGGTTGAGGGTGTTTGGGGAGGTCATTTAATTAAAAAATTGAGATTTTTTAGTTCACTGCTTCAGGACTGGTTGGTAAAAATATTGCCACTAAAACACCTACTGCTACAAAATCCAGGAAACTTAACAAAAACCCTGCTTTCACTTTGTTACATCAATCTGTTTTTCCCTTTTATAAATACATGGCATTTTTCAATTGTAGGTCACCTGGGGTGACGTCGGAACCATAAAATGCAAGGCTTAGGAATCTTTATTTTTTAACAAGTGCCTCAGGTGATTTTATGATCAAGCAAATGAGGACACCTGTACTAGGTGATGCTTTCACCGAGCTAAAGGCGGCCAATAACCACCTTTTTTTTTTTCTTGTTTAAATGAAAGAATGTGAAATTCACCTGCATCCGTAGCTTCATTACACGTTATCCTTTGCTCCGGTGTAGGGAGAGGATCCCGGGCCTTATATTGGTCCTGATTTCTTCAGATTCCCTCATAGCACGTTTTCTGCGAGGCCCAACATAAACCGAATTTACCAGACCTCTGATTGTACAGGAAATCTTGCAGAACAAAGAAAAAGCAATAGGTATGTGGCTTTGGCTTTCCTTTCCAGTTCTATGCAGTGGAAAATGCTCTAATCTGCGTCTTGGTTGCTTAGGTTTGATAGTTAAGCAGTGTAGTTATCTGCCTGATCTGTTATCTGCATGGTCTGTTCAACGCTAAGGTGCCCATGGCTATGTAAGAAATATTTGTTCATGATGCTGATAAGCTTATAAACCAACTCAATCATAACTGGGAACACCAATTCCTCACATGTAATGTGTAGAAACAGTGTTTATACTGAAGGATTAAGATTATTAAGTCACTTGGCAAGCTGAAAGCAGGTTTTATTTGATCAAGAAATTCGGTTTTTTGTTTTTTGGGTTATTATTATTTTTTTAATCAGAGTCTGGCTCTGTGGCCCAGGCTGGAGTGCAGTGGCGCGATCTCAGCTCACTGCAAGCTCCACCTCCCAGGTTCATGCCATACTCCTGCCTCAGCCTCCCGAGTAGCTGGGACTACAGGCACCCACTACCATGCCCGGCTAAATTTTTGTTTTTTTTTTTTTTTTTTGGTAGAGACGGGGTTTGTTAGCTAAAATGGTCTCAATCTCCTGACCTCATGATCCAGAAGTGCTGGGATTACAGGCATGAGCCACCGCGCCCAGCCTAGTTCAGTTTCATTAACAGATCATGACCATTTCTTCTCCTTTTCCCCCAAGTCCTTGACTTTTGCGTTGCTTATTGGTCTAGTTTTCCAATGGTGAGGAGGAAAAGGGAGTGAGGTCTGGAATATGTGATTGGTAGTAATGATCAGGTCTCTTTCTTTGACCCTGACCATTGGCTTGGTCTGGTGAACTGCAGGGCATGTTTATGAAGCAGAAATACCAAGGTCTTTTGTTGTTGTTGTTGTTTTTTCATGAACCATTAAACTAGAACCCTCCAGGGCCACAGCACCCTGGGCTGTGTCTGGCACATAGTAAGTACCCTGGAGATTTATAGGCACTTTTTCCCCTTGCTTTGTCAGTTCCTAAAAGCTCAGTGGTATTTTCTTATAAGAAAGTTCTCAATGGAGGCTGGGTGTGGTGGCTCAGGGCTGTAATCCCTGCACTTTGGGAGGCCAAGGTGAGCTCAGGAGTTTGAGACTAGCCTGGCAACATGATGAGACTTTGTCTCTACAAAAAAAAAAATTAGCCAGGCATGGTATGGTGTGGTGCATGCTTGTAGTCCCAGCTACTTAGGAGGCTGAGATGGGAGGATTGCTTTGAGCCCCTGGAAGTTGAGGCTGCAGTGAGCTAAGATTGCACTACTGCACTCCAGCCTGGGCAACAGAGTGAGAACCTGTAAAAACAGACACAAGAAAACTCACAAGTTCTCTCAGAGTTTATCCAGTGCCCCCTCTCCAAGGTGCATGCCAGTAATTTCAGATTCTGGTTTCCTAGATGTACAGTTCTGTAGCACTGTGGAGCCACCATTTAATGTCCAACAAACAACTTCAGAAGATAGGAGCACAGATTATTTTTTCCCCTTTAGGAGACCATGAAAATACACTGGTCATTGATCTCCGCTGCTGTTAGCATAACTGGTATGTGTATGATCGTTCTCTTTGGAAATGCGATTGCAGAAGAGCTGCTTATCATTGTTGTCATATGTATTATTTAATAAGAGGATGCTAAACCCTTGGATGTTTCCAGGAAGGGAATACTCTTAATGTCTTTGCACTTTTGTGATATCCTGCCACCTCAGAACTAGGTCCATCACTGTTCTTTTCTACTTCCCAGAAAAGTGGACAGCAGCTAACAAAATCAAGCCCGTTATGAACTGTGATCCACAAATGTGCACTGGGCAAGTTGCAAGAGCATTTTTAAAAATTCTTTTCCATCCTTTTATAATAACCTCATTTAATTTTGTGGTTGTTTTAGTCACTA
Organism: Mandrillus leucophaeus; assembly: GCF_000951045.1. NCBI lineage: Eukaryota > Metazoa > Chordata > Mammalia > Primates > Cercopithecidae > Mandrillus > Mandrillus leucophaeus. The sequence continues at coordinate 151,348 of NW_012101333.1, forward strand.
TGTCCAGGCATTCCTTTATGAAACGTGTTTTCTTTGGAGTGTTTTTTCTTTTCTTTTTTTAGACAGTTTCGCTTTCTCCAGGCAGGAGTGCAGTGGTGGGATCTTGGCTCAATGCAATCTCTGCCTCCCCAGTTCAAGTGATTCTTCTGCCTCAGGCTCCTGAGTAGCTGGGATTACAGGCGTGCACCACCATGCCTGGCTAATTTTTGTATTTTTAGTAGATACGGGGTTTCACCATATTGCCCAGACTGGTCTAGAACTCCTGACCTCAAGTGATCTGCTCGCCTTGACCTCCCAGAGTGCTGGGATTATAGGCGTGAGCCACCGTGACCAGCCTTTTTTTACTTTTTTTTTTTCTTTTTCTTTTTTTTTTTTAAGCTTTTTAAAAAAATGTGGGCTGTCTCTTGGCTGGTATTACTGAATATCTATCTACATTGTTATACTGCTAATGGATACTCACCAGGCCCTGGAAAATTCTGAGATACCTTCTGAATCATCAAAGACATGACAAATTGGCATCATCTTAACCTTAAGCATGTTTTATTGTTGGCAAGTGAATAATCCATGTCATGTTAACACAGTGATTCCATATGAATTAGAATATTTGCTCAAAACCACCCATTCCCCGCTGCTGGCAGACTCTCAGTGGGGTGACAGCCCTCTAGGAAAAGGGCTTCATGATGGCTCCGCTGTGAGGCAGACCAGGTTCAAGTCTCAAAGCTGTCCCTCCCTTTTAGTCCCCCCTGGCTGAGTGTTTCTGTACAAGTTATTCCCTGCACTCTCACTTCCCCATCTCTCAAAAAGGAATACCACCACTCATCTTTCAGGACTCTGAGAGGCTTAAAGACAGCACCTGATGCTAGAAGGTGCTCAACAAGCAAGGGCTGTGTTTCCAGGTGACTGTGTTTCTAATGGCGCTTCTCCTTGTTCTGTAGCTAGATTGGCCCCCAAAAAAGTAAAAAATAATCAAGTTGGCTGGGTTCACACCTGTAATCCCAGCACTTTGGGAGAGCGAGGTCAGCAGATCACTTGAGCCCAGGAATTCGAGACCAGCTTGGGCCACATGGTAAAACCTCATCTCTACAAAAAATACAAAAATTAGCCAGGTGTGGTGGCGTGCGTCTGTAGTTCCAGCTACTCAGGAGGCTGAGGTAGGAGGATCGCTTGAGCCCAGGAGGCGGAGGCTGCAGTGAGCCATGATCGTGCCACTGCACTCCAGCCTGGGCTACGACCAAGACCCTGTCTCAAAAATAAAATAAAAAATACTCAGGGCCCTTGTCTTCTGTCCTGAATCCATCACCTCACCCAATCTAAGACCTTGCCTTCATTTTCCATCAGGAAATTCCATTCACCAATCACCAATCAGGGAAAAGCTGTCTTGCCTCTGAATTCTATAGCTGATTGAATTTGGCCACTTTGTATATCTCTTTTAGTGTTATTTTCTTATATCGTGCAGGATTATTGCTCTAGTCCTTGAACCTATGTTATAGGTGCAGTTATGTATAATTCCATATCTAATCTGGGTCTACATTATTAGACTGGGACTATTACTCTATTCTATATTCTATTATCTTTGTATTTGTTTTTCTGTTTTTTTCAAATCAGGGATCCTGAGCCAGAGAACTACAGGCCACATTCAGCCACAGACAGGCTTTGTCTGGCTCACAGGTTTTCTTTTTAAAAATTTGAATTAGATGCCAGCATTTTAAAATTCTACACGTTGGGTTTTTTCTTTAAAAATCGGAAAGTTGGCCACACTCGGCCCACGATCCCTCAAGATAGCTATCAGCTGGGACCAAGTGCAGCTTGTCTCCTGTTACAGGGCTGGTCCCAGGGTTTTCAGTATGCCCCAGACCCCACCAGTCCTTATCACCCAATCCCAAGACTTGGGCCTTTGCCATTTGTCTTGGAACATGTCTTTCTTTGGTCTTATAATACAGTGGAGACAAAAATAAAATATTTTCTGTGCCCATGTTGCTGTCACAATTTCAGAAAAATTGTCAGTAGCTAATAAAAAGAATAAGCTATCCTTTCAACAGTGTGCTAAGCTCTGTACATCTTATTCTGACTTCCTGATGATGCTGTGAGGTGGGTGTTTGGCGCTCTTGCTCTGTTTAGACTTGAATTTCAAATAAGTATATTCTGTGTAATGCATTCTGAAATTCATGGTAACTTTTGATTGGAATAATATCTTCGTGGAATAAACTAAGACAAAAATAAGAGTGTTACATGAAAATGCATAACTTGTCTGCATGCTTCAAGTCACCTCTTTTTTATGTCACAGATTGATTTACATGGAGGGGGAGCTCTTCCTTTGTCCACAAAAGGGCCTTTTTAAATAGTTCGTTGCTCAACAGAGAATCCAAACTTGTACTTTTCACTGCAAAAGCTTTATCCTGCAAACACCCAGCAACCCTGAGTGGTTTTAAAGAACTGCTTAGAGAACCTTCTTTCAGTCTTATCACTATTGTGTGTTCAGATCATGCTCACCAGTAACAAAAAAGCGGCATGTTCACTTACCAACAGCCCATTCCCAAGGTTCTAGATAGGGCTTTTCCCATCTCTGCCCATTTGTGTCTGAAGTGAGGTGAACGTGAAACCGTGGCATATAAACTTGTTCCAGTGTAGCACTCCCCAGACACTTGCCTCCTAACAATCCTGGCTGTTTGTTTTAGAAATGGTAATGTATCATTGTAACAAATTATACTTAAAAATCATTTAGTGTGAAATTGCAGATTAATCCCATAGGGACGGGGTATTAACAATCCCCCAGCCTTTTGGAGCATACAGATGGTGAATCTGGGATTTACAATAGGAACAATCGCTGATTACATGCATGGGTGTAACGGACAAAAAGACCTCCACAACTTGGGCCTGGAGAATACGGTGGAGGTCCTAGCGCCTGACTTGTTTGGGACCCTCAGGTCCCTAAGAATGTGTGTTTCATCACCTTGCATTTGTGAAATTCTGTGGTCTGTTCTGTGAGCTTTGAAACCTACCAAGTGCGTATATAGAAATGTTCTTTCAGTGTGCTTAGCTTTAGTGCTTAGATTCCATTCGAATTTCTTTAAAGAGCAACTGCACAGTGGAGGAGGCAGTGAGGGTTTGGTAGATGTGCTCTGCTGATAGTTCATTATCAAAACCAATACCTGCAGATTCACTAATCATCAGGAAGGAAGTTGCCATGCATTGCATGAGCTGGGATGTGTTGATTGCCTCAAAAATTAATCTGCCCTTGAGATGAAAAGGAGTACAATTCTCCTGATTTTGAAACTGTCACTTGCCTGAGTCACTGTAAACTCCATGACATGCTTGATGTTGAGAATGAAAATGGCACGCTTATACACACAATCTTGAATGCCGATCACTTTACAGTAGTGGCCAGCCAGTATGTGCTGGAGACTGAAATAACCAAGTAATAAGTCTGTTTCCATTTAAATAATTTTTTAAACAAACGGTGTCTCATTACCCAATTGTTCACTGAAAATTTAAATCAGAGAATAACCATTTCGATAGTAATTTAAGTTCAAATAAGTTCTCCTAATCTCTGTTTGATTTCAGATGCAAAGATAAGAAATAGCTTTGCAATCAGGAGAATACATTCTCAGAGAAAAACACACTTCCCCTGGCCTTTTTCAGGGTTTCTCAAGAAACAAACCCTTTATTCCAATGAACTGTTGTTTATCCTAAATGTTCTTTTTCCACCCACCTTTTTGATGTAGGGCTCACAGCAAAATAAAAGTACAGGCGATGTTGCACCTGAATGTCTGTGTCTGGCTGAAGACAGAGCTTTGTTTCCTTTTCGGGATACAGCCTCCACCCTGGTTTTATGGCTTATCCCTGAACCCAGCCAGGGATTTGGGACAGCGTTGGACCAGCTGAGTGTTAATGACAATGTCCTCTCTATTGGACCAATTAATTATCCTCCCAGAAGGGTTTTACAGCTCTGTCTTGAGAGGATGCTTGTAAGCTTCTCAGGGTAATTCTAGAGGTGATGTGCAACTGGTCCTCATTTCAACTGTATCTCTCAGGCACTGGGTCTTTCAGGCACCAGGTTTGGATAACATCTTGTTCAGAATGACCAGGGTAGCCTTTATTGTCACGGTTATCAATGACATTTATGACATTGTGCAGCAAGATTTATTCCCTGGAAAAAGTCTGTTTCTATCAGGTTTAAAACATACATTAAAGTATCAAACAAAACATATAGTTGTTGGTACATAGCTTAAAAAAGCAAGGAGTGGTCAAAGCTGAACAAATTTAGGTTAGAACCCAAAGTCTAAAACAAGTATCTGTGAGTAAATGCTGCTTAAAGAAATATTTACATGGAGGAGAAGAAACAAATATTTCTTAGAATCCCAATGTAGCCATATTTCTTATGCTACATTGGAAAAAGTTTATATTTATTCTAAAACAAATATTTCTTACAAAAGAGTTTATAAATATTCCTTATAAATGTAGATGCTCCTTCCCCTAGGAAGTGGAGGCTAATTTTCCCTTCACTCCTTCCCTTCACTGTTTGGCTGGTCTTGGTGACCGGCCTCCAAAGAACAGAGTATGGAGAGGAATAAAAAGTAGCTTTGCAGTGGAGCAGGTTGGCACACATGACCTTGACCAGGTGATAAAGGTTAAGGTCAGCAGCGGTGTCAGTGACTCTCATGCTTCCCCGGTAAATGATGAAGGCAGAGAGGTGCTTCACCTCCATGCTATTCTTCCGCAAAATCTATAACCCCAGTCAACTCATGAGGAAAAACATCAGACAGGCACATTCTACAATAGACCAGACCAGCACACTCCAAAATTGTCAAGGTCATGAAAAACAAGGAAAGCAGGAGACACTGTCCCAGACCAGAAGCGACTGGGCGGGCGTGACAGTGAAATGCAATGCGGTGCCCTGGGTTGGATCCTGCAGCAGGAAGAGAACATTTCTGGGGAAAGTGGTAAAGTCCAAATCAGGTCTGGAGTTTAGATAGCAATGTACCAAAGCGGATGTCTTACTTGTGAGAAATGTACCATAGTCATGTGAAATGATGGACGGGAGTGAGGGGAGGGGAAGTCAGGTGCGAGGCATTTGGGAACTCTCTGTATTTTCTTTGTAACTTTTCTGTCATTCTAAAATCATTCAAAACCAAAAAGTATATTTCATCAAGAAAATGATACATCCATGTTCTAAGCGTATACCTAAAACAATGGAAAGCAGGATCTCAAAGAGATATTTGCATATTCATGTTCATAGCAGCATTATTCACAATAACCAAAAGTGGAAGCAGCCCAACAACCCAACTGCCCATCAACAGATGAATGGAGAAACACAACGTGGCATCTCCATGCAATGGAATATTATTCAGTCTTAATAAGGAAATTCAGGCACACGCAAGAGCATGGATGAACTTTGAAGATGTTACAGGAAGGGAAATAAACTAGTCACAAAAAAGACAGACTGCATTATTCTACTTAGATATGCAGAGTAGTCAGACTCAGAAACAGAATGGTAGTTGTCAGGGCGTTGGGGGAAAGGAAAAAAGGGGAGTGCTTGTTTAACAGGTGTAGAGTTTCCAATTTCCAAGATGAAAAACTTCTGGAGATCTGGTGACAAGGTGAATGTAACACTAATGAACTGTACACTTAGAATGGGTAAGTTGGTAAATTTTGTTAGGTGGTGTTTTGTTTTGTTTTTTTTTTTACCACAATTAAATCAAGGAAATGAATATAACAATTATACAAGTTAGGAAAACCTTTGCTTACCATGAGAAAGGCCTATGGCAAGAGTTCTCAGTCTTGGTGTTAAAGACATTTGGGGCTGGATCATTCTTTGTTTGGGGGTACTTTCTGAGCATTGTGGGATATTTAGTGACTCCCTGGGTTCTAGCCACTAGATGTTAGATGTTGCCCACATCATGACGAGCAAAACTATCTCCAGATAATGATAAACGTTCCTTGGGGCTCAGGAGCAAAATTGCCCCCAACTTAGAACCACTGGCCTTAGAACACTGGAGAGGAAACAAAACAGATTTTTTAAATTACTAAATTGGCTAGACTTTCATAGTCTAATATGGTAGCGTTAACCCACAGGGGGCTGTGTAAATTTAAAATAAAATTTATTGGCCAGGCATAGTGGTTTATGCCTGCAATCTCAATGCTTTAAGAGACTGAGGTGGGAAGATCGCTTGAGCCCAGGAGTTTGAGACCAGCCTGGGCAACTGAGAGATTGTTTCTACAAAAAATAAAAATTAAAAATAGTTGGGCATGGTGGGAGGTTCCTGTAGTCCCAGCTACTTGGGAAGCAGAGGTAGGAGGATCACTTGAGCCCAGGAGTTTGAGGTTGTAGGGAGCTGTTATTGTACCACTGCACTCCAGACTGGGTGACAGAGCAAGACTCTGTCTCAAAAGAAAAACTGGCCAGGCATGATGGCTTATGCCTGTAATCCCAGCACTCTGGGAAGCTAAGGTGAGGGGATCACTTGAGGACAGGAGTTCTAGACTACCCTGGTCAACATGATGAAACCCCATCTCTATTAAAAATACCAAAAAAAAAAAAAAGCCAGGTGTGGTAGCATATGCCTGTAATCTCAGCTATTTGGGAGGCTCAGCCAGGAGAATCGCTTGAACCTGGGATGCAGAGGTTGCAGTGAGCAGAGATTGCACCACTGCACTCCAGCCTGGGCAACAGAGCATGACTCTTTCAAAAAAAAAAAGAAAAAACTGCTTTTGTATGTGAAGAAAAATAAGTTATTGCCTCATTTCATATACAAAGGTAAATGCTAGAAGGGTTTAGAAGACAAGGATTAATATCAATCCGAAACAATATATAATATAGAAGAATATTGGGTAGGACTTGTTAAAGAAGATCCTTGGCTGAGCGCGGTGGCTCACGCCTGTAATCCCAGCACTTTGCGAGGCTGAAGCGGGCGCATCATGAGGTCAAGAGATCCAGACCATCCTGGCCAACATGGTGAAAACCCGTCTCTACTAAAAATACAAAAATTAGCCGGGCATGGTGGTGGGTGCCTGTAATCCCAGCTACTTGAGAGGCTGAGGCAGGAGAATCGCTTGAACCCAGGAGGCGGAGGTTGCAGTGAGCCAAGATCGTGCCAATGCACTCCAGCCTAGGCGACAAAGCAAGACT
>NW_012101333.1:161438-162032 GCF_000951045.1 Mandrillus leucophaeus
CAGGGTTTCACCTTGTTAGCCAGGATGGTCTCGATCTCCTGACCTTATGATCCACCTGCCTCGGCCTCCCAAAGTGCTGGATTACAGGCGTGAGCCACTGCAGCCAGTCAGTTCTCATTTCTTTAAGGCTTACACAAGACCATCCCTGATAGCAGTCCTTCGGTATTGAGTAAAAGCCCTGTCTAGAAAGTATTTTCTGTGGTCCAAAGAGGCTGCTATCTGAGGCCCTGTCAGCATGCAGCAGTACTTACCTGAAGAGGCGAATCGGACTTCTCGGGCACAACCTGGTGGCCTGTCTGTGCCTGTCCAGGCATCCTCCTCATCCACCAGGTGAACGATTCCATCACTGTCCAGTGGCTAGATCATTTCCTGCTGCATCCCCTCTCCCTACTTCCATGCTGTCTGTCACCCCTTCTTGGTCTCTCTTCTCCCATTCCCAGGCTAGTGGATCTTGGAACACATCATTCCTCCACATGGGAGATAAGGAAGGAACTCTTCGTCCATGCTACCTCACATTCTACTGGTTACAAGTGAGTAACAAGCCACCTAGATTCAAGGGAGGGAATTAGACTCTACTTTTTTTTTTTTTTTTTT
>NW_012101333.1:165517-184052 GCF_000951045.1 Mandrillus leucophaeus
ATCCCAGCCCTTTGGGAGGCCGAGGCGGGCAGATCACGATGTCAGTAGATCTAGACCATCCTGGCCAACATGGTGAAACCCCATCTCTACTAAACATGCAAAAATTAACTGGGCATGGTGGTGTGTGCTTGCGGTCCTGGCTACCTGGGAGGCTGAGGCAGGAGAATCGCTTGAATCCAGGAGGCGGAGGTTGCGGTAAACTGAGATTGTGCCACTGCACAGCAGCCTGGGTGACAGAGCGAGACTCTGTCTCAAAAAACAAAAAAAGACAACAAAAAACTATACCCATAATGAATTGTCTGTAATTCCCAGGGTCAGTTTCTTTATTGTGGAATCGGGACTTAACACGTGCAAAACAATCTGAGTACAGGATACCTTCTAGGTTTTTATCCTAGATCTTTTACAGTTTTCTCCCCTTACCAAATTTAATGGAAATTAACTCACAGACTGTCTTTGTAATACACACTGAAAGATGTCTATGCACTTGGGTTCCATTGGTTTGTCTGATGTTGAAATGAATTACTTAATTAAAACAGCAAGTGTCATGGGCACAAAAACAGAACATCCATGCATTTCTGTTCCCACCAGCTGAGTTGAATTCTTATGAGCTGCCTGTATTTGTTGGTGGGAACAGAAATGCACAGATGTTCTAGGGAGCCTGTTTCTCAAACTTGCCAGTGTCCTTAGGTCCCCTGGGGATCTTATTAAAAAGCAGATTCTGATTCAGTTAAGTCTGGGAGAGGATCTGGGGTTTTTCATTTCTAAGGGCTCCCAGAGGGTATTGATGCTGCTGGCCCCAGACCTAAGGTAAGAAAGTTCTAGAAGATCTACTGTTTTTGACAGTTCAGCATGCCTGGTAGCATCAGTGTGTCCAACAGGGTATGGAAAGCAGTAACGCGTCGGGGTTTGATTCATAGAGGTCAGTTAAGAAAGTCTATTCCTTATTGCTTCAGTTACTCCTGGGGAGTAATAAACCACCCCAAACTTAGTGGCATAAAAATCACCCTTTTATTCTCACCAACTTGGTGAGCAAGGAATTCAGAAAGTATATAATGGTTGGTCAGGTGTGGTGGCTAATGTTTGTAATCTCAACACTTTAGGAAGCTGAGGCGGGAGGATCCCTTGAGCCTAAGAGTTTGAAATTAGTCTGGGAAACATAGTGAGACCCTGACTCAAGAAAAAGAAAAAAAGAAAGTGTTCAACAGAGTTGGCTTGTCTTCAGTCCTCAATGTCTGGGGCCTCAGCGGGGAAGAGCCCAAGGCTGGGGTGGGAGTGACTTGATAGTTGATCTCAAGTCATCCTAAGACAGACTCACGGTCATGCCTGGCTCCTGGACTCGGGGGACTGGAGGATGAGGCCACCTGACCAGAATGCCTACAGGTGTCCTTTCCATGCACTGGGCTTTCTTACAGCTTGGTGGCCTCAGGGGCCAGATCCCGCAATGGAAGCTCTGTTTTTGATCTAGCTCCGGAAGTCACACAGTGTCCCTTCTGCCACATTCTGTTGGTTACAAGCGAGTCACAAGCCACCTAGATTCAAGGGAGAGACTTCCACTCTACCTTTTGATAGGGGAGTGGCAAGGTATAGAACAAGTAGGATGGGAGATACTGTTGTGAATATCTCTGGAAAATCTAATCTGCCAAACTTATTTTATAAGCTGCCCCTGCCATGATTAAGATACTTTTGACAAAACACCACACCTCTTCAACACATCTCTTAGATATTAAAATTGTCTAATTGATATTAGGGTCTAAAATTCTGCTCAGGGAGCCAAGAGTGAAGATAATGGGTGAACACTGATTTCTTTCTAGATTTGTCACCTTATCTGAGAAAGCCTCCGATCCCATTTCTTTTTTTTCCTTTTTTCTTTTTTTAATTTATTTTTAAGTTCCAGGATACGTTTGCAGAAAGTGCAGGTTTGTTACATAGGTACACATGTGCCATGGTGGTTTGCTGCACTATCAACCCGTCACCTAGGTTTTAAGCCCTACATGCATTCAGTATTTGGCCTAATGCTCTCCCTCTCTTTTCCCTACTCTCCGACAGGCCCTGGTGTATGATGGTCCCCTGCCTGTGCCCATGTGTTTTCAATGTTCAGCTCCCACTTATGAGTGAGAAAAGGGGTGGTTGGTTTTCTGTTCCTGTGTTAGTTTGCTGAGGGTAAGGCTTCCAGCTTCATCTGTGTCCCTGCAAAGGACATGATCTCAGTCTTTTTATGGCTGCATGGTATTCCATGGTGTATATGTGCCATATTTTCTTTAGTCTATCATTGATGGGCATTTGGGTTGGTTCCAAGTCTTTGCTATTGTGAATAGTGCTGCAATAAACATATGTGTGCATGTGTCTTTATAGTAGAATGATTTATAAACCTTTGGGTATATACCCAGTAATGGGATTGCTGGGTCAAATGGTATTTCTGGTTCTACATCCTTGAGGAATTGCCACACGGTCTTCTACGATGGTTGAACTAGAACAAGCAATGGGGAAAGGATTCCCTATTTAATAAATGGTGCTGGGAAAACTGACTAGCCATATGCAGAAAACTGAAACTGGACCCCTTCCTAAAAACATCTTATATAAAAATTAACTCAAGATGATTAAAGGCTTAAGTGTAAAACCCAAAACCATAAAAACCCTAAAAGAAAACCTAGGCAATACCATTCAGGACATAGGCAGGGGCAAAGACTTCATGACTAAAACACCAAAAACAATTTCAACAAAAGCCAAAATGGACAAATGGGATCTAATTAAAGAGCTTTTGCACAGCAAAAAAAAAAAAAAAGCTAGCATCAGAGTGAACAGGCCACCTACACAATGGGAGTCTCGCTCTGTCGCCCAGGCTGACGTGCAATGGCGCAATCTTGGCTCACTGCAAGCTCCGCCTCCTAGGTTCACGCCATTCTCCTGCCTCAGCTTCCTGAGTAGCTGGGACTACAGGTGCCCACCACCACACCTGGCTAATTTTTGTGTTTTTAGTAGAGACAGGGTTTCACCTTGTTAGCCAGGATGGTCTCGATCTCCTGACCTTATGATCCACCTGCCTCGGCCTCCCAAAGTGCTGGATTACAGGCGTGAGCCACTGCAGCCAGTCAGTTCTCATTTCTTTAAGGCTTACACAAGACCATCCCTGATAGCAGTCCTTCGGTATTGAGTAAAAGCCCTGTCTAGAAAGTATTTTCTGTGGTCCAAAGAGGCTGCTATCTGAGGCCCTGTCAGCATGCAGCAGTACTTACCTGAAGAGGCGAATCGGACTTCTCGGGCACAACCTGGTGGCCTGTCTGTGCCTGTCCAGGCATCCTCCTCATCCACCAGGTGAACGATTCCATCACTGTCCAGTGGCTAGATCATTTCCTGCTGCATCCCCTCTCCCTACTTCCATGCTGTCTGTCACCCCTTCTTGGTCTCTCTTCTCCCATTCCCAGGCTAGTGGATCTTGGAACACATCATTCCTCCACATGGGAGATAAGGAAGGAACTCTTCGTCCATGCTACCTCACATTCTACTGGTTACAAGTGAGTAACAAGCCACCTAGATTCAAGGGAGGGAATTAGACTCTACTTTTTTTTTTTTTTTTTTTGAGACAGCATCTCACTCTGTCATTCAGTCTGAAGTGCAGTGGTGCATTCTTGGCTCACTGCAACCTCCGCCTCCTGGGTTCAAGTGATTCTCCTGCCTCAGCCTCCTGAGTAGCTGGGATTACAGGCGTGCCACCATGCCCGGCTAATTTTTGTATTTTCAGTAGACATGGGGTTTCTCCATTTTGCCCAGGCTGGTCTCAAACCCCTGGAATCAAGCAATCCACCCACCCTGGCCTCCCAAAGTGCTGGGATTACAGGCATGTGCCACCATACCCAGCCTAGACTCTATCTTTTGATGGGGGAATGGACAAGGTTTAGAAGAGCAAGTGGGATGGGAGACACTATTGTGACCATCTTTGGAAAATCTATTCTGCCAAACTTATAAACTTTCCCCCCACTCTATGATTAAGATACCTTTGACAAAATACACCTCTTCAATACATCTCTTAGATATTAACACTGTTATTACATTAGAGTTTAAAATCTTGCTCAGGGAGCAAGGATGAGGAGGGAACTCTTTCTTTATGCTACAGTAGAATGTGCCCCAGGTTCTGTAGTTATTTAATTTTTTTTTTTTTTGAGACAGAGTCTCCTTCTGTCACCCAGGCTGGGATACAGTGGCTCGATCTCAGCTCACTGCAACCTCTGTCTCCCGGTTCAAGCAATTCTCTGCCTCAGCCTCCTAAGTAACTGAGATTATGGTCACCTGCCACCATGCCTGGCTAATTTTTTTGTATTTTTAGTAGAAACAGGTTTCACCATCTTGGCCAGGCTGGTCTTGAACTCCTGACCTTGTGATCCACCCACCTTGGCCTCCCAAAGTGCTGGGATTACAGGTGTGAGCCACTGTGCCTGGCCTTCTGTAGTTATTTTTAAAAGGAAGAAAAAGTGCTGGCTGGGCGCGGCGGCTCACGCCTGTAATAACTGCACTTTGGGAGGCTGAGAGTAGATCACCTGAGGTCAGGAGTTTGAGATCAACCTGGCTAACATGGCAAAACCCTGTCTCTACTAAAAATACAAAAATTAGCCAGGCGTGGTGGCAGGCGCCTGTAATCCCAGCTACTCAGAAGACTGGAAGCAGGAGAATCACCTGAACCCAGGAGGCAGAGGTTGCAGTGAGCAGAGATCGTGCCACTGCACTCCAGCCTGAAAGAGAAAACTGTCTCAAAGAAAAAAAGAAAAGAAAAAGTGCCTCTTCTGCCTGATATGGTGTCTCTAAAGTGCTTTCTTCTAGAATTCAATTCAACTTAAAAATATTCTGGTCACTCATAACTTAACAATAGCCATAATAATAACTAGCAATTATTGACTGCTCAGTGCTAGGTCCTGTCCTAAATGCTTTCTATATATCAACTCTTTTTAGACTCCCAAAAGTATTTTAGGTTGATTGCATTGTTTGATATACCACTTAGAATTATTTAAAGCTCAGAAGAAGGATGGTGACAGCTAAAAAGTCCCATCGCAGGTGCTTCACTATTGTCAAGATGTTTTGGTCTCTGAGTAAAATTCTGAGAATAATCATTGGGGATCATAACATAGATATCAAAATCAACTAATAATAATTAACCACATATACATGATATGTGTGTGTGTGTGTGTTATGCATATGTGATTTACCTTAGCTTTTTAAAATTGGGGTGAAATTCTCATTACTGTAAAATTAGGTATTACAAAGTGAACAATTCAGTGGCATTTGGTGCATTCACAATTTTGTGCAAGCAACTTGCATTAATTATTAATCCTTACAACAAGCCTATGAGGGAGATGCTGTCAGTTTATTTTATCTTATTGTTTAAGAGATGGGGTCTTGCTTATGTTACCCAAGCTGGTCTTGAACTCCTGGGCTCAAGCAGTCCTCCCACCTCAGCCTCCCAAAGTGCTGGCATTACTGGTGTGAGCTGCTATACCTGGCTTTAGTTTCCCTTTTAAACTGATGAGACAACTGACACCCTGTGAAGTTACAGAATAGATCACAGAGCTAGGCTGTGATAATGCTGGCTCTGAACTTTTTGTTCCTTTCCCCTTCTGCATTTCATGCTTTTTAATAAACCCAAAACAACAGTGAAATTATAAAAATAACATCTCTAAAAAGGGATTTTCTTCTAATGTGTTTCCTCTGTTTTGCAGAGACATATCTTTTTACCTGTATTTTCGCTAAATATTGTATCACAAGTATTTTCTTTTTTCCAGCTGTATTTGAGGTGTTATTGACACATAAAATTGTATGTATTTAAGGTGTACAATGTGATGTTTTGATATACAAATATTTTGTGGAATGATTAGCATGATCAAGCTAATTAACACATTCTTGAAATTCGCAGAGAGAGTAGATCTTCAATGTTCTCACCACACATGAAAAGTGGTAACTGTGTAAAGTGATGAGACTTTTGTTCCTAACAGTTATAGTACATCAGCTCTCAGTAAAATAAAATCACTTTTCTTTTCTTTTTTTTTTTTGCAAATCTGTCTGTTTTTAGGAACCTCCTTTCTTTATATGCAAAAACTCTCTTAATTGGACGGTATTTTCAGTTTTGTACCTCATCTTCTGTTCCACGTGTTTATTGTATATATCTGTGTAGTTTATATGGGTGAGTATGCCCTAGATTGAAAAACAGCCTGTGGCCCACTGCTTGTTTTTATAAATAAAGTTTTATTGTACAGCCATGTTCATTAGTGTACAATATTGTCCATGGCTGCTTTTCAGCCACAAGAGCAGAGTTGAGTAGTTGTAACAGAGCCCTTTATGACCTGGAAAGCCTAAAATATTTCCCATCTAACTCTTCCCAGAAAAATTCTGCTGAACCTTGCCTTAGGTAGGATTGCTTTCTCTCTCTTGGGCTTAGGAAGGCGAACAGAGAGGGAGAGAATCTTTCCAAGGGAGGCTCTGGAAAGAACAGATTAACCAGTCATCTCAATGGGTGCTGAGATGAATTTTTGACTACTCAGGGATTGTGAGCTAGCCTTTTGTTACTTCGTATGCTAGAAAATGATTCAAAGAAGGCTTAAATGCAGGTGGTTGAAATAGCTCGTAAACCAGGAGCTGCCTGTAGATCTTTTGGTTCCTGCCTTCCCTGAATAATGGCTTTTCCTTTCACTCATTCAACTAATAATAATTAACCACTTGCCAGTGCATGTTCTTATCATGATGCTGTGCTCCTTAAAAACAATTCAACCTCATACATCATGTGCCAATTATTATGCCAGTGATTATGCCAAGGCCTTGACAATAGAGCCTCCTACACACTTGGACAATAGTACGCATTGGTTCCTAGAATTCCACGTAGTGATCAAGGCTAAGCCCTGGGGGTGCAGCTGTGGACAGGACAGCCATAGTCTCTGCTTTCGAGGAATTTATGGGGGAGGAAGCAGATGAGGAGTAAGTAAACAAGTGAATGGCAAGATAGTTTCGGACAGCACAGTGGTGCCCCGGATTGGGGGCCTGGGACAGAAAACAAACATTTGTGGCAAAACTGGTGAAATCTGAATCAAATCGGGAGTCTAGTTAACGGTAATGTTAATTTCATTTCTTAGTTGTTCCCAGTGTACTGGATTAAGTGAGATGCTAACATTAAGGGAAACAGAGAGGGTATGTGGAACCGCCTGCACTGTGTTTGTAAACTCTCTGTAAGTCTAAAACTATTCCAAATGAAATGTGTGTGTGTAGATACGTGCATGAAAACATGCACACACACATACGTGTATACATACACACATGAAGCTGGCTATACTTTTTAGTATTTTTTAAGCAATTACTTAAATGGTACTGTTGTTATTATAAAATTTTTAATAGCAACAGACATACCATTTGGCTAACGATGTATATCCGAATGTGCCTGATGGGCACATGTCTCGCAAGGTTACTCCTGTGCTTTAGAAGCTAAGGAACTTCCCACTTCCTCATTTAATAACTGGATTCGTAAGGGCTTCGTAAGCTTGAGTGACCCATGCTTTGTTACCAGGTCTATTCCAGTGACCCCTACCAAGACCCCTGTCCCAATTCGTATATCAGAGAAAAATGAAATCTATTTCAGGAACCATCAGTCCTCATTATCTCTAATTGGGTCTGGCGGCTGGAGACAGGCCTCATTATTTTTAATTGGGACCCATAGTTCTAGAACGAAACACCACCCAGTTTCATGCAGATCATGCCTGGATATTTGCTTGCAAGTTCAAAGTGAAATTGCATTGTGGGATTTCCAGGAAATCACACTATTTTTCTGCCCCCTTTTTCCCCCAGCTAACTTTACAGTCATAGTCTTGGGCTATCAGACCAAAAATAATATTTGAATGGGGACCGTCCGTGTTTATGTCGGAGGGGTTTTTAGCATCTGGGTGGTGGTCGTGTAGATTTTTCTTTCAAAATTAATGAATATGATAATATGCAGCAATTTGACAGATTGCTCACTTAAGTATCATTTACATACTGCTTTGGGCATGGCGTTACGCCACAGATAAATTTCCCTTGCTTAAAGACACTCATTTTTGCTAATTTTTCTAATTTACTATAAAACGGGCAATCCTTCACAAATATATATGTTTTCCTGATTTTTCATCGTTATCCTGATGTTGCTAAAATCGGTCAGCACTAGAAGTAGGAAACTCATCTTAGAAAATCCATAGCGGAGTCTGTCTTCACTCTTGATTAGAGTTTTTAGTTGTCCCAGCTCTCCTAACATTTTAACAATCCAAGGTAGCAACACATTCTCTCTTTAATTTTTAGCATGCTCTTCATCCCACCACGTAGACACTGACCTTCCTTTAACAAGCTTGAATGCTTTCCAAGGCCTTTTGAGGACTTGCTTCCACTAGAGGTAGAAGTTCTGAGATTTGGCATGGGCCATATCCCTTGAGAGAGTAGGAGCAGACTGGGGTGCAGTGGGGCGGGGGTGGGGTGCTGAGAGCCTGAGACATTTTGCCAAACATTCAGACACAAAGTCTGGGCCCTCCTCGGAGCCAAGAGCTTCTTGTAAGAAAAGAAGACCACCCTGGAAGGAGGACTTCGGGAGCGGCAGCTTTCACTCTCTTCGCTTCCTCGGCGACACTTTTTAGACCTTTCAGGAAAGAGAAAAAGGCTGGAGCAGTCATTCCAGGGAATGTGAAAAGATGGATGGGGCAGTGGTCCATCCCTGCGGTTCTCCTGTGCAATTACTCTCCCTCCTGCAAACAGCTTGAAAATGTAGCTCCTGCATGACAGCTGAAGATAAGCTGCTTTTGTCTAATTTGTTCCTAATGCTTTTGCATTTAGTGCAATTCTGCAGTGTATATACAGCCTAACCCTCTCGTGTTTGAGATCCTCTTGAAATCTCTTTTTGTCTCCAGTCAAAGATCAGATTTTGGTGATGTGTGCCTTTGGGTAAGTTATTTAACTCCTCTGTGCTTTCATTTCCTTAATTTGAGCACGAGAATAACATTATAACCGGATCTATCTTATGGGGTGTTGTAAGGGGCTAATGATTTAAAATGTATAAAATACTCCGGACAGTGTCTGGCAGAGAGAAAGTGCTGTATTGGGATTTGCTATTTACCAGAGAGCAGTAGGATTTTCATGAACCTCAGTCCAACTCCCAAGTTTAAGTTAGAATTGGTCAGCTTACTTGGAAAACAGTCTAGTATTTGGAAATCAAAAAGTTCTACGGTGATATGTCTACCAGACAGCTAGAATCCTCCAATAGTGGTCAGAGCCCAGAAACAGGAGATGGGAAGAAGAGCCCTTCTCTCCTGCCCTTTTCCCCAGGACCAGTTTTGTTTCATCCCAGGCTTGTGGCATTTTGGATGAAGGGGTCCTGCCTTCAGACACAAGCTCTTCTGGCCCTTCCTCGGAGCAGACGTCCTCATGTAGGACTTAGGCCTGAGGCTGGAGACCAAGAGCTCCTTGTGGCCTCAGATGAAGTGCCCTTGTGGCCGTTCCTGTCAAGGTCATCCATCTGCAACTGCACTGTGCCCTGGTGCAGATTTTCATTTTTATTTTTATTTTCTTACAGACCAGAGTCTCGCTCTGTTGCCCAGAGTGCAATCTGGGCACACTGCAGCCTCAAACTCCTGGGCTCAAGTGATCCTCTTGCCTCAGGTTCCTGAGTAGCTGAGACTACAGGCACATGCCACCACATCTGGCTAATAATTTAAAATTTTTATTGTAGAGATGGGGGTCTCACTATGTTGTCCAAACTGGTCTAAAAGTCTGGGGCTTAAGCAATCCTCCTGCCTTTCTTCCCAAGGTGCTAGGATTACAGGCGTGAGCTACCGTGCCCAGACTGGTGCAGATCTTAATGCACATTTTTTTACACAAATGTTCCCCAAAGCCCAAATTTGGTGCCAGGTTTTATATGCAGGTTGCCATAATTTGTATTATGACCACAATTCTATGAAGGTTTTCTTTGGACTTGTTAATTTAAAAAACAATTTAAAAAGGCCGGGTGCTGTGGCTCACGCCTGTAATCCCAGCACTTTGGGAGGCAGAGGTGGGTGGATCACCTGAGGTCAGGAGTTGAGACCAGCCTGGCCAACATGGTGAAACCCCATTTCTACTAAAAATACAAAAATTAGCCGGGTGTGGTGGCAGGTGCCTGTAATCCCAGCTACTTGGGAAGCTGAGGCAGGAGAATCGCTTGAACCTGGGAGATGGAGGTTGCAGTGAGCTGAGATCGCACCATTGCACTCTAGCCTTGGAGACAAGAGTGAAACTCAGTCTCAAAAAAAAAAAAAAAAAAGTTCAGATGTTACCTAGAGGCCTTAGGGACCTTATGTTGCATCGTGTCCTCTCTGAGAACTCATGGATGCATGGATCATCCATTGCCTTCTCTTGCTTGCTTGTTCATTTCTGGTTTTCTCTCCTCCTCTGTAGGCACCAGTCTCCTCTAAGGTTCTTTCTCTCTCCACCTTTGCCTTTTCAGTCTAGTCTCTGCTGCCTTATTTGTCTCTAAGAGGTGCACTGAGACTGCAACCAGAAGCATACAGGAACACGTGACTGTGGGCAGCATGAGGAGAGGTCCTAAGTGTGTGCCAGGGCCTGGAGACAGATGGTTCCTGACTTGTGATGCTTCAACTTAGGATCTTCTGACTTTACAATGATGTGAAAGCAATACACACCCAAGCATGCTCCTCTACTTATGATGTGGCTACATCTGGATAAATCCATCATAATTTGAAAATATCAAGTGGAAAATGCACTTTGGACTTAGAATGTTTTCAGGTTACGATGGGTTTATCGGGATGTAACCCCATTGTTAAGGGGCACCTGTGGAAGTCACCCTCATGAACCCTCCTACCAACCTGGGGAAATTTCACTGATTCATTTTATTTGTTCTGAGTTTATTTATTTATTTTAAATTTTATTTATTACTTATATATTTACTTATTTATTTGCTTATTTACTTGTTTATGTACTCATTATTTACTTATTTGTTTACTTTTCTTTTGAGACAGAATCTTACTCTGTCACCTAGGCTGGAATGCAGTGATGTGATCTCGGCTCACTGCAACCTCCACCTCCTGGGTTCAAGCAATTCTTCTGCCTCAGCCTCCTGAGTAGCTGGATTACAGGCACGCACTACCATGCCCAGCTAATTTTTGTATTTTTTTAGTAGAGATGGGGTTTCACCATGTTGGCCAGGCTGGTCTCAAACTCCTAACCTCAGGTGATCTCCCTGCCCCAGTCTCCCAAACTGGCTGGGATTACAGGCATGAGCCACCGCACCCAGCCCTACTTATTTGTTTACTTATTTACATGTTTATTTATTGTTGGTTGGTTGATTGACAGGGGTCTTGCTATGTTGCTCAGGCTGGTCTTGAACTCCTGGCCTCAAGCAGTCCTCCTGCCTCAGCCTCTCAAATAGCTGGGATTACAGGTGTGAGGCACCATGCCCGGCAAGGAAATAGATATTATTGTCCACATTGTTGTAGATGAGAAAATAAGGCTCAAAGAGGTTAAGCATCTAGGAAAGCCAGGACCAGATCCATTGAAATTGCCTGCTGAAGCTATTACACTTCTCACCAGCTCAAGCTTCCTTCTCCTTTTTAGCAGGGTATTTTTCTTGGCTGTGTATGTCGAAGCCTTTGTTTTACTTACAGATATTTTCCCTCTTCTTATGTTTAGCATTCTTATTAGTTCTGTGATCAATTTTTTCTTCCTGGCTTGTTATTTTTGCTGCTTTTAAAATGAAAGCTTTGACAGAGAATTCACATACCATAAAATTTGGCCTTTTAAAATGTACAATAGGTTGTAAAAGGGTAGTAGGTTTTAGTATATTCACAAAGTTATGAACTGTCACACTATTCGAGAACATCACTGCTCCCCGCAAAGGAAACCCTGTACCCATTAGCAGTCTCTCCCTTTTCACCACAGTCCCTGGCAACCAGTAATCTATTCTGTCGCTACAGATTTTTGTTTCTATGGATTTGCTTATTCTGGAAATTTCATATAAGTGGCTTCTTTAGTTTAGCGTAATATCTTTAAGGTTCATCCATGTTGTAGCATGTAGCAATACTTCACTCCTTTTCATGGCTGTATAATAGTCCATTATAATAATATATCACATTTTATTTATCTGTTTGTCAGTTGATGAAAATCTGAGTGGTTTCTGATTTGGGGCTATTATGAATAATGCTACTGTGAATATTGATGTTTCTGGGGAGGCCTCAGGGAACTTACAATCATGGCAGAAGGCAAAGGGGAACCTAGCATTTCACATGGCCAAAGCAGGAAGCAGGTTGGGGGAGTGCCATATACTTTGAAACAACCAGAGCTCACGACAACTATCGTGATGACAGCACCAAGGGGGATGTTGTTAAACTATAAGAAATTGCTCCCATGATTCAACCATCTCCCACCAGGCCCCACCTCCAGCATTGGGGATTACATTTCAACATGAAATTTGGGTGGGGACACCAGTTCAAACCCTATCCCCACTCGAGCATACTCTTTATTTTCAGCTATTACAATCTGTTTATTCTTTTTTTAAAAACCTGATATTTTGCCAGTTTTCAAAAATGCATTGACCTGTGAATTGGAATTGCATTAAGTCTATGTAAAATTAGTTGGGGGATGATTGACATTTTTAATAATATTCAGTCTCTTCACCAGGAATGCTGAAGCCATCTTTTATTTCTCTTAGTAAAGTTTTATAATTTTCTTTATAAGGCTCCTATGCATTTCTTTCCAATGTTAGTGTTAGATATTTTATTGGCTATGTAGGTGACATTTTCTTCCCATTTTCTGTTAATAAATCAATAGACAATTTAAAAAATGTGTTTGTCTTCAGCTACTTTGCTGAGCTTTCTCATTAATTCTAGGGACTTTTGCATGATTTCCATTAGATTTTCTAAGCACATCATTCTTTAATCTTCAATCCTCCATTTTTTCTTTCTTTCTTTCTTTTTTTTTTTTTTTTTTTCTTTTTGAGACAGAATCTTGCTCTGTTGCCCATGCTGGAGTGCAGTGGCACAATCATGGCTCACTACATCCTCAAACCCCTGGGCTCAAGCAATCCCAATCCTCTTAATTTTTAAAAGCTTCAAGTGACACAGCAGTCAATGTTCCCTCTTATATGAATCCACTTTGCTGTCCCTTGATGTTGTCTGTCATGTCTCTTACTTCTACTTCTCCTTGTTCTTCCCAAGCCCTAAGACTCTCCTCCAGTCATAGACCTTTCCCTATTTAGCCCATTCCTTCTTCCTTACTTTTCAGTCCACCTTGACAACTTCATTGCCTTCTAACCCCTGTTACCACCACATCTTCTGGAATCATATTTGTATTCATTTAGAACATTAGGGGAGAGAGAGAAGAAAACGAAAAAAGTTTAACTCAAACTGGCTTAAGTATTAGAGTATTAGACTGCACTTCTGAAAACTTGGCTAGATCACGGGGTTCAATACTGACATCAACACTTGGTCCTGAGCTCTCTCTCACCTCTGTTCTTCCTCTGGTGGTTATTCTCAGGCAGATTCTCTCCTTAAGATGGTCTCCATATACTATAGGCTAACTACCAACAGTTTAGCAATTTCAGTAGAAAAAATAAGGACTTTTGTCTCCCAGAAATTAAAATAAAAAATCCAGAATGAACTGTCGTCAGAGTGCCTTGGGGCACTAGTTAATTAGTTAATTCCTGAACAATCTACTCTGGTTAAGAGGTGATGCAGAACTCTGATTGGCCAGGCCTGGATCACATGCCCATTCCCCCATCAATTACTATGGTCAGATATGTCGCAGAACTCTGATTGGCCAAATCTGGGTCACATGCCCATTCCTGAACCAATTGTCACCATTGTCATAGGTGATAGAGGGCTCTGAGTAATGGTGCTTTTTTTTTTTTTGAGAGGAGTCTCGCTCTGTCGCCCAGACTGGAGTGCAGTGGCATGATCTCGGCTCACTGCAAGCTCTGCCTCCCAGGTTCACGCCATTCTCCTGCCTCAGCCTCTCAAGTAGCTGGGACGACAGGCGCCTGCCACCACGCCCGGCTAATTTTTTTGTATTTTTAGTAGAGACGGGGTTTCACCGTGTTAGCCAGGATGGTCTTGATCTCCTGACCTCATGATCTGCCCACCTCGGCCTCCCAAAGTGCTGGGAATACAGGCGTGAGCCACAGTGCCTGGCCGGGTCATGGTACTTCTTTGAAGCATGAAGTTGTCTAACATGGAGTTGGAGGCCTGGAGTCAAGGCAAAGGAAAACACACTTACTAGAAGGAGGCAGGCTGATGGGCAGACCAAAACAAGAACCTACTACCCCATCCCAAAACTAAACCCATCCTAAAAAGAGGTTCAAGACACTTCTAGAACCTCTTTTCTACCTTTCAGCCCGAACACAGTCATTTGAGGGAAGGAAGAAAGCACAGAGATAAATGACAATGACTATGATACGTTGTAACTTTTCATGTCCAGTTTTGCTTCTAGGGGTTAAGAAACCTGAAAGCATTTTCTCCTGTGATTTCCAGAGAGCAGGTTTTTTTCCTCTTTTTACTCTCAAAGAATTGAGACAATTGAAAGATACTAGCTTTATATATTCTTATAATTCAAATATGAGGAAGACCATAACTGTAGTAACAGCATGCCCACTTCTGGGGAACCATACAGAGAAGTATCAGTGATAAATGTGAATCCCACCTCGATAGGGTGTGTTAGTCTGTTCTCATGCTGCTACTAAAGACATAATGCAAGGCTGGGTAATTTATAAAGAAAAGAGGTTTAATTGACTCACAGTTCCACATGGCTGGGGAGGCCTCACAATAGTGGTAGAAACCAAAGGGGAAGAAAACACGTCTTACATGGCAGCAGGCAAGAGAGCATGTGCAGGGGAACTCCCCTTTATAAAACCATCAGGTCTCGTGAGACTTATTCACTATCACGAGAACACGTGGGAAAGACCTACCCCATGATTCAGTTACCTCCCACAGGGTCCCTCCCATGACACGGGGGAATTATGGGAGCTACAATTCAAGATGAGATTTGGGTAGGGACACAGCCGAACCATATCATAGGGGTTTGACTTCTTCTGGAACCCTGCTTTTGGGAGGAGTGAAACCTGTTATGTACTCATTTGTGATCACAGAAGCCTTAATCTCAGAGCAGTACAATATGCACAGACCTAGCTGATCAAACCATGAATTTTCCAACTCAGTAGACAGTTAGGATGTTTGGCAATGATTTTCTGAGATCTTTGCGAATGTATATGTGGATCTCTACATAGGTACAAAAAGCTCCCCAGACTTCAGCAAGGGTTTAATTTAGGGGTTGCCTGTATCAGAAACTGGAAAGCTAAGAAAAAAAGGGAAATGCCTCCCAAATGCTTAAACTCATTTATTTGATGGATTTCTTGTTTGTTTTTGAGACAGGGTCTTGTTCTGCTGCCCAGGCTGGAGTACAGTGGTGCCATTATGGCTCACTGCAGCCTTTAACTCCTGAACTCAAGCAATCCTCCTGCTTTGGCCTCCCAAACTGTTGGAATATAAGTATGAGCCGCTGCACTCAGCCCTTAAAACCATTTAAAATACCAACCCCTCATCAAACGAGATACTTTCAAGCATTGTACTTTAACAACCTAGAAAAAAGAAGCTATAGGCTCAGTGTTTCTCTTTCAACTAAAGCTGTATAGCTTTAACAGATGGCAATTCATAGCGCAAAAACAGACGTCTGAGGGCTGGCTTCTGACCACCCCTGTCTCTCCAAGGCCACATTTCCAGTCTGACCTCTCTTGGGTGTCTTGATCACATCTAAAGTTAATTTTCTGGCTGGGCATGGTGGCTCACACCTGTAATCCCAGCACTTTGGAAGGCCGAGACGGGCAGAT
Source organism: Mandrillus leucophaeus (assembly GCF_000951045.1). Classification (NCBI taxonomy): domain Eukaryota; kingdom Metazoa; phylum Chordata; class Mammalia; order Primates; family Cercopithecidae; genus Mandrillus; species Mandrillus leucophaeus. The sequence continues at coordinate 181,374 of NW_012101333.1, forward strand.
CACTTGAGGTCAGGAGTTTGAGAGCAGCCTGCCCAACATGGTGAAACCCCGTCTCTACTAAAAGTACAAAAATTAGCTGGTGTGATGGCACGCGCCTGTAATCCCAGCTACTCAGGAGGCTAAGGCAGGAGAATCACCTGAATTGGAGGTGGAGGTTGCAGTGAGCTGAGATTGTGCCACTGCATTCCAGTCTGGGTGACAGAACAAGACTTCATCTCAAAAAGATTTCTTTTTCCTTGCTTTCGGCTTCATTTTCTGCTTCAAGTCCATCCCTTCCTTCCCTCTCTCCTTTCTTCGTCTCCCCTCCCTTCAATCTTCCTCTTCCTTTCTTCCTTCCCTTTTTCTTACTTCAAAGATTTGGATTATAAGTGGCTGATGGGGCTTAGTGCCCTGGAGGCAGGGTGCTTTATGGCATATAGAGGGGCTTGGAGGGCGGTTCTGTCTGAGCTTCACGGTTGCCAAGAGCCACATGATTAGATTTTGGATACCACCTCCAAGTAAGGATGTGTGTGTGTATGTGTATATATATATAAAATAATTATTATTGTTATTATTTTTGAGATGGAGTCTTGCTCTATTGCTTAGGCTGGAGTGCAGTGGCACCATCTCAGCTCACTGCAACCTCCACCTCTTGGGTTTAAGCAATTCTCTGCCTCCGCCTCCCAGTGTAGCTGGGGTTATAGGCATGCACCACCATGCCCGGCTAATTTTTGTATTTTTAGTAGAGATGAGGTTTCACCAGGCTGGTCTCAGCCTCTCAAAGTGCTGGGATCACAGGCGTGAACCACTGCGCTCAGCCAATATTTTTAAAAAGTGAATAATGTTACACTTTTATCAAAATGGGTTAACCCAAAGGCAGTAGCACCAGGAAGTCCAGCCCCAAAATGACACCTCATTTGCCACGTTTCTCCTTCATTAGGGCTTTTATGAACGCCCGTGGAAAACATAGAAGACAGGCCTGCCATTGATCGTGACTTCTGAAAATGTGAGCTAGAAACGTCCACACACAAAATGGCTAGAAAAAGGGCTGGGTGCGGCGGCTCACACCTGTAATCCCAGCACTTTGGGAGGCCACGGCGAGTGGATCACCAAGTCTGTTTGCTCAGCTTTTGAGGAACCTGCCCAATCCTGGCAAACTGGGACAGTTTTTTGCCCTAATAATATAAAACTCTCCATCACGTATGCCTTGCTTAGAGTGTGGAGCATCAGTACGGGCTCAGCTTTTTGTTATTTTAACCAGTTTTTGCATTTTTGCAGACTTCACCTTTTCAAGTCAGACTGCCACATCTAAAGGTGCAAACTGTTCCCTCCCTAGAATGACACAGAGTCAGGGTAATTTAGCTTTTCCATGATGAGAGGGGACTGGCACACAAAGAAGTCACTGCTCAGGGTTCCACTCTGAAATCTTTCCCCTGTGAAACTGAGAAGGTTCACCCCAAAGCTGCAACACTCTTGGTTTCTCTAGTTCTCTTCTCTGGTTGGTGTGGTTCCTTTGTGTGACCTATCTCAGCCATTCCCCTTGGTGCTGTTGACCTCCTCTGTAGGTGATTTTCTGCCTTACTTAGTGGGCAATTCTAACTGAATAGGACAAAAGCAGAAATGTCAGCTTCTCCTCCAGAGGCCGACCCTGCCATTTTGGGGGCAGGTTTTTCATTCTCGGAGAGTCTCTTTATTTACAGTCAAGCTGATGGCCACGTTCAAGATGACTGGTGCTGCTGAGAGTCTGATTTTCAGATTGGCTTGGTGCTACTCGGCTGTGACTGATCTGCAAGCAGAGGTAAACAAGGTGATCTGGGATTTAAAATCTTAGAAAGACAGGGTTTGGGCGATTTTTCTGACCTGAGTTAATTTGGCTTGTCTGGATTAGGTCACTATGGAGTCAGCTTTTCTTACTCAGAAATAATTGCCTCCTTGGGGGTAAGCTCATGGGCTGTATGGCAGGCTAGAGAGGGAAAAAAAGAGCTAAACAAAAGAGAGATGCAATCACGTATAATTTTCTTACCTAGAAATGTTATTTATGATAGAAAAGCAAGGGATGTTTGCATTCAGCCTGTCGGTCGACATAGGTTTCCCGTTTCTGAGAGAAGGCATTGATTTCGAGAGCCACTGTGGGTGAAGGATGGAACACTCTAGATTGACTCCCTCTGTCTGAACTGATTGCTCTTTCAGGGCCGACCAACCTGAGCCACGTTTTACATATTTAATTTAAAGCACATGGTTAGTTTCACCGGAAGGGTCCACCTTGACGTTTAAGAACGTAGAACTCCTGGAACTTTCCTGCTCTTTTTTTCTGAGGGTTGCAGACTCTCTAAATTGGGCGTAATCTTGCATAGCCTGTGGGCTCTTTTACGTGGCCCAACAAGGAAAAAGATGCGGCAGCAAGTAAGGGGTTGTTAAACGTAACGGGCAAGCCATGTCAAGAGCCGTAAAGCAGTCGGATGCCTGAGCGCTGAGCTGGGCTTTTATGAACACGTTGAGAGCCTTGTCTCATACCATGCAGGCACTGATGCCTGGGAGAAGGGGTGGCAGCCTGCTCACTGGATCCAACAAAGTCAATACCAGCTATGCTTACTGCACGGTGGAATGGATACCAAAGAAGAATGAGACACACCCCATGCTTAGGAGAGAGTGAGTTAATAATTTAGAAGGGCTGGGCGTGGTGGCTCATGGCTGTAATCC
>NW_012101333.1:184102-197448 GCF_000951045.1 Mandrillus leucophaeus
ATAATCACAAAGAAACACCAACGAGACTGAAAGAAGGTAACCATGGTTCAACTTACAACATTTCAACCTGTAGTGCAGTGGTCCCCAAGCTTTTTGCCACCAAGGACTGGTTTTGTGGAAGACCGTTTTTCAACAGACCAGGGCAGGGAGGGGCGGGGGTGGTTTTGGGATGAAACTGTTTCACCTCAGATCATCAGGCATTAGATTCTCATAAGGAGTGTGCAACCTAGATCCCTTGCATGCGCAGTTCACAATAGGGCTCACGCTCCTGTGAGAATCTGCTGCCGCTGATCTGTCAGGAGGTGGAGCTCGAGGGTAATGCTTGCTTACTCACTACTAACCTCCTGCTGGGTGGCCCGATTCCTAACAGGCCACAGAACAATACTGGAGGTTGGGGACCCTTGCTGTAGTGTACCAAGAATTTATTATTAGATTATGAATCCTGGAATTATCTTGAAGAGCACAGTTACATTACTTTGTGTTTGGTTTTGTGTTTAAAGTTATAACTTACTAAACATAAACAATTATTCTAACAAAACCCTAATAATCAACTGAGATCTTTGTGACTGCATACGTGGCTATCTACGTAGATATAGAAAGCTCCCCAGTCCTCAGCAAGGGTTCAATCTAGGGCCTGTCTGTATCAGAAACCAGAAATGCTACGAAAAAAAGGGGAACTGTACCCCAAGTGATTGGGGAATGTTAATAAAACACTACTAATTAATAGGGGTTTGTTAGAATAATTGTTTACTTTTAGTAAGTTATAACTAAGTAGGGTATCATTATTCCATTTGACAGATGGGGATACTGAGACACAGAGAGGCAAGGTGACTTGTCCAAGGTCCCAGAGCGTGTGGAGCTGGGATTTGAACCCCAGGGAGTCTGGCTTTAGAAGTCTCCAACCACCATGTTATGTGGACTGTGACAAAAGAGAAATGATTGTGCTTCTGTTTTTGGCATTGCCTTGTAGTTTGCACTACCTGAAATGTCAGAAAACTTGAGTGGCCCAGGCCCCCCTCGACCTCTGGAAGGTCTTGAGTAGAAGGTAAAAAAGCAAGTAACTATATTCCTGCTCAGAAGGAGCCTACAATTCAAGTGGAGACAGAATGAAATTCAAATTAAGTAAACTACAATAATTCATAGAATATAAAATGTTGCGGCACAGCATGTCTAATTTGGATACCTTTGGGGACTCTGACCCGCCAGATGAGTTTTGGTTGCAGACACGGCCAAACCATATCAGCTACTGAAACAGAAACTCCAAAAGGCAGAGCCTCAAAGAAGGTAAAACCTATTTCCCTCTCCCATTAGAGGCAGGTAAGTGGTCCAGTGTTGGTAGGTATCTGTTCCGCCACACTATCCAGGATCACAGATACCTTCCATCTTGTTGTTCTGCTATCTCCTAGGAGTTGTCCTTGTCTGCATAGTCAAAACCAGTTTACCACAAGATACATTAATATAATCCAACCAATAGGAAGGGGAACAGTGAGGGGTAGAAGCCAATTTCCTTTTAAAGAAAGAGATATGGGGCCGGGCATGGTGGCTCACGCTTGTAATCCCAGCACTTTGGGAGGCTGAGGTGGGCGGATCACTCGAGGTCAGGAGTTCAAGATCAACCTGGCCAACATAGTGAAACCCTGTCTCTACTAAAAACACAAAAATTAGCCAGGTGTGGTGGCAGCACCTGTAATTCCAGCTGCTCAGGAGGCTGAGGCACAAGAATAGCTTGAACCCGGGAGGCAGAGGTTGCAGTAAATCGAGATTGTGCCACTACACTCCAGCCTGGGCAACAGAGATACAGAATGTGCACTCTTCACTCTGCTCACATCCCATTGGTGAGAACTGGGTCACATGGCCATACCTGACTGCAAAGGAGCTTGGGAAATGTAGTTTGCAGCTGGACAGTCACGTGCCTGGCCAACAGTTGTGGAAGGGGGTATATTCCTAAAAAGAAAAGGCGGAACAGGCCACGTGAAGTCCCAGCTGTTTGCAACATGAAGTTAAGTGAAAAGAGAGATGTATTTTCTACTGGTGAAAGACCTTAGAAAGGATCACAGCTGACTACAGCTTACCTGTCTAGCCACCGCTTTCTTCTAGGTACCCTGTACTCCACTGTAATCTAAACATTGGCTGATTTTTCTGCCAATTTTCTAGTTCCCTTTGCCTCAAATCATTTCCTACCCCATCCTTCAGGGACCATCTCAAATATCCCCTCCTGCATGAAGGCTTCAGATGGTTCTTGACCCTGGCAGCCATTTTGCTCATCTCTTTCCCTTGCCCTGGTATGTTGGTGACGTGTATTTTTGCCTCACCTAATCATATTGCATTTTTATGCTCTTCAGTCATGTTTCTATATTTCCTGCCTCCTGTAGGGTAGTTGCTTAATAAATGGGAGTAGCTGACTTTGTCCCCACTTCCATTTAAATCAGTAGTAGTGTGTTTGTGATGGGCCAGGAATCATGCTACACTCATGGGTTAATTACCTCATTTAATCTAAAGACAACCCTGCAAGGTAGGAAATATCATTTGCTCCCATTTCACAGACATAGAAACTGAGGCTTAGCAGGATTCAAACATTTTCCAAAAACCACTCAATGAGGAAGTTGTGGAGAGAGACCTCACACCCAGCTTGTTGGATTCCAGAATTCTCAGGCCTCTGACCCTAGAGCCTGTCCTTATTTCTTGAAGTGAATTGATAAAGTCTTGTCCTTTTGCGGGGAGGCAATAGGGTTCCTGTTATGATGCTCAAGCTTACAGGAGGCTTTCAAAATCTTTTATATTTTTCCATAAGAGAAGAGTTTGTTCCTAACACCGTATTGCTTCATATGTAAATTTTCAGGAGGAAAGAAGTGCTTCTCATTAATAAATTAACATTTCTGGCCAGGTGCCGTGGCTCATGCCTGTAATCCCAGCACTTTGGGAGGCCAAAGTGGGTGGATCACTTGAGATCAGGAGTTGGAGACCAGCCTGGCCAACATGGTGAAACCCTGTCTCTACTAAAATTACAAAAATTAGCCAGAAGTAGTGGCAGGCACCTGTAATGCCAACTACGCAGGAGACTGAGGCAGGAGAATTGCTTGAATGTGGAAGGCGGAGGTTGCAGTGAACCAAGATAGCACCATTGCACTGCACTCCAGCCTGGGCAACAGAGTGAGCCTACTCCTCAAAAAAATAAAAATAAGTTAACATTTCGACTTTTAAGCTATTGTTATGCTTAAAAGACTACAGAGAATGTTTGGAGTGGCAAAGGCCTTGATGAACAAAATTCTAACCTAGAAACCATTAAGAAAAAACCTCTGACAAAAGTTATGTACAAATTGAAAACAAATTTTGAAAAATCCTAAATAATGTCAAAGGGCAAGAAACAAACTGGGATGATTATTTGTAGCACATGACAAACGACTAATTGCCTTAAGATGTAAAGAGCTCTTGGAAATAAATTAGAAAAGACCAACAATCCAAAAAAGTTGGGAAGAAGAGAGAAGACAAAAGCAGGGAGAGGAAGGCTTAAAGATAAATTCAGATGGCTTTGAAGCATAAGAAAAGAGGATCAGCCTTCCTTACAATTATGAAAATCCTGAAATAGGCAACAATCAAGACTTGATAATACAAAGTGATAGCCAGAGTATAGAAGAGAAATATCTTTGTGCACTGCTGGGAATGTCAATTCGTTCATCTTTGATGTAGGGCATTATGACAGTGTTTAGCAAAATATTTAATGTCATGTAAACCTTGACTCAGTAATTCAACTCATAGGAACTCCGTATCCTACAGTTTTCCATATATGCATGCCTTAGAGTCAGATTACAGCATTCTTTATAGTATTAATAGCGTAACTTGAAACAATTTAAACACTAACCTCTAGGACCTAGTTCAATCTTCTATGGAGAATCCACACAATATCCATTTAAAAGTACATTAGGCAATACGGTGGCATACCTACAGTATCACACACCTGCAAGAGTTCATTTTTATTTATTTATTTATTTTAGATGAAATCTTGCTCTGTCACCCAGGCTGGAGTGCAGTGGCATGATTCTCGGCTCACTGCAACCTCCGCCTCCCAGGTTTAAGCAATTCTCCTGTGTCAGCCTCCCAAATAGCTGGGATTACGGGCACCCGCCACCATGCCCAGCTAATTTTTGTATTTTTAGTAGACATGGGGTTTCACCATGTTGTCCAGGCTGGTCTCAAACTCCTGACCTCAGGCGATCCAGCTGCCTCGGCCTCCCAAAGTGCTGAGATTATAGGTATGAGCCACCATGCCCGGCAGGAGGTCATTTTTAACACGCCCCTGTTCTCTACAACAAAATTATTTTCAGCAATGGTCATGAAATGACACAAGTAATGCTAATAGCCAGAGAAGAAGTAGAAACAGTGAGATGTTTCATTGAACTTCGGATATATAAAATCATGCAGTAAAAGAAACAAATTCAAAATTAAATATTGCAGTACAAAATGGGAGTAGTAGTAATGGATTAGTCTTTTTAAATTACATTCATGTATTTTTTTGACAAGTGATAAAAAAAGTTTTATCTACATATCTGTCATTAGTTTCTGTTTTCAACTCTGGCAAGTCTGTCAATGATTTTATCAATATCGATCCTTTTTGCATATGCATGTTCAATAGACAGAAAGCAACAGATATATAAATAGTTGGGGAAAGTCTTAAGGATAAGGTTGGTAGAGATTCATAAAAATTCCTTTTCATCACCAGGCTTGGTGGCTCATGCCTATAGTCCCCGCACTTTTGAGAGGCTGAGGCGGGCGGATCACTTGAGGTCAGGAGTTCGAGACCCTCCTGGTCAACATGGTGAAACCCCATCTCGACAAAAACATAAAAATTAGCCATGTGTGTTGGCGGGCACCTGTAATCCCAGCTACTCAGGAGGCTAAGGCAGGAGAATTGCGTGAATTCGGGAGGCGGAGGTTGCAGTGAGCTGAGATTGTGCCACTTGAACTCTAGCCTGGGTGACAAAGCGAGACTTCGTCTAAAAAAAAAAAAAAATTCTTTTTACAGCACATTCCAGAAATGGTAATATTGTCTATATTTTTGTTTCTTCAGATTAATTCTTACAGTTTTCACATGCCTCTATTGTTGAAAATTTTCCACTAAGATGTCTTCACTACAGAATTCATCTTACATTTCTATTATATTTGCTAAGAATTTCTGCAAAAAATCAGATAAAATGGCTGAATGATAGCAATTGTGGAAATAAATGAAGACCAACAAAATGAGAATAAGCAAATATTCAGAGATTGCTATAGCAAGGGAGTCAGCTACCATCGCATGCCTTTGTGGCAGAGACTCAACGGCAGGCAGAAGAGTAGGAAAGTTTCATACTGGGGAAAAGAAGGACAGCTTCAGGTGTGCCCCAGTTGGAGGCTGTTTGCAGGGAGGAAGCTGTAGGTGGGCTAGCCAGAAGCAGGGCATCCTCTGTGATTGGTTAGGGGTGCATATTTGGGCTACTCTAATTGGTTCTAAATAGAAAGCAGGGATAAAAACTAGGGAAGTTGTTGGTGATGAATCAAGTACTGGCTACCTTGGGCTGATTGTTCTAAGGCTTATTGTTTGACTCCCTGGGTTGTTACTAGAGTTAGTGGTCTGATTTCTTACAAGTGTGATGTGTTGTCTGCTGGCTTCTTGGTCTGGTTACTAGCTTTCTGGGTAGGTCACTGCAGGCTGTGGGTGAGATTTCTGGTTTTATATATGGCCTGGTCATTGATCATCTGTATATTCAGTCTTCCATGGAGTTGATATTATTTTGTCCTTTGTTTCAGAACGTGTTTCAGAAACGATCAAAGCATTTAAATACTTATTTGATTTAGTTCAGTAAAATCAGTATATTTTGTTGTTTTTCTGTCACTATTCTTTGAAATTTGAATCTTTTTTTCTTTTTTTTTGAGACAGAGTTCATCTGGGTGACTCTGTCACCCAGGCTGGAGTACAGTGGCACAATCTTGGCTCACTGCAACCTCAAACTCCTGGGTTCAAGCAGTTCTCCCGCCTCAGCCTCCCGAGTAGCTGGGACTACAGGCATGCGCCACTGCGCTCGGCTAATTTTTGTATTTTAGTAGAGACAGGTTTCACCATGTTGTTCAGGCTGGTCTCGAACTCTTGACCTCAAGTGATCTGCCCACCTTGGCCTCCCAAAATGTTGGGATTACAGGTGTGAGCTACTGCATCCAGCCTGATTTTTTTAAAAATGTATATATTCATTTCCTTTTATTTTTCTGTTGCATGGTTTATGGTTTTCTCTACAATTTCTCTGCAGCCTTGATCTGTGTTCAAGTGATCCTCCCACCTCAGCCTCCCAAGTAGCTGGAGCTACAGGTGCACACCAACCTGCCTGGCTAATTTTTAAATTTTTTGTAGAGACAGGACCTCTCTATATTGCCCAGGCTGGTCTCGAACTCCTGGCTTCAAGTGATCCTCCCACCTTGGCCTCTGAAAATGCTGAGATTATAGGTGAGAGCCACTGCACCTGGCCCAGAGACCATTTCAAAGCTTGGTGGTCAGGCTGATTCTGCCTCTTCCCAAATATTTTTATGACTGATTAACCTCATTTAAAACATCATATAAGGGCCAGGCACGATGGCTCACACTTGTCATCCCAGCACTTTGGGAGGCCAAGGTGAGGAGGATCGCTTGAAGCTAGGAGTTCAAGACCAGTCTGAGCAAAAAGCAAGATCCCATCTCTCTCTCTCAAAAAAAAAAATCACATAAGCAAAAATTAACTCTGAAAAAGAAAAAATTGCATCTAGCTATCATACTTTATTTCTAGTCTGGTGTCTGGTGTATAAAGTCAAAAATATACAGCATCACAGGGACTAGAAACACAAATAGTGCCTGAAGTAAGCTCAAACAATGTGAATTCGATAAGATCTTGCTCAGAAAATGAACACACATAGGTAAGTTTGTATGTGCCAGGGGATGTTAGCATAACTAGAAATTCTCCAGATAAACTTCTGTGTAGAATGCAATGCTTTTTAGGGGAAAATCAACAAAATGAAATCATGTGAAGTTTATATGTCCATTATTATAACTCAACAGAAACCACAGCAATCACTTAAAACTTGGATCAACAAAAATATTCTTTTTAGGGAGGAATATTTTTATTACTGACATTGCTTAGAATTGCTAGTGCCTGGTGATAATAAAAAGCAGGCTGACTTAATTGTTTTATTATTATTTGTAAATTTTCTACAGATACCTAGGTACTCCTGTTATCCCAAACCCCTAACCCATATGCCACTGGAGATATTTTAACAGAATCGAATGATCACAATGAGAGAGTAAGGAAAAAAAAAATCAAAAGCAAGGACTAGAGTGTGTGTATATTATATGCTCCCACTTGCATGTGTTTTAAACAATAAATGTACTTATATATGTATATACATATTGATGAATGGAATGACTGAAAGAACATAGAAGACATTATTGAAGTGGTCACTTTTCAAGGGGAAGTCTGGGAAACTGAGGAGTGGGATGGGAGCTAGTCTCTAGCTAGCTGACTCTCTTGGGACTTCTGTTCATTGAGCAATGTACAAGGCATTGCACTAGGTATATTACATAAGCTATTTCTTTAGTTTTTACCTAATGCCCTTTTTCTTTTCCATGATCCCATACAAGGTACATTCCATTTAGTCATAGTGTCTCCTTTGGCTTCTCTTGGCCGTGATAGTTTCTCAGACTTTCCTTGTTATGGATGACCTTGACAATTTTGAGGAGTGCAAGGCAGGCATTTTGTAGGTTGCCCCAAAATTTAAATTTGTCTGATGTTCTTCTCATCATTATATTGGTGTTATGGATTATTTGGAAGACCACAGAGGCAGGGTGTTATTTTCATCACATCACATTAAGGGCACATACTATCAACATGATATATGACAGTTGATGTTGGCCTGACCTCTTTTTAAACTCAAAAATATTTTATGACACCAAGAAAACTGTTACAGCTAATAAATGAGTTCAGCAAGGTTGCAGGATACAAGATCAATACACAAAAGTCAATTACACAAAAGTCAATTATATTTTTGTGTGCTGGCAATGAACAATCTGAAAATGAAATTGAAATTTAAAAAATAACTCTACTTACAAAAGCATCAGGAAGAATAAAATACTTAGGAATAAAGTTAGCAAAAGAAGTGTAGGACTTGAACACTGAAAACTATAAAGTGTCATTGAAAGAAATTGAAGACCTAAACAAATGGAAAGATATCCTATGCTCACAGATTGGAGGACTTAATATCTTTAAGATGTCAATACTCCCCAAATTGACCTATACATTCAATACCATCCCTATCAAAATTCTATCTGATTTATTTGCAGAAATTGATAGGCTGACCCTAAAATTCATGGAAATGCAAGGAACCCAGAATAGCAAAAATCACCTTAAAAAATGGAAATGAAATTGGATGTTTTACATTTCCTGATTTTAAAACTGACTACAAAGCTACAGTGATCAAAACTGTGTGGTACAGGCATAAGGACAAACATACAGATCAATGGAATAGAATTAAAAGTTCAGGTGTAAACTACTATGTTTATGGTCAACTGATTTTCAACAAGGGAGCCAAGATGATTCAATGGGAGAAAGAATAATTTTTCAACAAATGATGCTGAAACAACATGCCACATGCAACATAATAAAGTTAGACCTCACCTTCACATAATATACAAAAATTTACTCAAAATGGATTAACTATGAAACTATTAGAAGAAAACACAGGTATACATCTTTGTGACCTTGGATTATGCAGTGGTTTCTTAGATATTATACTTAAAACACAAGAAACCAAAGGGGAAAAAATAGATAAATTAGGCTTCATCAAAATGTAAGTCTTTTGTGTTTCAAAGAATACTATCAAGAAAGTGAAAAGACAACCTACAGAATGAGAGAAAATATTTGCAAATCATATACAGTGTCAGATAAAGGTCTAGTATCCAGAATATATAAGGAGTGTCTACAACTCAACAACAAAAAGACAAAGAACCCATCTTGAAAATGGGCAAAGGATTTGCATAGACAGTTCTCCAAAGAAGGTATAGAAATGGCAAATACACATGAAAGGATGCTTAGCATCGTTAGTCATCAATGAAATGTAAATCAAAACCACAATGAGATACCACTGCACATCAATTAGCGTGGCTAGAATAAAAAAGGTGAACAACAATAACACGTGTTGGCAAGAATTCAGAGAAACTGGAAACCTCATACATTGTTTGCGGGAATGTAAAAGGACATGGCCAGTTTGGAAAACAGTTTGGCAGGTCCTTAAAAAGTTAAACATAGAGTTAACATGTAACCCAGCGATTCCACTCCTAGGTATATACCCAAGAGAAATGAAAACAAGTCCACACAAAAATTTGCACGTGAATGTTCATAGCAGCATTATTTGCAATAACCAAAAAGTGGAAAAATCCCAAATGTCCATCAACTGATGAATAAGCAAAATGTGGTATATCCATACCAGAGACATTATGTGGCAATAAAAATGAAGTGTACTGGTTCACGCTACAACATGGATGAACCTTGAAGGCAAAATGCTAAGTGAAAGAAGCCAGTCATGAAAGGTCACATATTGTTTGACTGTGTTCATATGAAACATCCATGATAGGCAAATCTATAGAGACAGCAGATCAGTGGTTTCCAGGTGCTAGGGTGGGGAAAAGGGAGATCATAGATAATGGATATAATGTTTCTTTTGAGGGTCATGAAAATGTTCTCAAATTAGATAGTGATGATGATTGTACAACATCGTGAATCTACAATAGTCCCTCTGTATTTATAGGTTCCACTTTTCCACTTCCGTGAATTCAACCAACCTTGGATCAAAAGTATTCGGGGAAAAATTTTCATCTGTATGAAGATATACAGATTGTCATTGTTGCCTAGACGATATGATATAACGACTATTTACATAGCATTTACATTCTATTAGGTATTATAAGTTACCTAACAATGATTTAAAGTATACAGGAGGATGTGTATAGGTTATATGCAAATACTATGCCATTTTATATCAGGTACTTGAGTATCCATGGATTTTCGAAGGTCCTGGAACCAATCACCTATGGATACTGAGGTACAACTGTACTTAAAAAATGAATTGTATACTTTAAATAGGTGAATGTTATGTTATATGTGATTTATATTTTAATTAAAAATATATTTCAGACATGCAAAAATGTATAAAGAATCATATAGGCCAGGCACGATGGCCCACACCTGTAATTCCAGCACCTTGGGAGGCTGAGGCAGGTGGATCACTTGAAGTCAGGAGTTCGAGACCAGCCTAGTCAACATGGTGAAACCTTATCTCTACTAAAAATACAAAAATTAGCTGCATGTGGTGACAGGTGCCTTGTAATCCCAGCTACTCAGGAGGCTGAGGCAGGAGAATTACTTGACCCTGGGAGGTGGAGGTTGCAGTGAGCTGAGATCCTGCCACTGTGCTCCAGCCTGGGTGACAGAGCAAGACTCCATCTCAAGAAAAAAAAAATTAAATTTAAAAATTGAAATACATGTATATTATATATTTTAAAAATATTTTAATATACTATTTCTGGTTGTCCCTTTGTAACCAAATCAAGGATATGTTACATTACCTATTCAATTACAAAAATGGAATTGTTTCTTTAAAAAAGATCAATTGATCAAAAATTAGAGTGTCCAAAGAATTATGAGCATGTTTCTGCTCTTGTCAAGGCTTGTGTTAGGGGTTCTCCAATAGGATATACATATATAGAGAGAGATGCATGAAATGGGATTAATAAATCAAATCCTGTCAGTCGCCACCCCACAGTCCTCCATCCAACAGAGGGTGCTGTCTGGCTTCGAATGAACCCAGCACTGAATCCACTGTCCATACGCTTAGCCACGATCACCTTGCAGTAGCAGGCTCAAGTTTGGGGCCCAAGGCATACAATGTGGTTGGGTAATGGGTGGGATTCTCTGAAAGAACAAGAATACAACTTTATAAATATACGATGAGGTCCAGACCAGGAAGGGGTGAACTCTGAGCTTCATGGTAAACCCATCTGTAACTTAACCACCTCCAGTATCAGCAACCTTGTGATTTTTAACGAGATGATAGTACCCCTGCCTTACTTTATCATCTGAAAATAATAATGAAAGGAAAGTAAAGTCCAGAGTCTCCATATTATGAAACCTTGAAGTTACCCAATCAACTTGATTCCCTGAAGATTAAGGATATAAAGTTTTCCAAACAGAGCCAACAAGTGCTTCCAGCAGGAGTTCCCTATAGCTGGATCCTAAGTTAAGGGATTGGGAGAATTTTCTTCTCCCTCCCTGCTTTCTTTCTTTCTTTATTTTATGTATTTATTTATTTATTTATATATTTAGCATAGCTCACTGAGGGTCCTGCCATTATTTCAATACTCAGCGACTGGTCAGGAACATAAGCAACTAATCAAAGATCAGCAGTGTCTGTAACATAATCTCAAGGGAGGTCGGGTTTCCAGTTCTTATCTCCCTGGAGCAGCCCTGTATGCCTACAGGTAGATGGCCATAAGATGCAGTCTCTGCCTCCCACTGTAAATTATTAACTCAGCTCCGCCCCACAAGCTAGAATCACCTCATACCTTGTTGCTGGGTGTCATGCATCACAGAATCATAAGTCAGTGGGAAGCAAGTTTTGAATGGCTCAAGAAGAATAGTTGTTAACAACCTGCTCTCCCTCTGTGCGTGATGGAATCCAAGGTAATGTGACTTGAACACTTGAAGGTGGTCACACCTGGTGACCTCTTTTCTACCCAGAACTTTCCAAATGATGATAATGCTGGGCCTCCGCTAGGCCTGGAGAGAGAACTGGGTTTGTGAATAAGATTCTGAATTTATGTAATGAAAGATTGTATTTAAGATGATCATTTAGTTGTCTCCCTTCTGTTGGTGGGGGCTAGTATGATGATTTAGAACCAAAGAGTGGGAGTGTTACCAATTCATTTCAAATTGGTCTAGAACAGGGTGCTGTTCAATAAAGACAGAAATGGTCTCTGTTAGCACTGCCTACTGCAAGAGCCATTGGCCACGTGTGACTACTGAGTGGTTGAACTGAGGCTGGTGCCTGGGGAACTGAATTGTAAATTTGACTGAATTTTCACTAATTTAAATAGCCACATGTGGCTAGTGGCTACTGTGCTAGCACGGTTGGATCTTAAATAATAGATGGTGACCTCATGTAGAAGGAAATAGTAGGTCATGTAAGACTATTGGTACATTTTCTTCATTACCCTAGATACCTTGTGTTTCCTTTTAAATGTGATAAGCCCAACTTTGTCCCAGGTAACGATCATTTTAAGAAGCTAAAACTGAGCTGTTTTTATTGTGGTATTTTATTACCATTATAGACAATGGTAAAGCTCTCCTGGGAAGATGGAAGACAGAACTTGAGTGTCAAACCTATTGCTTCTTTCCAGGAGTTAATTATAGGCATAAAGACTTCCAAGGACACGTTTTCTGGGTTTCAATAGCATAATCATCTCATGTGTTCCCTATTTAGAAAACATTATCTGCTGAAGGATTGTTTCTTCTCCTGCCTAGACAGCCAAAAAGCTTACAGAAACATTTGTGGATGTAGTTAGAATAATTTAGTAGCTGTTCACAGAAGCCTCAGGCACCATGAAGAAACCCTAGCTACAGCTTGTCATTGATCCATTCAGTCAATTACCCATTTCTATAGCACTGAATACTGTCACCTTGGCAACTGGTAACTCAAAATGGTACTGTCCTTGACCAAAAATGTATCTGAATGCCCAGAACAAAGTCCTGGTTTTAGTTGCCATTCTTGCATATCTCAAAGTGGTAACTCTAGGAAGCATGATTCATTGGGAGAAAATAATTTAGTTGATGGACAGAGAGAAGTATTCACTATAGGTCCCACAATGAAAGAACAGATGGGCCTGTCCTCAAGGTCACATGTGCCTTTTGTTTTATTGTCATGGCTTTACAAAATGCATGTAGAAGTAACCGTGCAGATTGACTTATACATAGTTACACTTCTTTGAAAAATGTATGAAGCTCTTCCTTCTTATGAATTAATTCCCAGATTCCTTTGGTAAAACATTATTTGGATGGAGTTTACTCCAGATTAAAAAAGAACAAACTGGGCTGGGCATCGTGGCTTGTGCCTATTAATCCCAGCACTTTGGAAGGCCGAAGTGGGACGATCTCTTGAGACTAGAGTTCAAGAGCAGACTGAGCAATATAGTATGACCCTCCTCTCTACAAAAAAATCAAAAAGTAGCTGGATGTGGTGGTACATGCCTGTGGTCTCAGCTACTCCAGAGGCTAAGGTGGGAGGATCACTTGAGCTAGGGAGGT
>NW_012101333.1:198806-204007 GCF_000951045.1 Mandrillus leucophaeus
GTGTTACCAATTCATTTCAAATTGGTCTAGAACAGGGTGCTGTTCAATAAAGACAGAAATGGTCTCTGTTAGCACTGCCTACTGCAAGAGCCATTGGCCACGTGTGACTACTGAGTGGTTGAACTGAGGCTGGTGCCTGGGGAACTGAATTGTAAATTTGACTGAATTTTCACTAATTTAAATAGCCACATGTGGCTAGTGGCTACTGTGCTAGCACGGTTGGATCTTAAATAATAGATGGTGACCTCATGTAGAAGGAAATAGTAGGTCATGTAAGACTATTGGTACATTTTCTTCATTACCCTAGATACCTTGTGTTTCCTTTTAAATGTGATAAGCCCAACTTTGTCCCAGGTAACGATCATTTTAAGAAGCTAAAACTGAGCTGTTTTTATTGTGGTATTTTATTACCATTATAGACAATGGTAAAGCTCTCCTGGGAAGATGGAAGACAGAACTTGAGTGTCAAACCTATTGCTTCTTTCCAGGAGTTAATTATAGGCATAAAGACTTCCAAGGACACGTTTTCTGGGTTTCAATAGCATAATCATCTCATGTGTTCCCTATTTAGAAAACATTATCTGCTGAAGGATTGTTTCTTCTCCTGCCTAGACAGCCAAAAAGCTTACAGAAACATTTGTGGATGTAGTTAGAATAATTTAGTAGCTGTTCACAGAAGCCTCAGGCACCATGAAGAAACCCTAGCTACAGCTTGTCATTGATCCATTCAGTCAATTACCCATTTCTATAGCACTGAATACTGTCACCTTGGCAACTGGTAACTCAAAATGGTACTGTCCTTGACCAAAAATGTATCTGAATGCCCAGAACAAAGTCCTGGTTTTAGTTGCCATTCTTGCATATCTCAAAGTGGTAACTCTAGGAAGCATGATTCATTGGGAGAAAATAATTTAGTTGATGGACAGAGAGAAGTATTCACTATAGGTCCCACAATGAAAGAACAGATGGGCCTGTCCTCAAGGTCACATGTGCCTTTTGTTTTATTGTCATGGCTTTACAAAATGCATGTAGAAGTAACCGTGCAGATTGACTTATACATAGTTACACTTCTTTGAAAAATGTATGAAGCTCTTCCTTCTTATGAATTAATTCCCAGATTCCTTTGGTAAAACATTATTTGGATGGAGTTTACTCCAGATTAAAAAAGAACAAACTGGGCTGGGCATCGTGGCTTGTGCCTATTAATCCCAGCACTTTGGAAGGCCGAAGTGGGACGATCTCTTGAGACTAGAGTTCAAGAGCAGACTGAGCAATATAGTATGACCCTCCTCTCTACAAAAAAATCAAAAAGTAGCTGGATGTGGTGGTACATGCCTGTGGTCTCAGCTACTCCAGAGGCTAAGGTGGGAGGATCACTTGAGCTAGGGAGGTCAAGGCTGCAGTGAGCTGTGATCATGCCATGCACTCAGCCTGGGTGACAGTGTGAAAACCTGTCTCAAAAAACAAAACAAAACAACAAAAAAAAAAATGGATGCAGTGGCTCATGCCTGTAATCCCAGCACTTTGGGAGGCCAAGGTGGGCAGATCACGAGGTCAGGAGATCGAGAACATCCTGGCTAACACAGTGAAACCCCGTCTCTACTAAAAATACAAAAAAATTAGCCGGGCGTGGTGGGGGGGCGCCTGTATTCCCAGCTACTCGGGAGGCTGAGGCAGGAGAACGGTGTGACCCCAGGAGGCAGAGCTTGCAGTGAGCAGGGATTGCGCCACTGCACTCCAGCCTGGGCAACGGAGGGAGGCTCCGTCTCAAAAAACAACAACAACAAAAAATGTTAATTGGAAATATTGGAGATGGAGCCATTCAGAAATGACCTCAGAAGGAGCTGAGTTTGATGAACAAAGCAAAATGAAGAGCTGAAGCACTATGAATAACAATGCTGATTTTAGCGAGCATTTGCTTCGTGCCATTGATAGCCATTGTCCACATGGTGGCATATTTAGTTTGTAGGTGATTCATTCAAAAGCTCACTTTATGCAAATCATCTGGGCAGTTGCCTCTTCTCTCCAAGTTAGTTGGGTTGTAGGGAATCCATAAACTCCTGATATGGTTTGGCTGTGTCCCCACCCAAATCTCATCTTGAATTGTAGCTCCCATAATTCCCTTGGGTTGTGGGAGGGACCCAGTGGGAGAGAATTGAATCGTGGGGGCAGTTTCCCCCATACTGTTCTCATGGTAGTGAATAAGTCTCATGAGATCTGATGGTTTTCTCGGGAAAACCCTTTCACTTGGCTCTCATTCTCTTCTCTGCCACCATGTGAGACGTAGCTTTCATCTTCCACCGTGGTTGTAAGGCCTCCCCAGCCATGTGGAACTGTGAGTCCATGGAACCTCTTTCCTTTGTAAATTGCCCAGTCTCAAGTATGTCTTTATTAGCAGCGTGAAAACGAACTAATACAGCTCCCTGTCAGATAATGAGGAAGAGACTCATGGCTTATATCCATGTTCATTCAATGTTTATAGAAGGTGACTTCTACTGTTTCAGGTGAGCACTTTTCCATGGTTCCGATATATTTTCCTGACTTTATAACACATCAAAGAATCAAAGTGATATAGGTAATTTTAAAAAGATTTTTATTTTAAAATAATGATAGACTCACAAGAAGTAACGAAAATAGTACAGAGAGATCTCAAATATCCCTCAATGGTTACATCTTACATAATTAGAGCACAATATCTAAACCAGGACAAATAATGTTGGTACAATGTGCGTATACAGTTACATGCCATTTTGTTACATCTGTAGATTTGTGAAACAACCGCAATCAGTAGTAATTATTTTTACCCTGAGTGTCTTAAGTGCTAATTAATTAAGCTCATTAAGCCTTGAATAGACTCATTCTCATGTTCCATTCGTAGGCAGGTTCACTAGAAGATGGGTGAAGTGGTGTACAAGTAATATGTTGGGTTCAGCGCATAACTGGGTTAGACAAATTACTTCTTGGATCTTATTTCAGAGACCTTTAGTTTTAATTTTGCAACTGATCTTACTATTGCTGATTTTCACATCAAAGCTTGAATTTAAACCTGGCTAGGATGTTTTTATATTATTACTGTAAAGACTCTTATGCCAGGTAAAAATATGAAAACTTTCCTCCCATCAACCTCCACTATCTTACCTTATCTTTTGACTAACAAAATTAACATTTTTATATCAAAACCGTGTGCAGGGGGAAGCCAAAGTACACATTTTCAACACAGACACTTACGACAATATTTTAAGTAACTTCCTAATTAACCACCTTCTTATTGCTATCTGCTTAAAAGCCATCTAAAAGATTAGACATTGTGTCCAGAACTGGTGCCTTGTTCACTGCTCCTGTAATTGCATTATATTTCTAAAGAGACTGTAAATTCCTGGGGACCAGGTACCTCCTATAATGCCTGGCACACAGTAGATGCTCAGAAAATATTTGCTGAGTGGTTGTTCAGCATCTGGGTTCACTTGAAAAATAAGAAGAAAGCCCCCATGGCTAGGATGATTGCAATCACATTCATGTCCCTATTAGAGTCACTCAAATTTCCAGTGTGATCATTTCCTTCTTAAGCTGAAAACACAGATTCCGGGGTAAACGTTTCTAATAGTAGTTTTTGCAGATGCCGCAAAATTATTTCATTTAGTCTCTGCTTGGTAAAAGCACCATCTAGTGTGGAAGATTCCATGGTGGTTGGAGATGCTGCTTCAAATTACTGCATGCTTTTACTCATCACTGTCATATGTAGAAAAGGAAACTCTATTTTCCCTTCCATGTTATTTTCTAGACATTCAGGATTCCATAAGATATGCTTTGCTCTCTTTGCTTCAGAATGTAACTTTTACTAGAGAGTGGGACGAAAG
Organism: Mandrillus leucophaeus; assembly: GCF_000951045.1. Classification (NCBI taxonomy): domain Eukaryota; kingdom Metazoa; phylum Chordata; class Mammalia; order Primates; family Cercopithecidae; genus Mandrillus; species Mandrillus leucophaeus. Next base: position 202,664 of record NW_012101333.1, read on the forward strand.
TTTCTCTCCATAAAGTCCAGAAGATGAAGCCTTTTTTCTCTTTTGGGGAATAGATTCCTTGTCATCACATAAGCCTGGCTCTGTTCATAATACCACTTTTATTTTTACCATAAAAATAGCTTTTTAATTACATAAATGATAAATGATCATTGTAGAAAGGTATAGGAAATTGTAAGAAAATGACAATGATCTGAAATTCTGCCAACCCTGGCTAACCACGGCACATCGAGGCCCATGCATCTTGCATTTCTTCATGTGCATAAGCATATTCAGCCCTCACCTCTCACCTCCCACTCTCCACCTCCTTCCCCCAGGGTCTTTATGTAATTGTCTTCATGGTCATAGAAACATATGGGGCTATTTGGGTAGCTACCCACATACATATATGAATGTATTTTCATCATTGTTTATTCTACAAAACTAGAATCCTTATTACACACACTTTTGCTACGTCTTGCATGTCTCATTATAGACATCCCTTGGGCCTTTTAGCATAGATCTGACAGATTATTTTTCTCCCTGACACTGTATGATGAAGCATGTTAAAAATACAGAAAAGAAGAAAATGTACAGAAAACACCCACTACCTAGATTCTACCATTAACCTATTACTTATGCTTATTTTTCATCTATCTATCCCTGTAACCACTAATCTATCTTATTTTGGGGGGATAGATTTCAAAGAAAGTTGCAGACATCAGCATACTTCCCCCTGAATGCTTTGCACACCTGCCATTAGTCAGTGTTCAGTGTTTTTTCTTTCAAGGTAAATAGTATATACAATCTAAAGCACTAGCCTTGGATATATCATTTGGTAAGTTTTGATGAAGGTATATACCTGTGTGACCCAAATCCCTATTGAGACACAGAGCACCACTATTACCCCAAAAGGTATTCTCATGCCCCCACCCAATTTAATACCACTTTTAGTAGAGTCTTTAAGTGGTGACATTTGTTGATGAAAATAATTGTAGTCCTTAATATTAATCCTATAATCAAGGGTACTTGCCCCAAATGCTCATAAACAATATTATTGTGAGGCCGGGCACAGTGGCTCATGCCTGAAATCCCAGCACTTTGGGAGGCCGAGATGGGTGGATCACCTGAGGTCAGGAGTTTGAGACCAACCTGGCCAACATGGTGAAACTCCATCTCTACTAAATACAAAAATTAGCCAGGTATGGTGGTACACACCTGTAATCCCAGCTACTCAGGAGACTGAGGCAGGAGAATTGCCTGAACCTGGGAGGCGGAGGTTGTAGTGAGCCGATATTGCGCCATTGCACTCCAGCCTGGGTGACAGAGCGAGATTCCATCTCAATAAATAAATAAATAAATAAATTT
>NW_012101333.1:204582-220823 GCF_000951045.1 Mandrillus leucophaeus
GTGATCTCAACTCACTGCAACCTCTGCCTCCCAGGTTCAAGTGATTCTCCTGCCTCAGCCTCCTGAGTAGCTGGGATTACAGGTACCCACCACCACACTTGGCTAATTTTTTTATTTTTAGTAGAGACGGGGTTTCGCCATGTTGGCCAGGCTGGTCTCTCAAACTCCTGACCTCAGGTGATCTGCCCACCTCAGCCCCCAAAGTACTAGGATTCAGGCGTTAGCCACCGCACCTGACCACCAGTGGTAATTTCTGAGCAGTGGGATTACAGATGATTTTTATTCTCTTTGTTGCATTTTTTTCAGAATGTCTAAAATAAAGGTGTAATTCTTTTGTAATAAAAAAAATCCCATTTTAAAGAACTTTAGGGGCTTTTAATAGCTGTTTATTTAATAAGTATATTTTTCATCCCCATCTGTCTTATCACAAATCATTCAGTGCAATAGCAAAATTCAGAAAAGTAAAATTGTAAGAATTGTACACATTTATCTTTATTTCTTACATATTTGTTACACAAGGGGTGACTGTGTATGCTCTTTCTTCATCTTTTATTCTCTGTCTCCTCCCTTGCCATAATAAGCTATAAAAATCCCAGCCTGAAGCCGGGCACGGTGGCTCAAGCCTGTAATCCCAGCAGTTTGGGAGGCTGAGGCAGGTGGATCATGAAGTCAGGAGATCGAGACCATCCTGGCTAACACAGTGAAATCTCTTCTCTCTACAAAAAAAAAAAAAGAAAAAAAAAACCCAAAAAATTAGCCAGGCGTGGTGGCGGGCGCCTGTAGTCCCAGCTATTCAGGAGTCTGAGGCAGGAGAATCACTTTAACCCGGGAGGTGAAGGTTGCAGTGAGCTGAGATCGTGCCACTGCACTCCAGCCTGGGTGACAGAGTAAGACTCTGTCTCAAAAGAAAAGAAAAGAAAAGAAAAGAAAGAAATCCCAGCCCGCAATTCCCAGGTTACCACATGCCCAGGATAAGTGCCCAAGATGTCTGCCCTTTAGGGAATGAATGCTTCCAGTAAGCATAGCCAGTTTCTGGCTAAAGAGCTTGTATATTTTGCTTTTTATTTAAAAATTGGGACAGAAAAAGATGTGTTTCTTCAAGAAGAGGGATCTTAGGAATTAGCAGTATCTTTTTGGTTTTGGTGTCTGTCTAGCCTTTACTTTTACAGATTTGAGATTAGACCTTTTTGGCGCAACTCTCCAGAAGGAAGGGAAGACAATAGGGGACCTGTCCTCCTTGGCAAGTTTAGTATTACAAAAGAGAAATAGCCTGACTTGCATTTGATATGGAGGAAAAGGGGTTGGAAAAATTCTAATAAGGTCTAGTTGTGGGAAAAGAAGGAAAAGCTGGCCTTGCCATCTGCACAGTCAATAGGCCCTGAGTCCCTGGTAGCCAGAGCTGGCAGAAGTCTATCCTGGTGGTTTTGGTTCCTTCCTCCCTCCTCTGTGAGCCCCCTTTCCCACCGCACAGTGTTTGGTGGAGTTTTCTGTCTCTGGTGGTCTTCAACTTCAATACGAATGTTTCTGTATTCACACGACTTCAGGGGAATAGCCATTCCCCTTACATTCAATCTTCCTTAACTTAATCTTTAAATTTTCCCTAGGTCATTGGGGAAATGTATGGCTGGGTCATATTCACACCCATGTAATTTAAACAGCAAAGTGCCCCTGAATCACCTCGGGGGACTTGTTAAAATGCAGATTCTGACTCAAGCAGGACCTATGGATGCTTGAACTGCATCCATGGACCACAATTTAAGGGCTTATAGGTATGGGCCTGGGATACCCTTACAGAAATGATCTACGATGCCTGTCAAGCGTGCAGCTTCCTGGGCTCTCTCGTGGGTTTTCTAGATCCACCAGGACGCTAAAGTTTGCATCCTGCATGTAAAATTCCTGCATGCTGAGGTTTGAGAACCACAGCCTTAGGTTTTTGTTTTTTTGTTTTGTTTTTGTTTTTGTTTTTTGGGGATTTTTTGTTTTTTTTGTTTTTCTTTTGAGACGAAGTCTCACTCTGTCACCCAGGCTGGAGTGCAGTGGCCTGATCTCGGCTCACTGCAACCTCTGCCTCCCCAGTTCAAGTGATTCTCCTGACTCAGCCTCCCAAGTAGCTGGGATTACAGGCATGTGCTGCCACACCCAGCTTTTTTTTATTTATTTATTTTTTTTATTTTTTATTTTTAGTAGAGATAGGGGTTCATCATGTTGGCCAGGTTGATCTTAAACTCCTGACCTCAAGTGATCTGCCCGCCTCAGCCTCCCAAAGTGCTGGGATTACAGGCTTGAGCCACCACACCTGGCCACAGCCTTAGCTTTAAGTGGTTTCTAAATGTGCGTCAAGTCACAACCACTTTTAACCAAGTATTATTTAAACACCCCTTTTTGGGTGATGAATAATTTAAAAGCCATGTTGAAAGCTGTCTACTGTGTGAAGTCTACTAATTTTCTTATTAACCCAAGGGACTCAGACTGAGATGAAAAAAAAAACAAAACCCTGAAAAAAATTTGCATTTGATGGTCCAAACAGGTTTTAACATAATCCATTGTCAATATCCAATATCTACTGAGTGTTTGCAAGGCTCCCAGACCATGAAATACCTATCTTTTGTTCCAGGGAAAGATAGCTGCAGACACCAGGAGGATTCTCCTTAAGGCAAGAAAAGCCCCCTTTTTAAAAATTTTTTTTGTTTGTTTTACAAGATCAGCTACAAACTCTTTTAGGTAAACAACTTCAAAGAACTTCATGGGCTCTGGGAAGGCTTAAATGTGATCAGAATATATATCCTGTGTTTAAAACGGCTATAAACTTCCAACAATCTTTTTTTCTAACATTTATCAGTAGGAAGTAGTGCAAGAAGACTAGGCTTTGCATTTAATGTTTTTTAACCCTCTATTTATGCTGAAAAAGATGGTCATGTAATGGCATGTGTTTTTTTTTTCCCCCCTCCACTTATAACTCCCATGGGCCAATTAAGACTATGAACTGCTCTCATTTTTACTAGGAGACTATTTAATCCCTAAGGTAATTTAGAAGCACTATTCTGTTTGCTGATATTCATAATTATACGCATTCAGTGGTGATTAAGAGGCTGCAGCTGGATAATAAAACACCAACAGTCTCCTTGTTGTTACATAAAAAGATAATCCTTCATTTCAACTGTACAGCTGTCAGTGCTGGGTAAATCAAACACATAAAAACTTGCAATATTATCTTTCTCAGATTTGATCCTTGTAAATTCCATAGCTAAGACCCCTTGAATCAAAGCATCAGACCATGCTTCTTTCTTGATGTGTGTTTGGTTTACATTTTTAGCTGCCACTGAGTATTATTCCAAACTGGGGACAGCACCTTCTGAGGGGCTTCCTAGAGAGCAGTCCTCTCCATCTGGTCATTGAACAAAAATGCATTCAGTTATATGAGGAAACTACTGCCTGCTCTTTGCAGCATTAATTTCTGGTTTGTGTTTGGTGAGCCAGGAAGCAATCATGGGTCTGGAAAGGTGACGTCTCAACTCGGGTTCTAAATAACATTCTTTTTCAACACTGTTAGGTGCTGTGAACACAGAGCTGCTGGGAATAAAAAAGGTCCTAATTTAGAAGTATCCCAACTCCACGCTTGAGGGATATATTATAAACCATTAAACATTGATTGGAAAAGGGTTATATTTGAAATTCCACTTTGCTTCTCTTGGTGTGTGCAATTTTAAAATACCATTGATTCAGGAAATGATAAGGAAAGAATGATGTGTGCTAAACAAGACATTGAACAGGGCTGGCATACTTTTTCTGTAAAGGGCCAGATAGTAAGTATCTTAGGCTCACCTCTTTGTAGCATAAAAGCAGCCACAGGCAAACATAAATGTGTCTGTGTTCCAATAAAACTTTATTTATGGATACTGAAATTTGAATTTCATATAATTTTCTCATGCCATGAAATACTATTCTCTTGATTTTTTTTCCTCCCAACCATTTAAAAATGTAAAAGCCATTCTTAGCTCAAGGGTCATTCTAAAACGGGCAGTGGGCTGGACTGGGTCCATAGGCCGTCATTTGCTGATTTTTCATGCAGAGCATCAAAACTGTTTTTGCTTTTTGAATTTCCTTGACCAATCACTGAGTTTCTACAATTGGCATCATTATGAATATTGCTTTCTACTTAAGCATCCACTGATATCTAGTATGTTCTTAGGTTTGGCTCAATGACCAGAGGCAGTTTTCAATAACACATCATGACAATTACCAGAAGCAAATGTAATGTGCAAATATCAGGATTGCTGTCATAAGAAAAATAACAATACAGTGACACAAGTCATTTTTTTAGAAATGTAAAAAGATTTACAAGACTGTAAACCTGAAGTCCTGGTTGCTTTTTAAGCTTTAGACGTGAGGCAACCACAGGATTCTGTGTTGGGGAGAAGTAGAAACAATAATCTCCCCTTTTTGATGGTATAATCAAGTTGATCTCTTTTGGTTTTGCTATTTCCCTGCTGTCTCCACAAGGCTAACTCATTTTCAAGGCTAACTAAAACAGGCTTCTCACCTACTTGGCTTCCCCAGCTGTCATTTTATAAAGAGTAAGTTGAAAACGAAAGTGTGGGCTTCGTCTCCAGGACTGTTGTCCTAATTATTTTGTTTGAGGGAAAATACAACAGAATTTTGTCATGCAATGTTTTTGAAAGGCTTTTTATGAAAGCCAGTTCCTATTCTGACTCACTGGTTTCCTCTCAGTGCGTTCTGCGAGCCTCACGAGATAGTGTGTACCCTGCAGTATGCAGAGTAAAAGCGATACCATGGGCGTTTTGGGTCTGTACATATTCCTGTATAGTTAGTTCCATCAGATAATCTGGCGAGGCTTTACGATTTTTTTTTCCTCCACCACTTCTAGGGGAAGGATCCTGTGGTGTTTAAAAAAAAAAAAAAAAAAAAAAAAAAAAAAGGCTCTAAAATAAATATTTCCCAACCTTTCCAATAGGGTTTTGGGCCTTCGGGTATGAGTTTTTAGTAAAATTTTTAAACACAGGCATTCAAGGAATATACACCCAGCCGCCCATTGGGAGTTGACATGTGGTCCCTCGCTAATGTATAGCAAGTGTTTCAAACTGTTGTTAGCAAAGATGGTTTTCGGTGTCTGTGCCCGGGAGATGGCCTTCCGCTACGGGAGGGCAGGAGGTGGCCGGGGATCTGTCCCCGCTCACTAACCTAACCATGGTTCGGATTTCTGGCCTAAACCCAGACATTTGAGCGCCTCATAGCTCATGGGGAACCTGACAGGCAATTGTATTATGAAAGCTGACATGCTGAATGGACCCTTCTTAACGATATTCTTTACCTGTCTCTTTGTGTTAAAGTGGGAACAAGCAAAGTAGCAGAGGAGAGAGTCGACCGAGGCGGGAGGGAGGTGGCAGGTGGAATGAAATATCGGGCAGTTTCATGTGCGGAGCTGATGTCGCCGGCATAACAAGAAAGGGTTGCACAGAACAAATCTCTATTGTTCCCTGTCATCTTTAAATGAGTGTCAAAGTAGGCAGGGGGGCTTTGACCGTTAACCGCACAATTTAGCCTGCCTGTTGTGTCCCGCGGGCCCCACCTCCTTGGAGTTTCTCAGATTAGAAAAGAAGGCCCCAGCCCCTTATAAATGGGCCATCTCTTGTTCTTTGTGTCCGGACTGCCTAGTGTGAAATCCACAGTGACGTTAAATGTTTTCTAATGAATAATTACTGAAAGGAAATGGAGGGCTATATGTGTAATGGATTGTAGCGCATTAAAATGTTTTATTTTGCGCACAAAAATGTTGTCCTTCACAAGCACCATGATTGTTGCGAAAAGGCCTTTGTGCGGACCTGTTTCAATGGATTATCTGCAAGCGTTTCCATCCCAAATGGGAATCAAAGGGCGTCTTTGGCAAACTAATGTTTTTCAAGATGGCAGCCATGAAACGCAGTTAGTATTTAAAGTTGCAGGGTTTAAAGGAATGTTTGAACTCGGGAGATTTTCTCACTTACTTTCCCCACTTTTGATTTGGGAAAGTGAAGCGACTCCCCCCGACCTCTGTCCTGTTCCGGCGGCCGGACGGTCAGCCCTTTACAAGATTCTTGGAGCCTATTTCTTAGGAACAAGCTAGAGGTCCCAGGAATGGGGAGCTGGCACTTTCTCTTGGCTACACTTTTTTTTTTCTTTCTTTCTTTCTTTTTTTTTTTCTTCTTTCTTTCTTTTTTTTTTTTTAATTTCTTGGATGTATGTGGATAAATATGAGTACTGCAGGGAATTTCAAATGTCACCTCGTTGTGAACTTATTCAGATTTTCCCAGTGGGTTTTACTGGGGAAAGTATTGGGATTTGGGTGGCTATTCATTGTCTCTCTAAATACTGAGACCCTTGAGTTCGTGTACCAGCTCTAATCGGTTTATGACAAAATTAATGGGAGTTTCTGGTGCCTCATGAATCAATGTGAACTTCAGAGTTTCAATGACGTTTTGTTGCCAATTAGGCGACCACCATAGCCAGGGTCTAGCCTGCCCCCATCTCTCTTCTCTCTCTCTCTCTCTCTTTCTTCACTAATAATAATGAGGACTGAAAACAAGAATAGCTGTGGTTTTCTGATAACTGTAGGCTAAACATTTTGTGAAGCACATAGTTTTCTAACTTCTCACCATCTGCCTTCATGAGGGGAGAGAGTAGGTGTGTTTATTCCATGGAAAATATTTCCTTGGTCCTCATGGAAGATGTGTGAACTGGAGTCAAAAGAATCTATAGTCTTGCTCTTTCTCCATGAGAACGATCATACTGAACTCCATAAAGAAAAAAACAAATAAGCATTTCTCAACTGTGAATTAGAGAGGTTAACAGAAATAGATCTTGTTTGCAAGACTGTGCCTGAAATCTTGGTTGGTTTTTACATTTTAGGCATGAGACAACGACAGGATTCTATGTTAGGGGAGAAATAGGGGAGAAATAGAAACAATTATCTACACCATTGGAAAGTATAATGGATAGAGTCTCCTTCCCAACCTAGGAACAAAACTCATGTCTATCAAGTTGTTCTCTTTTCCTTTTGCTATTTCCCTGCTGTCTCCACAAGTCTAATTTTCTAGATAAAATAAGACTTCTCACCTACTTGGTTTCCCCAGCTGTAATTTTATAAAGAATAAGTTAAAAATCAAAGTGTGGCCTTTCTCTGACTATTGGAACTGTTGTCCCAATTCTTTTCTTCAAAGGAAAATACAACAGAATTTTGCCATGCAATGTTTTTAAAGGCTTATTATTGTAGGACATAACCCATACACTGAAAAGTGCATAAAATAAATGTGCAACTTAATAAATTATTATAAAGCATACACCCATGTGGTAACCATCCAGGTAAAGACTAGCACCCCAGAAGCCCCTTGTGGTACCTCCTTCATTTAACTCCCTTCATACCCACTAAAGATAACCACTATTTGGATTTTCATGACTTATTTTTGAGTCATTTACTGAGGATTTACCCTAAAAAAAGGCCTGAAAAAATCAAACTAGTTTCACAAAGTGAAAGCATCTAGATGATTCTAACTGGCATAGAGATGAGCATAGTTATGTCTTAATACGTATCACAAAAACTAGCAGGCCAGGTGCAGTAGCTCATGCCCATAATCCCAGCACTTTGGGAGGCCGAGGCAGGCAGATCACTTGAGCTTGGGAGTCCATGCCCAGCTTGGGCAACATGGCGAAACCCTGTCTCTATGAAAATTTTTAAAAAATTAGCCAGGTGAGGTGGGACGTGCCTGCATGGTCCCAGCTACTCGGAGGCTGAGACAGGAGGATCACTTGAGCCCAGGAGGTCGAGGTTGCAGTGAGCTGTGATTGTGCCACTGCACTCCAGCAGCCTGGGTGACAGAGCAAGACCTTGTCTCACCAAAAAAAAAAAAAAAAGAGAGAGGAGAACTAACCAGCAAACCCAATGCTTTGCTCTATAGACACTATTACATAGAACAAGATGAAGGGAGACGCTGTTGTTAATCTTGCGTCAGTGTAAAGAAAACAATTGAGTCAATAACAGAAAAGGTGAGATTTGGACAGAGCAAAAATCACAAGTGAATCTCACAGCCATGGGGGTCATTAATAATTGTCTTTGGATTGGGGCAGCTTGCCTTCTGTTTAAGTTTGGAAAAAGAAAGCAGATAGCCAATATCATTTATTGCTCAGCCACCCAGAGGTTTAGTAATTCTGTCAGCAAAAATGAGAGCTCTTCCTTATAAACCACAAGTCACCAAACAATTGTTGAGTGACATCAACATGTGCTGTGTGTCCTTGATTATTTTGTTGGGAGAAGGCAGGACTCCGTTGACTGTGAGATGTATTGAAAGGACATCTTCCTGTATTCAGCCTTCTAATTTTGATTTGAATTCTGGTTTGAGCCAAAAGATAATCTTGTTTCTTCTGCATTTAAATTTTATTATTGAAAATTATGTCATTCACTATGTTTTGTTGTATAGGGGAGAAAAGGCACTATCTTTTTGAACTTTACAGGTTCATCGCTGAGACACCAATTACAAAAGACAGATTAACAAGAGAAAAGTATATAATTTTATTGAATTTGTTTAACACATTATAGGAGCCTTCAGAAATGAAGACCCACAGAAAACTGTACATTTATGCTTAGGTTTGATGAAGAGGGGACAATCATGTAGAAGTAGGACTGGACAAAAGAGGATGGGTTTGATCTAATGATAATGAACTGGGGGGAACTTAGCAAGGCCTGTTTATCTACATTCTTCTCGGTATTTCTGTGTCTTCACAGTTGAGGACATTCGTTTCCTCTGTGTATAGTAAAGACTCCTCTGGAATGAGGGTCTTAATCACCTACTTTTTAGGGCAAAGTCACCCAGTTTCTATGGCCTGCTTTGGCTCCTCTTTCAAGTGCCAAGGTGCCATATTTTGGCATAGCATATCTTGAAGTCCATCAGTTCCATTGGTCAAGAGCAACAGAAACAACCTAACTTATACTAAGAAGGAATAAGTTGTTTTCTTTTGGCCTTAGATGCAGGGAGTGAAGTTGGAGAGTCCCTCATTCACAGCACACAGCCATTTTGCTCTTTCCAAAGCCTCTCTCCCAATGTCTTTTCCTTCCTTCATCTCCCTCAGTTATCTCTGCCAGTAGAGACTCTTTCCTCACCAGCACATTTGATACGCATCCTTTAATATGCCCATATCGGCATGCAGCATGTTGCTTTGTTTAGCACAAAAAAATTACATGCTAGTTAAATAGTAAACTGTTTCTTTTTTCTTCATAATACATTTAATATCTTTCCTAGATGTTGTGAGTACATTTCGTTTGTTGCCCCTGACCAAGGGAGAGTATTCCCTAGGGTGTTTCTCCCACTTACCTGGTCCCAGTGGTAGATGTCTTCTTTCTTCATGCCCCTGAAATACAGACCTAAGTTGCTGAAGAGAGGAATCCAGAAGTCTGAGCTGTGTCTTCCACCTTCCTCTTGGCTACAGAAGAGGAAGCGTCTTGCTGGCCAGTGCACCTGCGAGAAGATGCACCTCTGGGAGAAGTCAGAGGAGGAGGCGTAGATGCTGGCAGAGGAAAAACAGACATGTTTCCTCCGAAAAAGAAAGAAACACGAAAAAGAAAGAAAATACTCTTGGACCCAGTGTCAGACAAGTCAGCGGGGAAAACAGACAGACATCAGAAGTGGGTTGGGCTGGGAACAGGGGCTCAAGCCTGTAATCCCAGCACTTTGGGAGGCTGAGGTGAATGGATCACTTGAGGTCTGGAGTTTGAGACCAGCTTTGCCAACATGGTGAAACCCCATCTCTACCAAAAAATATAAAAATAAAAATAAATTAGCCAGGAAGTCTGAGGCAGGAGAATTGTTTGAACCTGGGAGGCAGAGGTTGCAGTGAGCCACGATCACGCCACTGCACTCCAGACTGGGCAACAGAGAGACACCAGGTCTTAAAAAAAAAAAAAAAGAAGAAGAAGAAGAGGTGGGAACAGCATGGGCAATCTAGTACCTGTACTTCCTGCCTCATGTAACTGTCCAGTCCAGTCTGTGTGGATAAGCATATAAGCATACACATACATATTTAATAATCTTAGTGTCCATATACATTGTATTCTGCTCTTCTTTCTGAACAGGGTCTCACTTTTTTTGCCCAGGCCTGGAGTGTGGTGGTGTGAACACTGTTCACTGCAGCCTTGACCTCCTGGACTCAATCCTCCCACCTCAGGTCCCCAAGTACCTGGGACTACTGGGCATGCACCACTATGCCAGGCTAATTTTTGTATTTTTTGTAGAAATGGAGTTTCTCTTGCCTAGGCTGGGCTTGAACTCCTGAGTTCAAGCAATCCACCTGCCTCAACCTCTCACGTTCTTTTTTAAAAGGCAGAAAATATTGGTTACATAATGTTCATTGGCATTACTATTATGTCTTATTATTGTAAATTTAATGTAAATCACCATTTTAGATAACACCATAGAAACACACATAATTTTTATAATTGCTTAAACTATTTCCCTCGTCATAGTCCTAAGGAATAGCAATACATTTTTTTTCCATATGATAATGTTACTTTTCAAAGGGATAATCAAAATTTACAATGCTACCTCCAGTGTGTTTGGGTTATAATTTCACCTCATCCTTGTCAGTATTAATTAATACACGAGTATTATTCTTTCCCTTACTTGTCAACTTGGTACTGCTGATTTAATTTGCATACATTTGATTATTACTGATGTTGAGCATCAAAAGGCAATCTTCAGGCAGGGTGTGGTGGTTCACAACTATAATCCCAGTGCTTTGGGAGGCTGAGGCGGGAGGATCGCTTGAGGCTAGGAATTCAAGACTAGCCTGGGCACCATAGGAAGACATTGTCTCTCCAAAAAATTAAAAACAAGGCTTAGCTTGACGTGGTTATGTGTACTTGTAGTCCCAGCTACCTGAGAGGCTGAGGCAGGAAGATCACTTGAATCCCAGAGTTCAAGACTGCAGCGAGCTATGATTGTGCCACTACACTCCAGCCTAGGCAACAGAGCAAGACTCTGTCTCTTAAAATAAATAAATAAATAAACAAACAAGATAATCTTTGAACAGGAACCGGCAACTGAACTAACAGTAACATAGCTCAGCATGGGCCAATTCCAGTTCTGTCATGAAACTGAGACTACTTCCCAGGCAGATGGCTGTATCTAGGCAAAACTGAGGTAGATCAAGCATCTATTTAGAATTATGGCTTTGGGGCTGTCTTCTCAGCCTCTTTCTTCTGGTACTTTTCCCCTCCCTCTGATACTTGGAGCCTCAGTGGAGGTGGTGAGCTTGGTTGGAGGCTGGTTGGGAGCACAGGCTCTGGAGTTCAGCTGTTGATTTTGAATCCTGCCTTTCTTGCTTACCATCTGTGGGTCTTAGATAGTTAAGCCTTAGTTTGCTCTTTTGACAAATCGAGATAACACCTATTTCACGGGGGGTGGGCGGGGGTTGTGAGGATTAAATAAGATGATGAGGTGATCAACGTGAGACCATGGCCTGAGCCAGCATGTAGGCTGCATGATGGAACAGGAGGCCTAGAAGCGTCTGTGAGCTCCTACCATTTAGATCAGGGGTACCCAATCCCCAGGCAGTGGACTGGTACCAGTCCGAGGCCTGTTATAACCACACAGCAGGAGATGAGCAGTGGGCGAGCTGACATTAATGCCGACATTCTACCTCCTGTTAGATCCGTGGCAGCATTAGACTCTCATAGGACTGTGAAGCCTGTTGTGAACTGCACATGTGAAGGATCTAGGTTGAACGCTCCTTATGAGGATCTAACACCTGGTGATCTCAGGTAGAACAGGAGTTTCATCCTGAAACCCTTCCCTCCCTATTCTCCCATCCATGGAAAAATTGTCTTCCACGAAACCAGTCCCTGGTGACAAAAAGGTTGGGGACCACTGACCTAGACCACCCAGATGTGCATTCTTCAGAACTTCTTACACTTTTTCTTTCCAATCATTTCTTTTTGCAAAATGTCCCAAACCAGTGTTCCGTCAACTTTAATCTGTGTACCAATGTCCCGTTAACTTCAACCTAAGTCCTGTCGACTTCAATCTGTGTATCAACGGCCCATCAGCTTTAAGTGCCTGAAGTAAAGGGATCCAGGGGCAAATGGTTAGCCAGTGCTATAGTTCATTCAAGATGGGGGCAGGCTTGGAGAAGTCAGGGGCCTCTCAGTACCCCTCAAGGCTAACCACGTAAGAATCCTTGAAACAAATGTAGAACTGGCTTAAGACCGTATAGCTGTGGGGTTTGTTTCATGGTTTAAGAGGACGAGAAACCGTACTCAGGTGCCTCCTTCTGAACTTCCAGAATGATCTCCTTGCCAAAGAATGGGAAGCTCCCTGTGCTAAACTAATCAGTGACTCCCCCTCAGATGCAGAAAAACTTATTATAAATGCAAAGCAACAAAGTGAAAAATAAAATTGAGCAGTGAACAGATGTAGACAAAACATTTGCATTTTGATATATAAAAGGCCAAACTGGGCCGGGCGCGGTGGCTCAAGCCCGTAATCCCAGCACTTTGGGAGGCCGAGACGGGCGGATCACGAGGTCAGGAGATCCAGACCATCCTGGCTAACCTGGTGAAACTCCGTCTCTACTAAAAAATACAAAAAACTAGCTGGGCGAGGTGGCGGGCGCCTGTAGTCCCAGCTACTCGGGAGGCTGAGGCAGGAGAATGGCATAAACCTGGGAGGCGGAGCTTGCAGTAAGCTGAGATCCAGCCACTGCACTCCAGCCTGGGCGACAGAGCGAGACTCTGTCTCAAAAAAAAAAAAAGGCCAAACTGAGTAGAGGCAAGAAGGATGAGCATAAAGCCTGATGGACGGGGATTGAATCTTAGCTCTGCCGCTTACCATCTATAGACATGTTGTTACTTATTATTACAGATAGAACTTCCCAGATCCAAAAATCCAAAATGCCCACAAATCCGAAGCTTTATGAGTGCCCACTTGTTGCTCAAAGGAAACGGTCATCGGATAATTTTGGATTTCAGATTTTCAGATGTGAGATGCTCAACCAGCAAGTGTAATCCAAATATTCCAAAATCAGAAAAAGTTCAAAATCACATATATTTCTGGTCCCAAGCACTTCAGATAAGGGATGCTCAACCTGTACATTAATTGTTATTTTATTATCTGCTACTTCCAGGGGAGGAAAAACTTATTTTTACGTAGTTACCTTCATCAGATATTTCTCTGCAGGAAAAGTTTCATAAGCAAAGTCAAAAGACAAATGGGAAAATGGGGAAAAATATTCATAGTGCATAGGAAAAGTTAGTTTCCTAACTTTACAAAGAGACTGTTCAAATAAAAGACAAAAATAAGTTCTCATTAGACCCTTAGGAAGGATATGAGTAGGTGGATCATAGAAAAATAGATACAAAAGCCCATTATCTATACAAAAATATGTTCTCTCCTGCTTGCAATTCAGGGAATGCTTCTATCTCCAGCTATGTTGCTGGAGAAAATTTTTAAAAAGACCCATAACACAAGTACTAAAGAGATTTGGGGGGAAACTGCATTTTCATACCCAGTAGGTGGAAGGGGAAGTTGCAGCAATCTTTTTAAATTTAATGTTATTTATTTTTTAATGTTTAATTTATTTGTTTGTTTGTTTGTTTATTTATTTATTTATTTATTTTGAGATGGAGTCTTGCTCTGTCTCCCAGGCTGGAGTGCAGTGGCGCGATCTCGGCTCACTACAAGCTCCACGTCCCAGGTTCATGCCATTCTCCTGCCCCAGCCTCCCAAGTAGCTGGGACTACAGGCACCCGCCACCACGCCTGGCTTTATTTTTTGTATTTTTAGTAGAGACGGGGTTTCACTGTGTTAGCCAAGATGGTCTCGATCTCCTGACCTCGTGATCTGCCCGCCTCAGCCTTCCAAAGTGCTGGGATTACAGGCGTGAGCTACTGTGCCTGGCCTATTTTTAAATTATTTTTTAAAGACAAGGTCTCGCTCTGTCACCCAGGCTGGAGTGCAGCGGCACAATCTTGACTCACTGCAACCTCAAACTCCTGGGCTCATATGACGCTCCCGCTTCAGCCTCCTGAGTCGCTGGGACTACAGGTGTTGTACCACCACTCACGGCCAGCAGCAATCTTTTTGATGAATATTTGCTAAGTAAGCTCTCCAAATTGTCTTGACCTTGCAATTCCTCCCTTGCAAGTATCTCCTACTGGTTCTCTCTAATAAGAGGTCAAATTAGAAGCAGGAAGATGCCCGTTACAAGATGGTTTGTGACATGCAAAACTCAAAACAAATTAAAGTTTGTTTATAGGACTGTCCGCTCCTCAAGGACAGGGATATCTTTCTGGCTTGTTCTCTGACATATCCCAAGCAAGTGCCTAAAGCAGGGCTTGAGATATAAAAAAAGCTCAATAGACGTTTGGCAAATAATTGAAGGTAATAAACAATGGTACAATGTACAGTCATTAAAAAGAATAAGGTAGGCTGGGCACAATGGCTCATGCCTGTAATCTCAGCACTTTGGGAGGCTGAGGCAGGCAGATCACCGAGGTCAGGAGTTTGAGACCATCCCGGGCAACATGGCGAAACCCCACCTCTACTAAAAATACAAAAATTAGCCAGGTGCAGTGGCACACACTGTAATCTCAGCTACTCAGGAGGCTGAGGCAGGAGAATTGCTTGAACCTGAGAGGTAGAGGTTGCAGTGAGCCGAGATCAGCCTGGGCAACAAAGCAAGACTCCATCTAAAATAATAATAATAATAATAATAATAATAATAATAATAATAATAATAAGAGAGGCCTTGCTGATAGGAAAAGATGTTAAGGATATATTGGGGTTTTTCCAACTTTATTTTAGATTTGGGGGGTACACGTGCAGATTTGTTACCTGGGTTTATTGTGTGATGCACAGTACCCAGTAGTTAGTTTTTCAACCCTTTCCCTCTCTCTCCCTTCCCCCTCCAGTGGTCCCCAGTTTGTGTTGTTGCCATCTTCATGTCCATAAGACATGAAGCTCCCACCTGTAAGTGAGAACATGCCGTATTTGGTTTTCTGTTCCTGCATTAATTCACTTAGGATAATGGCGCGTAGCTGCATCCATATTGCTGCAAAGGACATGTTTTTTTTTTGGTTTTTGTTTTTTTTTTTTTGAGACTGAGTTTCACTCTTGTCACCCAGGCTAGAATGTAGTGGTGTGATCTCGGCTCACTGCAAACTCTGCCTTCTAGGTTCAAGCAATTCTCCTACCTTAGCCTCCCCAGTAGCTGGGATTACAGGTATATGTCACCACGCCCGGCTAATTTTTGTATTTTTGCTAGAAACAGGGTTTCACCATGTTGGCCAGGTTAGTCTCGAACTCCTGACCTCAGGTGATCCACCCGCCTCAGCCTCCCAAAGTGCTGGGATTACAGGCGTGAGCCACCGTACCCGGCTCATTCTTTTTTATGGCTGCACAGTATTCCATGGTGAATATGTACCAAATTTTCTCTATCCAAGAGAATATATTGTTAAGGAAGAAAAAAGCAAAATGCAGTATGCTGCATCTTATGTGATTCTGTCTGGGTAAATACAAAAACCAAATGATATTGAGGCATAGATTTTCAGGAAGGATGCACAATGAAGAGTGGTAAACCTCTGGGGAGAGACTGAGGTTCAAAGAGATGAGAGTGGCTTTTGCTTTTCAGACTGTTTGACGCTTAAAAACTGGATGGGTATTAATGATAATATTTTAAAATCTGTCTCACACACACACACATACACCCATATACATGCATGTACATGTGTGCCATGTTTCAAGACATATGGCCAGATCTCATGGGAACCAAGAAGTTACCAGGCTGTTAGAGTCTGTGTCTGTCTGTCTTTCTATCTCTGGGATTGCAAATTGATGTCTTTGCCTATGCATTGGCCAGTATGGTCAGCAGCATAGGTCGTCATAACCTTGTAATTCACTTCTCCATGACAAAATGAATTAAGCCTCATAGGCTCCCCTGTATTAGTCCATTTTCATGCTGCTGATAAAGACATACCTCAGACGGGGTAATTTATAAAGAAAAAGAGGTTTAATCGACTCACAGTTCCACATGGCTGGGGAGGCCTCACAATCACGGCAGAAGGCGAAAGGCACATCTTACATGGCAGCAGACAAGAGAGAACTTGTGCAGGGAAACTCCCCTTTATAAAACTACCAGATCTTGTGAGACTTGTTTGCTATCATAAGAACAGCACAGGAAAGACCTGCCCCCATGATTCAATA
>NW_012101333.1:222188-224878 GCF_000951045.1 Mandrillus leucophaeus
AATAATAATAATAATAATAATAATAATAATAATAATAAGAGAGGCCTTGCTGATAGGAAAAGATGTTAAGGATATATTGGGGTTTTTCCAACTTTATTTTAGATTTGGGGGGTACACGTGCAGATTTGTTACCTGGGTTTATTGTGTGATGCACAGTACCCAGTAGTTAGTTTTTCAACCCTTTCCCTCTCTCTCCCTTCCCCCTCCAGTGGTCCCCAGTTTGTGTTGTTGCCATCTTCATGTCCATAAGACATGAAGCTCCCACCTGTAAGTGAGAACATGCCGTATTTGGTTTTCTGTTCCTGCATTAATTCACTTAGGATAATGGCGCGTAGCTGCATCCATATTGCTGCAAAGGACATGTTTTTTTTTTGGTTTTTGTTTTTTTTTTTTTGAGACTGAGTTTCACTCTTGTCACCCAGGCTAGAATGTAGTGGTGTGATCTCGGCTCACTGCAAACTCTGCCTTCTAGGTTCAAGCAATTCTCCTACCTTAGCCTCCCCAGTAGCTGGGATTACAGGTATATGTCACCACGCCCGGCTAATTTTTGTATTTTTGCTAGAAACAGGGTTTCACCATGTTGGCCAGGTTAGTCTCGAACTCCTGACCTCAGGTGATCCACCCGCCTCAGCCTCCCAAAGTGCTGGGATTACAGGCGTGAGCCACCGTACCCGGCTCATTCTTTTTTATGGCTGCACAGTATTCCATGGTGAATATGTACCAAATTTTCTCTATCCAAGAGAATATATTGTTAAGGAAGAAAAAAGCAAAATGCAGTATGCTGCATCTTATGTGATTCTGTCTGGGTAAATACAAAAACCAAATGATATTGAGGCATAGATTTTCAGGAAGGATGCACAATGAAGAGTGGTAAACCTCTGGGGAGAGACTGAGGTTCAAAGAGATGAGAGTGGCTTTTGCTTTTCAGACTGTTTGACGCTTAAAAACTGGATGGGTATTAATGATAATATTTTAAAATCTGTCTCACACACACACACATACACCCATATACATGCATGTACATGTGTGCCATGTTTCAAGACATATGGCCAGATCTCATGGGAACCAAGAAGTTACCAGGCTGTTAGAGTCTGTGTCTGTCTGTCTTTCTATCTCTGGGATTGCAAATTGATGTCTTTGCCTATGCATTGGCCAGTATGGTCAGCAGCATAGGTCGTCATAACCTTGTAATTCACTTCTCCATGACAAAATGAATTAAGCCTCATAGGCTCCCCTGTATTAGTCCATTTTCATGCTGCTGATAAAGACATACCTCAGACGGGGTAATTTATAAAGAAAAAGAGGTTTAATCGACTCACAGTTCCACATGGCTGGGGAGGCCTCACAATCACGGCAGAAGGCGAAAGGCACATCTTACATGGCAGCAGACAAGAGAGAACTTGTGCAGGGAAACTCCCCTTTATAAAACTACCAGATCTTGTGAGACTTGTTTGCTATCATAAGAACAGCACAGGAAAGACCTGCCCCCATGATTCAATAACCTCCCACCGGGTCCCTCCCATGACACATGGGAATTGTGGGAGCTACAATTCAAGGTGAGATTTGGGTGGGGACACAGCCAAACCATATCACTCCCTAACCCAGATGCCCTGACCAGTTTCTGTCTTTCCAGTGTAGGTCTATTTCCCTCCCCAGCTGAAGCCAGGATAGTGCCGTACTCTTGTCTATATGTGACCAGCTCAACTCACCCCTTCCACAGGACTGAGGAGGGGAAGGATTCTCTTGGAAGAGGATGTAGATGGGAAGGTAGTTCCTGGCACTGGCACTTCTACCATGCCAACATTCAAAGAAGGCAGTGACATTGGTCAAAGTCACATGCCTACCCAGCAGTGGGACGAGGTCGAAATTCTGATCCCTTCCACAGCCTCCCCCATCACTTAGCTTCTCTGTTTCTACTTTCACAAAGAGGAAAATACCAGCTGGCTATGGAGTTGTTGTGGGTAATACATGAGGCAGAGATTTGTAAACTGCCCAGTTTACTGGGCTCTGTGCACAGTAAAAACTCAATACATAGAAAGGGCTACTGCCCACTTTAATATTACATTTTATTGGCAGGGAGGTACATTTGAGTAAATCAATGTTGATTTTCCTTCTTTAACCTTCACTTGCTCTCAGACCAGTGGCTGTAGTTAGAATACTTCCTCTTTGAATTATCTAGATTATTTCAAATCTATACATGGCACGGAATTTATTCACTCATTTGATAAATCTGCTGAGCACCAATTATGTGGCAAGACTTGAACTAGAAGCTGGGGACACACAATGAACAAGACTTCCCCTGAGAGGCTTCTAGAAGGGCTCAGCCTAAGATCAAGGAATCGAGTAATTAGAATGGCTGTCAGCTGCAGTTATTAGGATAATGGCAGTTTCATAACTGTAAGTTGTACAAAGTGCTATAAAGAAATAGGGTGAAGAGATATTTAAGAATGGGAGAATTTGCTTATTTTATAAATGTTTCAAATACAAGTTACAAAATTTAGAAAGAGTTAACAGGTATATATAACAAAGCTTAAGCCTTCTATTCCAGAAGCAACTGCCGTTTTCAATTCCTTGGGCATCCTTTTAGGGAGATGTTGTGACTTTATAAGCATCTGTGTATGCACATGTACATTGGTTTTCCTTTCCTTTCCCTTCCTTCCTTCCTTCCTTCCTTCCTTCCTTCCTTCCTT
>NW_012101333.1:226703-228686 GCF_000951045.1 Mandrillus leucophaeus
TAAAATTATTTTTATAGAAATCTAGCACATTTGGTGATAAGCTTATTCTATATTTTATCTCTTTAGTCAATATCTTAAGGGGAGTCATTTCTACCATTGCATATTCTAACTAATAATTATTTGGTTACAGTAGAGCTATTGATTTTTGTTTATTAATTTTGTGTATGGCCTGAATTTACATATCATATATAATGTTTGGATTTTCTGTGGAAATAATAATTGGCAGATGCTTTTCTTCTCCAATGTTTCTATTTTTATTTCCTCCTCTTATCTAATTGCATTGGCTAGTACTTCCAATTAGGATGATAAAGAAAATTCATGTCCTTTTCTTGACTTTAAGAGGTGTGCTTTTATGTTTATTAAGTATGGTGGTAGCTTTTGAGACATAGCTGTATTTTTATAATGTTAAATAAGTGTCTACTATTTTTGTAATTATCAAGAATATAATGTAATTATAATTATCAAGAATGAAAATTGAGTTGACCAAATGCTTTTATAAAATTTATGGAGATGTGTAATTTTTCACATGATCTATTGATTTGGTAAATCTATTATTAATAGGTTTTCTAATATTGTCTCCCAGAATAATCTATTTTATTACTAGATTTTCTGATATAACATTCCCGGAATAAATCCCATTTGGTCATGTTTTATTATTTGTTTATGTTTTGTTGAATTCAACTTGCTAGTCACTTATTGAGGAGTTTGGTTTTGATATTCCTAAGATGGGGTTGGTTTCTTTTATATTTCTTTTATATTTGTATGAGTTTCTTTTATATTTCTATTACAAAATATCACACACAGAAGAGTATATATAAATATGTATAACTTAAAGAATAACAAACACTCATATGCCTCCACCCAGTGAAAGATACAAAACCCACCCTCGGTTTTCTTTGTTGTTTTACCACCTGTAAAAGTATTCTCTAGCCAGAATGGTGGCACATGCCTGTAATCCCAGCTATTCGGGAGGCTGAGGCAGGAGAATCACTTGAACCTGGGAGGTGGAGGCTGCAGTGAGCTGAGATCACACCACTGTACTCCAGCCTGGGTGAAGGAGTAAGACTCTGTCTCAAAGAAAGCAATAGATTGCTTAATTTTGCTTATTTGGGGCCCTTGTTATAATAGAATTAAACTACATATACTCTTACGTGACTGGCTTTCTTTGAACAATGCTGTTTTTTGAGATTGAACCATGTTGATCAGCACATGATGCATTCACTTCCACAGCTATACACAGCATGATTGAATTAAACATTTTTGTTGAATCTATCCCAAATTGGCTTGTTTTTCCATTTCTATAAGTCATCTTTTGTGTCCTTCTGGAGTGTGTTAAAAAGAATATGGATTCTGGAGTCAGGCTGTTTAGTGTCCATCTCAGCTGACATGTACCAGCTATGTGGCAAGTTATTTAACCTCTCTGTGTCTCAGTTTCCCCATCTGTAAAATGGGAGCTAAAATACCTACTACCTCATAGGGTTATTGAAAAGTTTCAAATGAATTCACATATAAGAAGCACTTGGGGCATAACATATATAATGTTTGGATTTTCCGTGGAATTAGTAGATGCTTTTCTTCTCCAGTATGCCTGGCATACTGTAAGTTCTGTGTAATTGTTTGTGGTATGACTATACCACTGTGCAATTATAATAATAACATATTCTTTTATTGGTGGAAGTTGAGTGTGTTTGTTGTTTTGGAGTTGTTATAAATAATGCTACTGTGTACCTTCCTATGCTTGTCCCCCACAGCACATAAACAAGAGGAATTAAGTGGCTTGGTCAGAGGATATGTGTCTTCAACTTTACTCGGCTATACTAAATTGTTTTCCAAAGTAATTGTACCAATTTACATTCCCATCCATATAGTATAAGAGTTTCTCTTGCTCCACATCCTTCCCAGCTTGTCTTGTTAGACTTTAAAATTTTTGTCAGTTTGATCAGTATAAAATTGTATTCCGATGCATGTTAATTTGCATGTTTC
>NW_012101333.1:229621-262482 GCF_000951045.1 Mandrillus leucophaeus
TATCAATTTTAATGTAATCAAGATTGTACATCATTCCCTTTATGGTTGATGCTTTTTCATGTGAATTATGAAGAAATCCTGGCTGGGCATAGTGGATCACATCTGTAGTCCCAGCACTTTGGAAGGTCAAGGCAGGTGGGTCACTTGAGCCCAGGAGTTTGAGACCAGCGTGGGCAATATGGCAAAACCCTTTCTCTACAAAAAATACAAAAATTAGCAGGGTGTGATAGTGAGTGCCTGTGGTCTCAACTACTTGGGGAACTGAGGCAAGAGGATCATTTGAACCCAGAAGTTTGAGGCTACAGTGAGCTATAATAGCATCACTACACTCCAGCCTGGGCGACGGAGCAAGATCCTGTCTCAATCAATCAATCAATGGAAAGAAACAAATTATTTCCTACCCCAAAGCCATGAAGATATCTTCTATATTCCCTTATAAAGCTTCATAGTTTTGCCTTTCACATTTAGATTTTTTTTTGGTAACAGTTTTACTGAAATACAATTCATACACCATACAATTTAGAGTAGATACCTCAAGATTTTTGGTTTATTCAGAGTTGCACAACCATCACCACAGTCAATTTTAGAACGTTTTAACACCTTGAAAAGAAACCTCACGCCCTTTAGCAGTCACCTCAAACTGCCTAGCACTTGGTAATCACTGATCCACTTTCCATGTCTATAGATTTCACTGTTCTGGATATTTCATATAAATGAAGTCATATAGTAGTTGTCCTTTTGTAACTGCTTCTTTCACTTAGCATAATGTTTTCAAGGTTCATCCATGTGGTAACATGTATCAGTACTCCTTTCTTTTTATTGCCACATTTAGGTTTTTAATCCACTGAAAATTACTTTTCTGTATGGTGTGAGGTAGGCATACAGTTTTTTTGCCCACACCTCCCAATGTCCCAGAATGATATTTTGAAAGGGCTGCCCTTTTCTCACTGCTCTGTTTTGCTACCTTTGTCAACATAAAGTGTTCATTTATTTGTAGATCTGATCCTGGGCTCTCTATTCTGTTACACTGGTGTCTTTGTATCCCCTTACCAATAACATACTATTTGGATTAATGTAGTTTTACAGTATGGCTTGGTAACTAGTAGAGCAAGTCATCAGACAACAATAAGCTGTTCTGCACACAGATTATCTTGGCTATTCTTGGTCCTTTGCAATTTCACAAAAATTTCAGAAACAGCTTGTCAAGTTTTACTTAAACTTGTTGGGATTTTGACTGTGACAGTACTGAATCTAAGGACCAGTGTGGGAGAACATAACATCTTTATAATACTGAGTCTTTCCATTCATGAATATGGTATACCCTTTTATTGTTCTTTAATTTCTTCTAATTGTTTTCCTTTAAAATGTATTGAGATGAAATTCACATAATGTAAAATTAACTGTTTTAAAGTAAACAGATTCAGTGGCATTTTGTAAACTCACAATATGGTGCAGCCGCCACCTCTCTAGAGTTTCAAAACATTTCCATCACTCCAAAGTAAAATATCTTCCCATTAAGCAGTTTCCACTCATGTTCCCTCCCACCATCTCTTGCTGTCTTAGTCCATTTTATGTTGCTGTAAAGGAATATTTGAGGCTGAATAGTTTATAAAGAAAGAAAGGTTTATTTGGCTTACAATTCTGATGGCTGGAAAGTTCAAGAGTGGGCATCTGCACGTGGTGAGGGCCTCATAGTGGAAGATACAGGGAAACTAGCATGTGCAGAGATCACATGGTGAGCAAGGAAGCAAGAGAGAGGAGGTGGAGGTATCACTTGATGGGCTCTTTTTTAATAACCAGGTCTTGCAGGAACAAATAGAGTGAAAACTCACTCACCCTGAGGGAGGGCATTAATTTATTCATGAGAGATCCATGGAATGGAGCCCATGACCCAGGCACCTCCTAGAAGGCCCCACCTCCAACACTGGGGATCACATTTCAATATGAGACTTGGTGAGAACAAACCATATCCAAACCAAAGAATTTGGCATTCTGCCTCTATGGCTTTATCAATTCTGCTTATCCAATAATGTCTTATCATTTTCTCCGATAGCAGTCTTATATATCTTTTGTTAGATTTATTCCTAAAGAATCTTTAACTTTATTGTGAAACATTTTAAATATGTATTATGAAAAATAAACATTCTATATGTCATGCAACCAATAGGCTTTGTATAAAAGTAGAAAGAATAGTATAATGAATCCCCTAGTAACTGTCACCACCAGAATAATAATCAGCTCAGGGCCAATGATGTCTTACCTCCTTCCCCACTTATTTCCCATAGCCAGGTTACTCTGATACAATTCCAGACACAGTGTCATTTCCTCCCTATTTCAGTATTTATTTTTAAGTGATACAGAATCTTTTAAAAACATAACCACAATGCCATACATTGTGATTATTGAAAACCCTTTTTCATCTCTTTTTTTAAAATAGCAGCTTTATTGAGATCTAATTCATATGCCATATCATTCATCCATTTAAAGTGTACAATTCACTTGTTTTTAGTATATTTGCAGAGTTGTGCAGTCATCACCACATCATGGACATGTTTCCATTTCTGTTGGGTAGATGCCTAAGAGTGGAACTGCTGGGTCATATGGTAGCTCTGTCTAACCTTTGGAGGAACTACCAGAATGTTTTCCAAAGTGGCTGCACCATTTTCTTTTCTTTTCTTTTCTTTTTTTTTTTTTTTGAGATAAGGGCTCACTCTTTTGCCCAGGCTGCAGTCCAGTAGTGTGATCACAGCTTACTGCAGCCTTGACCTCCCAGACTGAAGCAATCTTCCCACCTCAGCCTCCCAAATAGATGGTACCACAGATGTGCACCACCATACCCAGCTATTTTTTTTTTCATTTTTTGTAGAGTTAGGGTCTCACTATGCTACCCAGGCTAGTCTCAAACTCCTGAGCTCAAGCCCCCGCCTGGGCCTCCCAAAAGGCTGGGATTGCGCCACTGTGCCCAACCTGCACCATTTTATATTCCCACCAACAATGGATGAGGGTTCCAGTTTTTTACTTCCTTGCCAACACTTATCTGATATTTTCACTGGTGAGGGCCTCAGGCTGCATCTACTCATAGTGGAAGGTGTGAAGGGAAGCTAGCATGCAGAGAGATTACATGGTATGAGAGCAAGCAAGAGAGAGAGGGAGGGAGGGATGGGGTGGGTGTGAAGTGGTATCTCATTGTGGTTTTGAGTTGCATTTTCTTCTTTTATCTCTTTTAAAATATAGATTCCCTTGTAGTTTTCTTCAACAAATGTTGAAGAAACTAGCTAGATTTTCCTGTACCATCTCCCAGTCTGGATTTAGGTGATGGTATACTACAGCATTGTTAAATGTCTTTTCCATTCCTTACTGTCCTTTGAATTGGAAGTTAGATCTAAACCTGTGCTCCCTGAGTACTAGGCACTGGTCGCCTATGGCTATGTAAATTTAAATGAATTAAAATGAAATATAAATTTCAGTTCCGCAGCCTCACCACATTTCAGGTGCTAAAAGGCCACACATGTGGCTAGTGGCTGCTGTACTGAACAGTGAAGCTGCCAAACATTTTCATCATGTCAGAAGATTCTATTCGACAGCACTGACTTAGAGGCTAGATCAGATTCAGCTCTGTGGAATTGCAATCTTTTGAAACTTGAGATTTACTTTATGGCTGGGAATGTCCATTTTTAAAAAGTTCTATGTGCTTTTGAACTAAAATGTATACACTCCAGTTGTTAGGTGCAATGGTCTACCTGTGTTAGTTGATTGTGGTGTTTCATTTTCTATGTGCTATTGAGGGTTTTTTGCCATTGCTTTCTGTCAGTTTCTATCAGAGAGAGGCTACTTTTGATCCCTCACTATGGGATTGTTTTAGTAAACTACAATATAGTAAGCATAAATAATGAAATACTTTGCAACTCTAAAAAATAATGAGGAATATCTCTCTAAACAACTCCCAAGTGAGCTCCAAAAAAGACAAGATTGAAAAATAGCATGTGTAGTTTGCAAACATTTGCCTAAGAAAGGAGGAAAACAAATCTACATTTAAATTGCTTATATTTAAAAAAGAAACTCTTTTAGCAATTTTAACCTTTTTTTTTCCTCTCTCTTTTTTGAGATGGAGTCTTACTCTGTCACCAGGCTGGAGTGCAGTGGCGCAATCTTAACTCACTGCAACCTCCGCTTCCTGGGTTCAAGAGATTCTTTTGCCTCAGCCTCCTGAGTAGCTGACACTACAGGCACGTGCCACCATGCCCAGCTAATTTTTAGTATTTTTAGTAGAGATGGAATTTCACCATGTTGGCCAGGATGGTCTCGATCTCTTGACCTCGTGATCCACCCACCTCAGCCTCCCAAAGTGCTGGGATTACAGGCGTGAGCCACCACGCCTGTATTTTAATTTTTTTAAATTTTTATTTCATTTTTACCTTTTGTAGAAACAGGGTCTCACTTTATCTCCCAGGCTGGTTTCAAACTCCTGGCCTCAAGTGATCCTCCTACCTCAGCCTCTCAATGTGCGGGATTACAAGTGAGAGCCACTGCACCCGGACCAATTTTAACATTTAAAAAATAGTTGTTTACAGGAGGAGGAAGAGAATGGAGAGGAAAGGGTAAGGACAGGAGCTAGTTCTCTGAATATGCTCTATTTTATCCCTTGGCATCATTAAATATTCTACATACTTATAAAATTAAATTAAATTTTTAAAAAGTGCATCTGGTTGCTAGAATAGAAAGAGAGATTGACTATTTCAAGGGAACCTAAAAAACACAGTAATGTGTCTCTACAATTTCAGTGAGGTTTACCCTGAGGACAAAGAATTCAAAAAGTTTCAGACAGTTTTCAGTAATCACACTGGTGACAGTGTTGGTATTGTTATTTTGAGACTGTTGTGTGTATATTGTTAATAAAGGCAATGAAACATTGCTTATGTCATTGAAATAGAATTTTTGGATGGGAGAAAGGAGAAGAGATAGGAAACTAAGGTTAAGGCTGGGTGTGATGGCTCACACCTATAATTCCAGAATTTGGAAGGCCAAGGTGGGCGGATCACTTCGGGTCAGGAGTTCAAGACCAGCTTGGCCAACATGGTGAAACCCCGTCTCTACTAAAAATACAAAAATTAGCCGGGCATGGTGGCCCACACTAGTAGTCCCAACTATTCGGGAGACTGAGGCAGGAGAATCACTTGAACCCAGGAGGCAGAGGTTGCAGAGAGGTGAGATCATGTCACTGCACTCTAGCCTGGGCAACAGAGCGAGACTCTGTCTCAGAAAACTAAGGTTAAGTTCAAACTTCTTCATTCTATATTCAATTGATAGATTCAGAATAAACTCAATGTATTTTATTTTAAAAATGCTTTCTTGTGCTATTGAAAAGGTCTAGAAACAATGATCAACCCTGCAGCAATGAGCACTCCTAGGGTATGAATGATATCTACCACCTACCCACTCAAAGAAACAAGAACTCATTGGAGAAATGACAGATTCAAAGTCTAGGCTGAAAATAAGTAAACTTTGAAACAACTTGGCATCCTGATAAGCAAGAAAGCTCATAAAGACAAGGCCATATCAGAAGGACTCAAATCACTCGGGTGTGACAGCATGCACCTGTAATCCCAGCTACTTGGGAAGCTGAGGAGAAAAGATGGCTTGAGCTCAGAAGTTCAAGATTACAGTGAGCTATGACTGCACTACTGCACTTCAGGCTGGATGACAGAGGAAAAATCCTATCTCCAAAATAACACTAATAAATTAATTAAACTAAAAATTACTCAAGAGCCTACTTGATAGGTTCCCACTGGCCAAATGTGGGATAAATTGAGCATCAATAATGCTAACTGTCGGCTGGGCACAGTGGCTCATACCTGTAATCCCAGCACTTTGGGAGGCCGAGGTGGGCGGATCACTTGAGGTCAGGAGTTTGAGACCAGCCTGGTCAACATGGTGAAACCCCATCTCTACTAAAAATACAAAAACTTACCTGGGTGTGGTGGTGCATACCTATAATCCCAGCTGCTTTGGGAGGCTGAGGGACAAGAATTGCTTTAACCCGGGAAGCAGAGGTTACAGTGAGCAAATATTGCACCAATGCACTCCAGCCTGGGCAACAGAGCAAGACTCTGTCTCAAAAAAAAAAATTAAAAAAAAAAAAAAAAAGGTTAGCTATCATGGCATGAAACACAACCAACACATATAAGCCTTTAATTTGTATTGATATTAAAAACTCATTGTCACCTTGGGAGGATGCAGTGGAACCAACTCATTATTCTGAAAACTAGCATAACATTTATCCTGCCTTTCCCTTACAAACTGTACCACAGGGCAACCAAATAGTTAATAAGGGAAATTTCTTTTTATAGAACAGTCTTGTCTAATAAATGAAGAAGGTTTGATAAAACTGGAATATCAAACTCCTAAGAAAATGTGGATTTGGGCACTGTGTGTCAGAGAACATTGACATCCTGAAAAGATCGCCAGCCCTCCTGTGTCTCCTTCTGGAAGTATAATATGCTGCCTATGAAGTCTTTTTTTGCCAAAACCAATCAATCTTGTATCTGATTGGACCTCTAATTCAAACGACCAGTTTGCAGGAAATGCAGGAGAAAGTCAAACATGTGAAAGGACGCCTTCAGAATGCAATTAACAAAACCCAGCATGTGGGAAATTCTACAGGACAAATTGTCCAATTTTCTCTATGAATAAATTGCAAGAAAGAAATGGAGGGAACCTCTAGAACAAAAGAGACTTGAGAGACACGTTGGCTAAATGCAATGTGTGGATCTTGCTTCGATCCTGATTTGAGTAAATCAATTGTAAAAGATAAAAAATTAGAGAAATTTGAACATTGGGTATTATAATTAGTATTAAGGAATTATTATGGTGTTCTTTATGATAATGGTGTTGTGATTACATATAGGTATATAAGTGCATATATATTTTTAGAGTTCCTATATTTTAGAGATACCTACTGAAATATTTATACATAAAGCGATATAATGTTTTATGATTTACCTCGAAATAATCCAGTGCTGGGGGAGTAGTGAAACACAGCTGGAATAGGGAAAGGCATAAATTCATTGTTGAAGCTGTGTATATTGAGGTTGTTGTACTTTTGTTAGTTTTGTGTATGAGAACTTTTCAAAATATCTTTATATATATTTACAGGAAAATACACTTAAAGAAAATATGAAGTAAAATAATTATATATATATATAAATATATAAAAAATACAAGGAAAATATGAAATTAAAAAATAGTATTGGCGGTACACAGATAATGACCATACATGTAAAGGAAGTGCTCAAATGATGGTGCTTGGGCAATAAAGGCTCAGGGGCTGTGCAGTGGTTTGCAAACTCTCCTCTGCCCTAGGTTCTCCCCAGAACCTCTCCCACGTTTCTGTGGGGCAACCCAGTGAAACTCTCACGCGCTACTTCAATCAGAAAGGTCTGCTTTCCTCAATTTTATATATTAAGGTTTCTTATAACATTTCCCTTGAACAAAGGATTTTGACATTTCAAATAAAATTCAAAACTGACAGCTTCATGGCTTATCATCCACCCTCTTCTCCCCTTAAAAAATAGCCCTTACTCTTCCCCCAGAAATTTAGGGTAGTAGCCAAAACAGCTGGCCAAGTTTAACATGCAAGAACTGTGGCTCACATTCAAACTGCTGTCCTCCCAGTGGAAAAGTTCTGTTCCACATGTGTATTAGTCAGGATAAGCAGCCTTCAGCTACAATAACGAACAGCCCCAAAACTCAGAAGTTTCCCATAACAGGAGTTTATTTCTTGCATACACAAAGTCCACTGTGGGTCTGGATGACTCTTCAGGACATCTCGCCTCTATGTGATGGCTCAGGAATCCAGGCTGTTTTGATCTTGTGGCTTGTCCATTCAACAAGAAAAATTCTTAGTCATTGCAGTATCAAAGAAATTCTAATAACACTGGAAGGGTCTTGCACAAATGTCACTTCTATTTACAGCCAGTTGGCTGGAAGTAGTCAAGCAACTCTACCTAACTGCAAGGGAGTTTGTAAATGTGGGGAAGCCCACGGAATAGCTGGCAGGCATTTCTGCCTCTACCATGGCATCTCACCACCTTTCCACATATTGTGGCCTCCCTGTCATCTCCCCACCCTGACTCCACATACTGGATCAAGCATTAGATTATGTAGATGATGATCAGATCATCACTGAGTACATGATACTTCCAAAATAATGGATCTGGTTTGAGTGTTACCTTGAATCCCTTGCTTTTAGATGAGCGATAGGTCGAAACTATCCAAGACAAAGAGTGGCTTGCTGCAGAGGCTGCAAGATAGTGTCCTGCAAGGGTAAATTGTATGATAGGACTGGGTATGTAATTCTAAACTTCTGACTTAAATAATCGGAAGTTCTGGCAACAGAGGCCCTATATTTGTGCATGAGGTCAACCAGCTGGAGCCAGACAGTAGCTACACACCAGAGATGGCCCTTCATTCCTGGGTCTAACCCAGTCCCCATCACCTGGCAGCTTGACTCAGTCATAGTGCCTGCTGGAACCCTGTAACAGGTAGAATCTGTGATCCCTGCATCTGGATATGCACAGTTAGGATCCTCCACAGTTTTATCACCCCAAAGATGGAGTTCTTTCTTCGATGTAACTTAATTTGATTTAATTTAATTTTCTTAGGTATAATTGAAGATGTTTAATTTCCTCCCTCTTATTTAATCTGGATTTAATGCTCTCTTTATGAGTCTCTTAGTCATCTTTTTGGTCAAAGCTGAGTCACTCCAATTTCTTGATTACCCTTCTCTCTTATGTCCCAGTATTCATCCCTTTGACAGTCCATGTCAATCTTATTGGGACACTCTTAATTTCCCACGTCCTTTAAAAGATAACTGGAAATCAACAGACAACAGAATCAAGGTGTTAGAACTGAAATATTGCAATAAACAAAACTCTAGTCTGAAGTGAATGGAGTGTGTTTTGACCCTTGCAAGTTAAAAATTGTTGTCATGTTCCTTAATCTACAAGGTTTTGTCAAATTTCTTTGGGCTTCAAGTCACATCAGTTCCTAGACTGACTGCAGGAGTACACCACCCTCCCATCCTTAGGACCAGGCTAAGAAGGAAGCTTGGTGGACCTCCGCATCCTCCGCCTGCAGCAACCTGACTACAGTAATATTTGTGGGTGCAGCTCCAGACACCTACAATTTAATAGGAGCTCATTGACTCCTAATCAGCAGACTTGCTTTACTGTGTTTCTCTTTCTAATAATCGGGATTATTGATACTGATGATAAAAGCAAGCACTTACTGAATTTAAATTGTGCCTGGCATGGTTCCATGTGCTTTACATGGTTCTGGTGAAACTGACAACCCTATGAGGTAAGTACAATTATAATTCTGTTTTATAGAGATGAAATAGAGACTTGGGACTCTCCCAAGATTGTACTGCCAGGAAGCAACAGAAATGGGACTTGAACTTGGAAAGGCTCATGTTCCAAAGTCTTAATCATTATGCTTAATCATTGTGCTATGCTATGTGTGGTACAGCATGGGAATATTTGGGATTACTAAAATATTTCTTTTACTTTTTTTTTTTGAGACAATGTCTCACTTTGTTGGCTAGGCTGGAGTGTAGTGGTGCAATCATGGCTCCTTGCAGCCTCAGTCTCCTGAGGTTCATGCGATCCTCGATCCTCCCACCTCAGCCTCACAAGGAGCTGGGACTACTGTCACGCACCACCACACCCAGCTAGTTTTTGTATTTTTAGTAGAGACAGAGTTTCACCATGTTGCTCAGGCTGGTTTCGAACTCCTGGGCTCAAGCGATCCACCTGCCTTGGCCTCCCAAAGTGCTGGGATTACAAACATGAGCCACCATGCCCAGCCTGAAATCACTAAAATGTTGTTTGATCTAAATGCATTGTTTTGAATGTTAGGTTGCTAGTGATTAGGGCTCTTCTAGCTCCATTTGGCTAGTGTAGGGAGACATCTGGTGGCCATTCTGTTTTTTAAAACTTTTCTTCATGGAAAACTTCAAATTAATACAAAGTAAACAGAACAGTATCATAAATCCCCCTCTATCCACCACCTAGCTTTAACAATTAACATTCTGCCATTCTGTTTACATTCATACCTCCAGCCAATCTCCTCCTCTTCCCCACTTATTTTTTACGGTTCTTTTTCAAAAATAAATTTTACATATAGTAAAATGCACACAATTTTAACAATTTATCTTGACCAACAGGTACACTCATGTAACCCACAGCCCTATCATGATATGGAATGTTTCCATCACTCCAAAAATATCCTTTGCCTGACAGCTCCCCAACTAGACAGCAATTGTTCTGATTTTTCACTGTGGATTAGTTTTGCTTGTCCCAGAGTGCCATATCAATGGAATCCTACAGTACGACTCTTTTGTGTCTGGGCTCTTTCACTCAGCATAATGTCTGTGAGAGTCATCCATGCTCTTGCGTGTACCCGTTATTTCTCTTTTATTGCTGTCCTCCTTCTATTGTACAGATGAGCCACAGCCATTCTCCTGTTGATGGGGATTTGGATTGTTTCCAGTTAGGGGCCATTCTGAATATAGTTGAGCATGAGTTGAACTTCATGTTCAAGTCTTTTTGTAGACATATGTTTACATTTCTCTTGTGTAAATACTTAGGAGTGGAATCGCTGGATCAAAGAACAGAGGCATGGTTAACTTCATTAGAAACTGCCAGATCTTTTTCCCAAAGTGATTTTCTTTGCATTCCTCCCAGCAGTGTGAGAGAATTGTCTGCTCCGCATCGTCACCAGTATTTGGTGTTGTCAGTGTTTTTAATTTTGACTATTCTGGTGGTATCTCATTGTGGTTTTAATTTGTGTTTCCCTGATGACTAACAAAATGTTGACCATTTTTCTATGTGTGTATTGCCAATTTGTCTTTCCTCCTTTATGAAGTGTCCATTCAAGTCTTTTGCCAAATTTTCACTGGGTTTGTCTTTTTATTATTGGACTGTAGGTGTCTTTTATTCTGGATACACATTCTTTGCGGCTATACATTTTTTGAATATTTTCTGCTGGTCTGTGACTTGCCTATTTTCTTAACCGCGTCTTCTAATGAGAAACTTTATATTTGATGAAGTCTGATTTCTTATTTTGTGTCTTTTATTATTATTTCTTCCTGGCTGTCATCTAAGAAAACTTTGTCTTCCCTTGGTTACAAAGATGGTCCCTTTGTTTACTTCCAGTAGCTTTATATAGATTTTAAATTTGCATTTAGGTCTCAGATGCATCTCAAGTTTATGTGTGTGTGTATGTGTGTATAGTGTAATATAATAAAGGGACTGAGATGCATTTTTACTTTCTTTTAATTTTATATTTACGTATTTTTAAGTAGAGATGGGAGTCTCCCTGTGTTACACAGGCCGGTCTCCAACTCCTGGCTTTAGGCAATCCTCCCGCCTCAGCATCCCAGTGTGCTGGGATCACAGCTGTGAGCCACCACACGCAACTGCAATTTTTTTCTTTCTATAAATATCTAGTGGTTCCTCCACCATTGGATGGAAATGTTTTCCGTTTCTGTGCTTAATTGTTTTGGGACCTCTACCGAAAATCAATTGCCACACAGTCTTATTAAACACAGTCTTATTCTAGCTTTGTTTTCTTTTGCAAGATTACGTTGGCTATGCTAGGACCTTTGCATATCCATATGTACCAGTTGTCAATTTATTGCCTCTCAGATCCAAATTCACTCTCCATTACCTGCTGAGCAATAACAAACTGCACACTTCAGGCATTTCTCCTTAAAGTGAACACAATGTCATTTTTGTCACTAGAGGGCACTGGAGGGACATTGCAAAGGCAGGCGGCTTCTCTTCCTGAGGTCCTTTGCTATGTTTTGCTTTCTCTTGTTTTCAGACTGTACATTCTGCTGCACAGTGGTATGTTGTTGGGGGGACACACGCTAACTGTGTGCCCAAAGCACATAGTCCATCAGTGACCTCACATCTCTGGCCAAGGGCCTGGTGACCACTTTGTCACAGCCCTCCTGACAAGACATCACACACTCCAGGCTTCATAACTACTCCTGTTCCCTCTCCCAACGCACACCTGCCCTCTGGCCGCAGCTTGCCTGAGCCCTGGAAGTTTGATTCCCTTGGCCCCCTCCATGGTCTCCCATCCAGCAGCGCCTGTGCTCAGGAAGGTCATTCCTGGTGCCTGCCCAGTGACCAAACCAGCTCCGGCCCTGGTATCCTGGTGAGATTCTTTGCCATCCAATGGGCTGTAGCCACACCTTCTCCAGTGACGTCTGAAGCCCATCCTTGGAGAGGAACACTCCAAGTTTATCCTTCCTTAAATACTCCTCTGTAGCAAGAATTTCCCTTTCTGGCCCAAACTCCTCATCACTCATGTGGGAATTACAAAGTGAGTTTATATGATTAACATTTATTGAAATAAAGAAAAATTAATTTTTTAAAAAATTCAAGCTTGACTGATCAACATAAAGGAAACAATTTAAAAAAACATGTAGTGAGTACATGGTTGTCAGGAAAGCAAGTCTGGGTATGTTGTCTAGGTTCATTTTCTGGCTTCGTCTTTTGGCAGATTTTGGGCATGGCTTATGACATTCCTATGCCTCAGTTTCCTCATCTGTAGAATGGGCATAATAATAGTATTTCATAGGGTCAGAAAGAAGATCAAAAGAAACAGCACAAGTCAAGCGTTTAGAATAGTACCTAATGGTAAATACTTGGTTCCTGTCAGCTGCTGCTATTTCTATTTTTTATGATTATGATCTCGTATCCCCAACCATATTGTAAACTCTAAGTGAAGACAGCATAAGTTAATGCTGGCTCTACTATCCCAGGGTTTAGCATCTTGTTATTTCCATGCATTAGACGTGTAATAGATATTACCAAATAGACGAGCTGCTGAAGAATGTTCTGTTTCCCGTAGAAAGAAGACGTGAGGAGGAAACACATCCGTTTGCACATGGAAGGGGCGCTGACTGCCCGGGACAAGGTCGGGGTTCAGGATTTTGTGCTATTGGACGCATATACCAGCGAATCTGCCTTTGTCGACAACCTCCGCAAGCGTTTCAACGAGAACCTCATATACGTAACGTGATCCATTTCTCAGCTGTTTTTTTAGAGTGGTTGTTTCCTTCTTGCCTTCACGACTTTGATGAGTGTGAATAATATCACTCTATTAGGTTAGACATAGAAGGGAGATACTGAGGCGCCACTCTTAGATGCACTTCGATCCTTTGTGCTAAGACGTTTATGGCTGCCCGTGACAGATACCCAACTTACACCAGCCTAAGTCACTAAAGGGAATCTGTCCATGTCTGTAACTGTAGGTCCCAGGAGTAGATCTAGGGTTTCAGACGATGTCTGGAGACTCTTTCTCCATCTCTGCTCTGCTTTCTTAGGCATCCATTTCCTTCTCAGGTGCATGGCAGCAAGATGGTTGCCCTCAGATCCGGGCTGTCATTTTATCAGCTTAGGGTTGCCGCTGAGAAGCGAGCCCATCCTCTGGGGAAGAAGCTCTAGTAAATGGCCCAAGCTGATGTTGATCAGCTCTAATTGGTCCACTTTCGGTCATGTGCCTGTCTCTGAACCAATCCCATGGCTAGAAATGGAGACTATTCTGATTGGCCAAGCTCTTACCAGGCCCGCCCCTGGAGGTGAGGGGTGGAGTCGGAGCCCTAGACTGTATATACGGAGAGCTGGGGAAGAGGGTTACCCGAAGGACTTTGCTGGGAGAAAGGGGCAGAGATACCAAGCAGGCAAAACTAAAAGCTGTCCAGCATACCCCATGAATGGTCAAGGGTCAAGAATGAAGCACTTACCAAACTCTTCTCAGGTTGATCTTGTCACATCTAGTTTTTATTCAAAAACCAGTTTTTGTTAAATTCCCATTTATCACCACGCTCTGATTTGGTGGTCAATTTTCAGGTAAATTCCTCTAGGGTAAACTTCATAGTGTCCCTGTGTGTGTCATGGGTGTTATTAAAATTATTTAATTTTTTGAGATTTTATTAGCTTTTGCCAAGAGTAAATTAGACAGAAGCGGTTTAAAAATATTTGTCTTGTAGCTATTTTGTTTGTAATGGTGCCCGTGGCTTAATCTATATATTGAAACCAAGGTTACCAGAAGAAATAAACAAGGTGTTTCTTAGAGTACATATCCTACAGCCTAACGTTCAGAATGCTCACCCTTAATTGTAGAAATAGAAAAAAAAAAAAAACAACTAATTTTATATACAGGAAAAGGAAAAATGACATGGTACAGAGAAGTACAAATGGCATGATAGGATCATCGTGATTAAGCTAAATGTTTCTGATTTGAACTGATAAATTTCAGAAACTGTGTCTTCCACCCTGAATTTCTACTGATTGAAGTAATATGGAGTTTTAGTGAAAATTCTCGGCTTCAATTCTATGTTTGATTTTTGTCCTGAAGATTGGAGACATTAGTTAGAATGATTTTGTGTGTAATCTATTTTTTTTTTTTTAATTTGAGATGGATCTTGCTAAGTTGCCCAGGCTAGTCTTGAACTCCTGGGTTCAAGCACTCCTCCTGCCTCAGCCTCCCACGTAGCTGGAATTACAGGCACACACCACCACACCCAGCTATTTTAGCATAATCTTAATATAGATTTAGTGCGTCCTGTATTTGAAACAGCTACACACTGAGAATCTGAGAATATCAGATGTATTTTCCAAGGAGCACATTAATTTTTTTCTATATAAGAGTGTGGAGCTCTTTATTCATAATTGTATTTCAAAAGTCTTATGTTAGTGGTTATATTACAAATATAAGTAAGTACCTGAAAAACCTGAATATGAGTAGAGTCTAATGTTGAAATCTGGGAATATAAGTGCCAGTAGCAGGAGTGTTTTGCCCAATTTTAGAAGGTTTGTAGGTATACCCATCCTGTTTTCTTGTTTGTTTGTTTTGTTCTGGTTTTTTTTTTTCTTTCCTTCTTTTTTTTTTTTCCTTCATATGGAGTCTCACTCTGTTGCCCAGGCTGGAGTGTAGTAGCCCGATCTTGGCTCACTGGAACCTCCACCACCCGGGTTCAAGCAATTCTTCTACCTCAGCCTCCCCAGTAGCTGAGACTAGAGGCGCCTGCCACCACCCCCGGCTAATTTTTTTTGTATTTTTAGTAGAGATGGGGTTTCACCATGTTGGCCAGGCTGGTCTCAAACTCCTGACCTTGGGTGACCCACCTTCCTCAGCCTCCCAGAGTCCTGGGATTACAGGCGTGAGCCACCACGCCCGGCCCACCCATCCTACTTTCACTCAGTGCCAGAGAGACCTTTAAGAACCATGCATCAGGTTACGTGCTCCCCTCTTAAAGTGATCCATTCACGTAATGGTTTAGGGAGGTATTTCTCTTTTTTTGTATCTTCAACTTTTAACTTCAGGGGTACATGTGCAGGATGTGCAGGTTTGTTACATAGGTAAACGTGTGCTGTGGTGGTTTGCTGATCAACCCATCACCTAGGTATTAAGACCAGCATGCATTAGCTATTCTTTCTGATGCTCTCTGTCCCCTGCAATAAGCCCCAATGTGTGTTGTTCCCCCCGCCTCACAAATGTGTCCATGTGTTCTCATCGTTTAGTTCCCACTTATTAGCAAGAACATGCAGTGTTTGGTTTTCTGTTCCTGCATTAGTTTGCTGAGGATAACGGCTTCTAGCTTCTTCCATGTACCAGCAAAGGACATGATCTCGTTCCCTTATATGGCTGCATAGTATTCCATAATGTATATGCACTCTATTTTCTTTATCCAGTCTATCATTGATGGGCATTTGGGTTGATTCCATGTCTTTGCTGTTGTGAATAGTGCTGCAGTGAACACACATGTACATGTATCTTTATAATAGCATGATTTATATTTCTTTGGGTATATACCCAGTATTGGGATTGCTGGGTCAAATGGTATTTCTGCCTCTAGATCTTTGAGGAATCGCCACACTGTTTTCCACAGTGGTTGAACTAATTTACACTTCCACCAACAGTGTAAAAGCCTTCCTTTTTCTCCACTGCCTTGCCAGCATCTGTTGTTTTTTCACTTTTTAATAATCGCCATTCTGACTGGCATGAGATGACATCTCATTGTGGTTTGGATTTGCATTTCTCTCATGATCAGTGGTGTTGAGCTTTTTTTCATATGATTGTTGGCTGCATGTATGTCTCCTCTTTGAGAAGTGTCTGTTTATTTCCTGTGCCCACTTTTTAATGGGGTTGTTTTTTCTTGTAAATTTGTTTAAATTCCTTGTAGACCGGATATTAGACCTTTGTCAGATGAATAGGTTGCAGAACTTTTCTCCCATTCTGTAGGTTGCCTCTTCACTCTGGTGATAGTTTCTTTTGCTGTGCAGAAGCCCTTTAGTTTAATTAGATCCCATTTGTCAATTTTTGCTTTTGTTGCAATTGCTTTTGGCATTTTCATCATGAAATCTTTGTAGGGCAGGTATTTCATTTCAGTAGGGAAGGGTGGTATCTCTGCCATCCGAGCCCACAGAGCCGGGATGATCTGAACCTGCTCCATCTTCAACATCCTCCCTTGCTAGTCTCCGTTCTGCCCTTACTCAGACTTCAACCACAATGGCCTCTCGTGCCCCTAGCCTGCCACATGTATTTCTTCAGCCTGAAATGCCCTTCCTGCCTACTTTGTTCGTGGCTGGCTCCTCATCCTTCAAGCTCTGCTCAGATGTCACCTCCTTAAAGAAGTCTTCCCGGCAAGGTGTGGTGGCTCACACCTGTAATCCCAGCACTTTGGGAGGCCAAGGCAGGCAGATCACCTGAGGTCAGGAGTTCAAGACCAGCCTGGCCAACATGGTGAAACCCCAT
This sequence comes from Mandrillus leucophaeus, assembly GCF_000951045.1. Taxonomy (NCBI): domain Eukaryota; kingdom Metazoa; phylum Chordata; class Mammalia; order Primates; family Cercopithecidae; genus Mandrillus; species Mandrillus leucophaeus. Next base: position 246,452 of record NW_012101333.1, read on the forward strand.
CTCTACTAAAAATATAAAATTAGCTGGGTGTGGTGGCGCATGCCTGTAATCCCAGCTATGGGAGGCTGAGGAGAATCACTTGAACCCAGGAGGCAGAGGTTGCAGTGAGCTGAGATCGAGCCACTGCACCCCAGCCTGGGCAGCGAAGTGAGACTCTGTCTCAAAAAAAAAAAAAAAAAAAAAAAAAAGAAGAAGAAGACTTCCCCATGCCTGCTAATATGGCCTGCCTTCATTGTTTATACCCTCGTTACACTGTGTATACCTTTCTTTTTTTATTATTATTATTATTTTTTTATTTTTTATTTTTTGAGACGGAGTCTTGCTCTGTCACCCGGGCTGGAGTGCAATGATGCGATCTCGGCTCACTGCAACCTCCACCTCCTGGGTTCAAGAGATTCTCCTGCCTCTGCCTCCTGAGTAGCTGGGACTACAGGCGTGCACCATCATGCCCGGCTAATTTTTTGTATTTTTAGTAGAGATGGGGTTTTACCATGTTAGCCAGGATGGTCTTGATCTCCTCACCTGTGATCCGCCTACCTCGGCCTCCCAAAGTGCTGGGATTACAGGCATGAGCCACCGCACCCAGCCATGTACACCTTTCTTAATACTGATCTCTTCCTGCAGCTGTCTTTATTCCTCAGCTGTTTGTCTGCTGTCTCCCTCATACCCCCACCCCCACCATGTAAGCTCCCAGCAGAGATCCCGCCTGATTTATCATTTTAAATCCTCCATGCAGAATGAATACATGGGAGTCATCATGTGTGACAGTCTTTTACACCCCAGAATTCCTCACTTGTGCTTTGGTCTATTTCTCTAGACATATATTGGCACCCTCCTTGTGTCTGTGAATCCATACCAGGAGCTCGGAATCTACACTGTGAGCCAGATGGAACTTTATCAAGGGGTCAATTTCTTTGAACTGCCGCCACATGTGTGAGTAGCATCCACAGGATCATCACTAGAAGGATTTTTCTTTTTCCCCTTCCTCTCTCTCCTTCCTTCTCACCATGCATCTGTCCGTCCATCCATCCATCCATCCATCCATCCACCCACCCATCTGTTCATCCTCCTATCCATCCACATATCCATCCATCCACCTATCCATCCATTCATTCACCTATCCATCCACCTACCTACCTATCCATCAATACATCCATCCATTGATCTAAATCCTTGATGCATGTTTATTAGGTTCTGTACCTCATTTAAGCCCTTGCCTTCTTGTAACGTAAGTCTTCAAAGCAGTAGAAAACTTTAGAAGGTCTTTATGGAATCTCAGCTTAAATATGAAAAAAGGTGGAACCTTTGTGTAACTGCTGAGAAATTTAAGAGTGTGGCTGGAGAGACGTCTTCTCCGGGAAGAGGGTTGCTATAGTGCCGTCCACTGGTGCCTAAGAAGACTGCTCCTTGGTAGAAACTTAACCAGGGCTGTGGAAGCTTAAGAGGTGCAAATTTCTTCATTCCTCTCCCCTATGTATAACCTATGGTAATAATAATTTGTAGAGGGTGATTATATTTTTAGTACATAACATTTTCTGTTTTATGCAAATTTTTGAAAATACATACTCGCCTGCAGTATGGCCAGAATTTGTTTATATGTAACACTATAAGCTGACAGGGTAGAATTATTCACCTGACCTCAGATCTCTTGTCTCCAAACACTATTTTCCTTCTTAACATGTAACTGACTCTGTAAAAACAATCTGTTTAGATTTCTCATTTGATTTGGAAGCTAATTAAAAGGGACTGAAATAAAAATATACGTGTAGTTAGAGTTTACTGATTAGTTACACATTAATTCAGAGTTTCTAGAGCCATTTCACAGAGGCTAGAAAATATAACCACTTTGATATCAGTTTTCACAAAGTTGAGGACATTTTTAAGTCTTAAAACCTTACCATTTTAAATAATTTCCATTGTATTTGAAAATAATGTATAACCCATATTATCTGCTAAATAATGCTGTTTGTTTGTCACTACGCCTAATTGGCCAAATTTTCTAATAGTTATTTAACATTCAAAACAACAACTACCAAGAGAAAGGAAAGATGAGCAATTTTTTCTTGCCCAGGCTTTGCTGAATTTTCTAGTTTTTCTCCCTCTTGACTTCTAGGCTAATATTTGGATTCTGCCTCTGTTGTCTTGGTGACTCAGCTATTCCACTTTCTTTTCTTTTTTTTTCTTTTTGAGACAGAGTCTTGCTCTGTTGCCCAGGCAGGAGTGCAGTGGTGCTATTTTGGCTCACTGCAAGCTCCACCTCCTGGGTTCATGCCATTCTCCTGCCTCAGCCTCCTGAGTAGCTGGGACTACAGGCGCCCACCACCATGCCCGGCTAATGTTTTTTTTTTTTTGTATTTTTAGTAGAGATGGGGTTTCGCTGTGTTGGCCAGGATGGTCTCGATCTCCTGAGCTCATGATCCACCCGCCTCGGCCTCCCAAAGTGCTGGGATTACAGGCATGAACTATTCCACTCATAAGCCTTTCTGCATCACTGCCATATATATGTTGAGACAGGGTCTTGCTTTGTCATCCAGACTGGAGAGCGGTGACACAATAATGGATCACTGCAGCCTCCACCTCCCACAACTCAGGTGATCCTCCAACCTCAGCCTCCTAAGTAGCCAGGACTACAGGCACACACCACCACCCTGGCTAATTTTTGTATTTTTTGTAGAGACAGGGTCTCAGTGTGTTGCCCAGGCTGGTCTCGAACTCCTGGGCTCAAGCGATCTGCCCGTCTCAGCCTCCCAAAGTGCTGGGATTACAGGTGTGAGCCACCATGCCCAGCCACCACCATGGATTAAAAGCCAAAATGGCTTTGCAACTCTGCCTCATATTCAGGTTCTATTCCTGGGACACCTTCATGCTTTGGTGTCTGGTCTTGAAGATAAAGTGCTTCTCATAGTTTTACCTCTTGTCCTAAAGATATCACTGAAGTTTGTTAATCTCTTTGGTTTCCTGCTACTCCATTCTTAGTATTCTAGGTTTTGAGGGAAAAAATATATGAGATCTTATTCTGTTTATTGAATTGGATTATTTAATATTTAGACAAGATTGTTATTTTTACCTACAGTTAAAAGAACATCTCTTGGAGATGTAAGTTATAGCTGGCTTATTCTTATAAAACATGTTGATGGATTAAAAACGTAAATTTGGTGAATTTCCAAAAATATTTTCAGGCCAGGTGCGGTGGCTCACGCCTGTAATCCCAGCACTTTGGGAGGCTGAGGCAGGTGGATCATGAGGTCAGGAGTTCCAGACCAACCTGACCAACATGGTGAAACCCCGTCTCTACTAAAAATACAAAAATTAGCCAGGCGTGGTGGTGTGCACCTATAATTCCAGCTACTCAGGAGGCTGAGGCATGAGAATCGCTTGAACTTGGGAGGCAGAGGTTGCAATGAGCCCAGATCGCGCCATTGCACTCTGGCCTGGGCGACAGAGCAAGACTCCATCCAAAAAAAAAATTCATTACTGCTTAAATTTTTCTTTTAACTCTTCTACTATTTGAGTTTTGATATCTAGTACACTTTATATTTGATCAGTCAGTGGGTCCTGGTAGGGAGTTTTTTGTTTTTTTGTTTTTTGGGTTTGGGTTTGGTTTTTTTTTGTTTGTTTTTGTTTTTGTTTTTGTTTTTGTTTTTGAGACAGAGTCGTGCTCTGTTGCCCAGGCTGGAGTACAATGGCGCCATCTCGGCTCACTGCAACCTCTGCCTCCCGGGTTCAAGTAATTCTCCTGCCTCAGCCTCCCAAGTAGCTGGGATTACAAGCGTGCACCACCATACCTGGCTAATTTTTGTATCTTTTTTTAGTACAGATAGGGTTTCATCATGTTGGCCAGGCTGATCTCGAACTCCTGACCTCAAATGATCCACCCGCCTCAGCTTCCCGGAGTGCTGGGGTTACAAGCATGAACCACTGTGCCCCTCCTATGGAAAGGGCTTGACATGTGTTTGAGCTCATTGTCCTTGTACTACAGTCTGGATGTGGCTTCCTGGAGATGGAGCACCTCATTTTGCTTCTTTGGTGGGTGTCAGAGTCAAGGGAAGTACCATGAAAACCAATTTGTTTCTGTCTCACTCCTCCTCCAGCTACGCTATAGCCGACAACGCTTACCGAATGATGTGCTCTGAACTAAATAACCATTTCATCCTCATTTCTGGAGAGAGTGGGGCAGGGAAAACAGAGGCCTCCAAGAAAATTCTCCAGTATTTTGCAGTGACCTGCCCAATGACCCAGTCACTACAAATAGCCCGTGACAGACTGCTGCTCTCCAACCCAGTGCTGGAGGTAAGCGGTCTCTGGGGACCAATCGAAGGGAGTCCCAGGGAGGTCACTAAGTGAGACAAATCCTGTCTGGGCAGGTCAGTTAAAATGGGCAGGTCACTGTTAAGGGTCACACAGATAGTGTCACAGTTAAGGGTGTGACCTGGAACTAAGCCATTTCCCCATTTGTTGAATGGGTCTGCTTATAGTACCTACCTTTTAAGACATTCGGGGGTTTTTTTGTTGTTTTTTGTTTGTTTGTTTGTTTTTTTAGACAGAGTCTCTCTCTGTCACCCAGGCTGGAGTACAGTGTCACAGAAACCTCCACCTCCTCGGTTTAAGCGATTCTCCTGCTTCAGCTTCCCAAGTAGCTGGTACTACAGGCATGTGCCATCATTCCCAGCTAATTTTTGTATTTTTAGTAGAGACGGGGTTTTGCCATGTTGGCCAGGCTGGTCTCAAACTCCTGACCTCAGGTGATCCACCTGCCTGCATCAGCCTCCCAAAGTGCTAGAATTACAGGCGTGAGCCACCGCACCCAGCCTAAGAAGTTTTGAGGATTGAGTGAAACAGGTGCACAAAAAGCACACAGCAGAATTAGGAAGCACCAAAAATACTGTATTATTTATTAATAGTTTTCTTATTATTGAGTTAAAATTATTTTGGTTATGATTACTTACATTGTTGCAATTCACCGACTTGCTGGCTGATCCTGAACAAGTCATTTTCTCCCTTGTTTTTGTGGCCCTTTCTATAAATGAAGATGTTTATAGTAGAAGGAATTTTCCCAGTGGACCCTTTGAGCAGAACAACGTGATATAAAAAGGGGTCTGGTGATGGGGACTGTCAACCATACCTTCTAGAACAGCATGGGGCTAGGGTTCTATGTACCCCTCCTGAGACCATTTCCAATATATTCCTAGATTGGATTATAGGAAGAAGATATTGTTCCCCTCTTCTCCCCGGGTCCAAATCTAGTGTTTGGCATTAAATTCTCTGTAGTTAGTGATCCCTTCTTAGAAAATAATGCATGCCTTTCCTCCCTGGCTCCTCCTACCCTCTCTCCTCCGTTTTCATACTAAGCATATTATTTGGGATCAGGAATTTGACATGCATGGTGAGCTTAAATGACAGTGAATGACACTTTGTATTCCAAGGCTTTTGGAAATGCCAGAACGCTCCGGAATGACAACTCCAGCAGATTTGGGAAATACATGGATATACAATTTGATTTTCAGGTACACTGAAGCTCCTATTACTGGTTCATGGGGACCCCTTATTTTGCCAGTGACGGAACCCAAGCCAAGGCCCCTTAAGGGGAGAATGACATTTATTGGCTCAAGCAGTTTTAAAAAAAAATCCAGGGTTAGTGCTAGTTTTAGGAAATGCAAATAAAGACCACAATGAGATAACATTTTATACCATCTGGATGGGCAAAAACTAAAAAGTCTAATATATATGAGGTGTTGATGAAGATATGGATCATAAGGAATTCTTACACATTGCTCGTGGGGTGTAATATATTGGGAAATTATTGGAAAATAATGGGGTGTACCAGAGTTATGATGTTATCTTAGGAAGCTGAAAAAACATAATCTAAGGTGCAACCATCCCGCTCTCAGAGATATCTCAGAGATATCAGATGCATAAGCGTGTCCGTAACAGAACTGCTCATCATGATGGGCAAGTAAGTAGCCTGAACAGCACCAACGCATCTGGAGAGAACTGAAATGTCCATCAACAGGAGAATGACTACATTGTGGTGTGTTCACACCATCAGGCATTACACTGCAGAGAGCAAATGAACCACAGCTACACCTCACATGGATGGGTCTTGGGAACATACTGTATGCCAGCGTGATATCATTTTTTTTCATTAAGCTTAAAAATAAATCACAAGGACCGGACACAGTGGCTCATGCCTGTAATCCCAGCAGTTTGGGAGGCCAAGGCAGGTGGATTACCTGAGGTCAGGAGTTCAAGACCAGCCTGGCCAACATGGTGAAACCCCATCTCTTAAAAAAAAAAATACAAAAAAATTAGCCGGGCGTGGTGGTGTGCTCCTGTAATCCCAGCTACTCGGAAGGCTGAGGCAGGAGAATTGCTTGAACCTGGGAGGTGGAGGTTTCAGACAGCCAAGATGGCACCACTGCACTCCAGCCCGGGCAACAAGAGTGAAACTTCATCTCAAAAAAAAAAAAGACACAAGTAAACAATATATTGTTTAGGCATGCCTGCTTACCTGGCAGGGGCCAGCACTCTTTTTCGGATACAGCCAGATAGTAAATATTTTAGGCTTTGTGAGCCATTCAGCCATGCAGTCGAAATGACCCAAGTCCACTCTTGCAGCATGAAAGCAGCCACGGACAATGCATAAGTGAATGAGCATGGCTGTGTTAGACACAGAATTTAAGTGGAGCTAAGGCAAGCAGGAAAGGAAGGCAAAATTCTCAAGGGCTCATCATTCCAAGTGGTAAAATGACACATGGGAGAACAGCAGCTGTATGAGCATGGAGCTCAATGATGAGGACAAACTGGCTCAAGGATGTCCCAGAGGCTGGGAAGTGGGCCTCAGGCGGAGTGGATTTGGAAAGAAATTTAATAGCCATGCGTATTTGAAAACCTTTTTGGAAGTTCAACACATATACTGAAAAGGCTGTAAAACATGGGGACAGCCCAGTGAATTTTTACATATGTATCCACCTCTGTAACCACCACCCAGACCAAGACATAAAAATGTCTAGCATCTGGGCCGGGCTTGGTGGCTCGCTCCTGTAATCCCAGCACTTTGGGAGGCCGAGGTGGGCGGATCACCTGAGGTCAGGAGTTCGAGACAAGCCTGGCCAACATGGTGAAACCCTGTCTCTAATAAAAATACAAAAATTACCCAGGTGTGGTGGTGCACACCTGTAGTCCCAGTTACTTGGGAGGCTGAGGCATGAGAATCGCTTGAACTTGGGAGGCAGAGGTTGCAGTGAGCCCAGATTACACCACTGCACTCCAGCCTGAGCAAGAGAGTAAGACTCTGTCTCAAAAAAAAAAAAAAAAAAATGATAGCATCTGGAGGCCAGGCAGTGCTGACTCACACCTGTAATACCAGCATTTTGGGAGGTCGAGGTGGGAGGATTGCTTGAGCCCAGGAGTTCAAGACCAGCCTGGGGAACATAGTGAGACCCCGTCTTTACAAAAAACAAAAATAAAATAGCAAGGCATAGTGGTGCACGCTTATAGTCCCAGTTACTTGGGAGGCTGAGGCGGGAGAATTGCTTGAGCCCAGGCATTTGAGGTTATAATGAGCCACGATCAGGCCACAGCACTCCAGCGTGGGCAACAGAGCAAGACCCTATCTCTTAAAATAAAAATTAAAAAAAAAAAATTCTAACATCTGAAAGCTTTTCCTGCTCTTCCCCAACAGACTCCCCCTTCCCACTGCCCACTGTTCTGACCTCTGTGATCATTGGTTCATTTCACTGGTCATTGAAGTGCATATGAATGAAATTACACAGTATGTTCTATTTTGTGCCTGACTTCTTTCAGTCAACGTATCTGTCAGATTCATCCATGTCCTTGCATGTAGCAGTTGTTCATTTTTTGATTATATGACTATGTCACAACTTATCTGTTCTCCTTTTGTTGGACATTTGGGCTGTTTGCAATTTGGGACTGTGACATATAGCAGTTTGAACATCCGTGCACATGCCCTTTAGTAGATTTATATTGGATTAAAGAAGTAGAATCATGGGGTTCTTACCAGCAAAGCAGTGTTAGGATAATTAATGATGGTTCCGGTTGCTCCATACCCTTGCCAACATTTATATTGTTCATCCTTTTGAGAAATTCTGGTGGGATATAGTGGTTTTTCACTGTGATTTAAGTTTGTATCTCCCTGGTAAGTAATGAAATTTTGCTTCTTGGCCACTTAAAGGCTTTCTTTTTCATTCAAGTCTTTTGCCCATTTTTAATTGGGTTGTTGGTTCTTTCCTATTGATTTGCAAGAATCTCTATATATTCTGGAATAAAAATCTTTTATTGGTTATATTATTGAAAATATTAAGACAGTGTGATATTCACACAAGGATAGATAAAGAGGACAATAGATCAGAATAAAGTCCAGAGAAGATCGAGTCCACACATACAGTCAGCTGACTTACAACAGAAGCATCACTATGATTCAGTAGAGACAAGATCATCTTTCTAATAAATGGCACAGATCAACTGGATATCAACATGAATAAAAAGACCTTTGACCACTCCCCCTCTCCATATACAAAAATTCAATAGTGATGGATCATTATCCTAAACAATCAAGCTTCTAGAAAAAGACATAGAAACTATCTTCATGATAGTTTCTTGGGGTAAGCAAAAATCTTTGTAAACAGAACCCAGGAAATACTAATGATAGAAGATTGATAGGTCCAAAAAAAGAAGAAGATTGATAGATTAGACTTCATTCCAACTCAGAACTTCAAGCCATCAGGAGGTGCCAGGAAGAGATTTTTGTTGTCACTGCTGCATTTTTTGTTCTGTTTTGAAGGGCATCCCTGTAGGTGGGCATATCATCAGTTACTTGATAGAGAAGTCCCGAGTTGTCTACCAAAACCAAGGCGAGCGGAATTTCCACATCTTCTACCAGCTGCTGGCAGGTGGTGAGGAGGAGCGCCTGGCTTTCCTGGGACTGGAGCGAGACCCCCAGCTGTATAAATACCTCTCACAGGTGGGAAGGACCAGCACCTGGCTTTGGTGACTCTGGACGAGGGGATCAGAGGTGTTTATACGGGCTGCTGTAGGATGTTTGAAACGTTCTATTACCATTGTGCTATGTGTCCTATTGGCTAATTTCTTGATATATGTATATATCACAAGTAATCTAACCCATCTCCTCTTGTGCCTGGCAGCTGTATCACCTTGGTAAAGTAACCAATGTCTAGGCAAGTGGTTCTCATCCCTGGCTGAAACTAGAATCACCTGAAGAACCCTTTAAAAACACAAATGCCTGGGCCATACCCTCCAGAGATTCAGATTTCACTGGTCTGGGGTAGGACCTGGTGTACAGTCAAAGTGAGGAGCGCTGATCTGAGTGTGATAGAAACTCACCGTCCAACTATATCTAAAACCTATGCTATCTCATTCTGCTTTCAAACTACTTTTTTTTTTTTTTCTTCCTGTTTTTGGGACGGGGTCTCGCTCTGTCCTCCAGGCTAAAGTGCAGTAGCATAATATAATGGCTCATTGTAGCCTTGACCTCCTGGGCTCAAGGACTCCTCCCATCTCAGCCTTCAAAGTAGCTGGGACTACAGGCTCGAGGTACCATGCCTCATTAATTTTTGTAGTTTTTGTAGAGACAGGGTTTCTCCATGTTGTCCAGGCTGGTCTCAAACTCCTGAGCTCCAGAGATCTGCCCATCTTGGCCTCCCAAAGTGCTGCGTTTACAGGCGTGAGCCACTGTAAACTACTTTTGAAAAGATCTTTTTTGGCCGGGCGCGGTGGCTCACGCCTGTAATCCCAGCACTTTGGGAGGCCGAGAAGGGTGGATCACCTGAGGTCGGCAGTTCAAGACCAGCCTGACCAACATGGAGAAACCCCGTCTCTACTAAAAATACAAAATTAGCCAGGCATGGTGGCACATGCCTGTAATCCCAGCTACTCGGGAGGCTGAGGCACGAGAATCGCTTGAACCCGGGAGGCGGAGGTTGAGGTGAGCTGAGATCGCGCCACTGCACTCCAGCCTGGGCAAAAAAGAGCGAAACTCTGTCTCAAAAAAAAAAAAAAACTTTTTTCATGCTCCTGCCTTCCATCTTGACAAACGTTTGCTGCCAAATGAACACACTGTACAGTTCAGGCCATTTCTATAAGCAAGCCTAGGGTCTAGTGTTACAGAATTGACTGTCAGAAGATAACCTTGCAATATTTGTTTTTCTGCAGCCTGCACTAGCGTTCTAGAATACCCAGATTGTATGGCACTTCTCGGTATTTGGTGTCATTAACACCTTTTTTGTCCCAACATTTTTTGATTTTTCTCTTCTCACTTGGCCTGGTTTTGAATGGAGGCCACCTTGTAGAATGTAGATGAAGGCATCATTTAAGAGAGAAAACGAGGTTTTATAAAATGAATCTCACAAAATGAGGATCAATACTTCCTAGAAATCGTGGAAGAAAAGAAGGCTTGACAAAAGTTTACTTTCAAAAATGAAGACAAGCTGGGGCATGATGGCTCAGGCCTGTAATCCCAGCACTTTTGGAAGCCAAGGTGGGAGGATGGCTTGAGTTCAGGAGTTTAAGACCAGCCTGGGCAATGTAGCAAGACCCCGTCTCTAAATGTGTTTTAAAAATAGAAATGAAAAATGAAGCTAAATAATGAAAGAATCTCATAATCTAATTTTTTACTAATCAAACTCTGAACTAATTACTAAAACAAAGAAGACATCAAACATGATTTTTTTTTTCTTTTTGGAGGGTTTAATTTTCCAGACAAAGCTGTATGTCACATCATGTTTGTATTCCCATAGCATGATCAGAAAGGGTCAATTTATAAAAATATTTGAGGGCTTCATCCATTTTCCCAAGGGCTTCTCTAACCCTTTAATAAATAATTCCCTTTTAGAATATATCATGCCTTTATTCTTGTAGATTTTTTTCTGGCCACATTAATTCAACTAGATCCATATACGTCAGGGGCTTTGGAAATGGGTCTAGCAATTTGCCACTATTATTTAAAACCAATTTCATGATCTGTCATAACTTCGGTAAACTTTATGGTTTCACTTGGCAGTATATTTGCACTGCTTCCAAACCAACAGGTTTTGGAGAGGGACTGATTTGCACAGGCCCATCCCTTCGGGGGCAGGAGCAGATGTTGCTGGTTGTGCTGGGAAGGTTTGTGAGGTTGCCAATTTTATATCGGCCACTTCACTAAGAAATATTTTCATGGTATGACACATCTGATTTCCCCCATGCAATGAAGAAATCTTTTAAGAAAACAGATCTTCAGATAATTAGGAAACTGGGAACACCCTGTACCACAAAAGCAAAATAATAAAAAACATTTTCGTAGAACGTTTTCTCTTTAAATCAGTCTGTTATTTAAAAGACAACCTCTGGAGTTCATGGGGAAAATCTCTGCTTGTGATGATTTTCACAAAACCTCTGTTGCTCTAAATGCCAGCCTTTTATTTCCTTGCGGGAAAGCCTTCTTTCATCTGGTCCTGCAGTGACATTTTTGCTGGCGATCTCTAAGTGAGTCAAGAGTTTCTGCTTTCAAGCACTGTAATATCACTGCATATTTCAGCAGATATTTCCTGAGACAAACGGCTTCAATTCATTTAGCAAAAATGATAAGAAAACTATGTTTAAAAGCACGTACAAAAAGATATACCACTTACATGTAACTTGGAATGTTTTCCCAGAACAGAGATTTTTAAATAAAATTCCAAATAAATTTGGGGAAAAAAGCAACAGTTGTCAGATCATTACATGCTAGACAATTAGAGAAAAATCTATTTTTTATTTGCAATTCAGTACATTATAGGACTAGCTTTTGCATCTTCAGAGAGGAATAGACATGCTAATTGCCCTGATAAAAATGACATTAAGTAACTCAAACTTTTTGTCAACAGGGTCATTGTGCCAAAGAGTCATCCATTAATGATAAGAATGACTGGAAAACTGTTTCCAATGCCTTTTCTGTCATTGATTTTACTGAAGCTGACCTCGAGGTATGTGCTCTTGCAGCAGAAATGATAGTTTCCTCTGGGACTGAGGAAACATTCCTGATTTCTTGGTGTTTGCATAATACAGTGGCCAGATTCAACAAATAAAAATACAGGATGCAGCTAGGTGCGATGGCTCACACCTGTAATTCCAGCATTTTGGGAGGCCAAAGCAGGCGGATCATTTGAGGTCAGGAGTTTGAGACCAGCCTGTCCAACATGGTGAAACCCTGTCTCTACTAAAAAAGTACAAAAATTAGCTGGGCGTGGTGGCGGGCGCCTGTAATCCCAGCTACTCTAGAGGCTGAGGTGGGAAAATCGCTTAAATCTGGGAGGCGGAGGTTGCAGTGAGCCGAGATCGTGCCACTGCACTCCAGCCTGGGCGACATGAGTGAGACTGCATCTCAAAAACACAAAAACAAAAGCAAAAATACAGGATGCCTTGTTACATATGAATTTCAGATGAACAGTGAATAATTTTTTAGTATGATCATGTTCCAATTATTGCATGTGGACAAACTTATACTAAAAAAAATATAAGTTTGAAATTCAAATATTAACTGTGGATTCTTTTATCTGGCAACCCTAAGTTTTCCTAATATTGTGTGCAATGAGGAGGAGTCGGGTTTTTTCTCCCGTAAAGTAAGTCCAGTCTCAACAATTTAGATGCCATAGAATTACAAGACTCTCATTCATTGAGGTTTCTATTTTGGCACAAACTGGAACAAATGGTAGAATTTATAAATACTTTGTTTTTACATCTTTTTGTCTTTTTTTTTTTTTTTTTTTTTTTGATTGTTAAACTCTCAGTCTTTCAAGGACCAGGATGTAATTTAAAAACCTCTATATTTGAGGCCAGGTGCAGTGGCCCACACCTGTAATCCTGATGCTTTGGGATGCTGAGGTGGTGAAATCACCTGAGGCTAGCTAGGAGTTTGAGACTAGCCTGGGGAACATAGACCCTGCCTCTACAAAAAAATTTTAAAAATTAGCCAGGCATGGTGAGGCATGCCTGTAGTCCCAGCCACTTAGGAGGCTGAGATGGGAGGATTGCTTGAGCCTAGGAGGTTGAGACTGTAGTGAGCTATGATGGCACCATTGCATTCCAGCCTGGGTGACAGAGCAAGACCCTGTCTCTTAAAAAAAAAAGGATAGATGGGCCAGGTGCGGTGGCTCACGCCCGTAATCCCAGCACTTTGGGAGGCCAAGACAGGCGGATCACAAGATCAGGAGATTAAGACCGTCGTGGATAACACGATGAAACCCTGTCTCTACTAAAAATACACAAAATTAGCTGAGTGTGGTGGCGGGCGCGTGTGGTCCCAGCTACTTGGGAGGCTGAGGCAGGAGAACAGCCTGAACCTGGGAGGTGGAGCTTGCAGTGAGCAGAGATTGCGTCACTGCACTCCAGACTGGGCAACAGAGGGAGACTCTGTCTCAAAAAAAAAAAAAAAAAAAAAAAGGATAGATGGATGGATGGATGGATAGATAGATAATGTTATTTGAAAAATGGGTTCATTAGTGAGGTTTATTTTAGACAGTATTGTATAAATTTTTTTTTTTCCTCTTTTGAGACGGAGTCTTGCTCTGTCGCCAGGCTGGAGTGCAAAGGCGCTGTCTCAGCTCACTGCAACCTCCGCCTCCCAGATTCAAGCAATTCTCTTGCCTCAGCCTCCCGAGTAGCTGAGACTACAGGCACTCGCCACCACGCCCAGCTAATTTTTTATTTTTAGTAGAGACAGGGTTTCACCATGTTGGCCAGCTGGTCTCGATCTCTTGACCTTGTGATCCGCCCGCCTCGGCCTCCCAAAGTGCTGGGATTACAGGCGTGAGCCACCGCGCCTGGTCATAAAATATTTTATACAAGTAGTTTATTTTATGAAAAATTCATGTACGTATTTGTGGTTGTTATATGGAAATAAAGTGTTTCATGCTGGACATTGAGTAAGGCTGTTTCACTCTTCCCTTAGCACCCAAAGTGAATAACAGGGCCGGTTTCTGGGGAAGGGGGAGGGCTTGGTTCTGTGAGCTCAGGTGTGGAATTGGGACGGGGGCATTTTTCCTTTGGGTGTCTCCACTACGTGAATCAATTAGGTAGCCACCGTTCTGTTTCCCTGTCCTGATCTCCTGTCTCTGAACACTTCCCATGTTCCCAGAATCTCTTTGGAATTATTGCCAGTGTCTTACACCTGGGGAACATTGGTTTTGAAGAAGACGACCAAGGCTGTGCCACTATCCCAGACACCCACGAGATCAAGTGGATAGCCAAGGTGATGTTACTGTTTCGGAGAGGACAGAGGGAGGGGGAGGGGTGGGAGAGGAGAGCAAGGCCACTGGGTGCCCACAGTTAGGCCCAAATGTCTGGTGCCATGCTCTTGTGGCTGATACTGGTTAGGAGGTTTAAAGAGTGGGGGTTTGAAGGAGAGGGCGGGAGTAAAAGCCAGTTGGTTGAGGGAGCTATTGTGGTCTGTTTTGTACTAAAGCACAGTGATCATTCTGGGCAGATAACCCTGGGCCTGGATACTCCATGAACTCTTTATAAGTTAGTGAGTAGGCCGGGCACAATGGCTCATGCCTGTGATCCCAGCGCTTTGGGGAGCCAAGGCAGGAGGATCACTTGAGGCCAGAAATTCAAGGCTGCGGTGAGCCATGATCATGCCCACTGCACTCCAGCCTGGGCAATGTAGTGAGACCCTATCTCTAAAAAAAAAAGAAATTAGCTGTGAATGGTGGCACACACCTGAAGTCCCAGCTACTAAGGAGGCTGAGGTGGGAGGATCACTTCAGCCTGGTAGGCAGAGGTTGCAGTGAGCAGAGATCGTGCCACTGCACTCCAGCGTGGGTGACAGAGTGAGACCCTGTCTCAAAAAAAGTTACAGTGAGCTATGATTGTGCCACCACATTCCTACCTGGCAACGGAGCCATACCTTGTCTCTAAAAAAATAATAAAAAGCAAGTAAAACTGCGTCACTGAATAGCACTTTGGATTTCTTTTATATGCAGCTCCTGGGAGTCCACCCAGCAGACCTTCTGGAAGCTCTCACCCACAGAAAAATTGAAGCCAAAACTGAGGAGGTAAAAATGGCTCTAGGTGGAAATGTGCCGGCCCTCCCTGCTGCTGCTGCCTCCCTCCAATAGCAGCAGGGTAGTGGCCTCAGGGGAGGCCAAACCTTTGATCCTAGTTCACCAGGCCCTGCGTGGTCCAGCTCCTGTGGGGTCTCCTGCCTCATCCTCCCCCATCACCATCACCACCGCCACACCAATGCTAGCAAGCCATGCCTCATACTCCCTATGTCCTCCCTCCACAGGAGTCTTTGCACCTGCTGTTCCTTCTGCTGGAACACTGTTCCCGATGCTTCATCTAGTTAACTCCTCTTCGTCTTTCATTTCCTGGGGGTCACTTCCTCAAGGAGCCTTCTCTGATCCTCCCACCTCTACCTCAAAGCACCATTTGCATCTCCTTGTAGCACTTTCAACATGACTGTGTGATTCTTTGAATGTCTCTCCCTCCCTCCCTACCCCCAAATGAACTGTGAGCCCATGAAGGTCAGGACTGCGTGTCTGGGTTACAGCTGTATCTTGGCAGCCCAGCACAGTGCCTGGCACACATGGGCACTCAAGAAAGAGCCATCGTATGAACCAAAGGCAAGAGTAGCATCTTCCCAGCATGTATGCTTTGCCAGTCATCATTAAACACTAGTTCAAGACTGTGTGTGGTGGCTTATACCTGTAATCACTTTGGGAGGCTGCAGTGGGAGGATTGCTTGAGCCCAGGAATTTGAGATCAGCCTGGGCAACATGGCTAGACCTCATTTCTACAAACAAACAAACAAAAAAAATCGGGGCATGGTGGTGGACACCTGTAGTCCCAGCTACTGCATTCCAGGCTGGGCAGCAGAGAGAGATCCTGTCCCTTTATTTATTTGTTGTTGTTGTTGTTGTTGTTGTTAAGAAAAAAAGACCTGTAATCCCAGCACTTTGGGAGGCCAAGGCAGGCGGATCACAAGGTCAGGAGATCGAGACCATCCTGGCTAACACAGTGAAACCCCGTCTCTACTA
>NW_012101333.1:263732-266796 GCF_000951045.1 Mandrillus leucophaeus
TTTTTTTTTTTTTTTTTTTTTTTTTTTTTGAGACAGAGTCCCACTTCGTCATCCAGGCTGGAGTGCAGTGGCACAGTCTTGGCTCACTGCAACCTCCACATCTGGGGTGCAAGTGATTCTTGTGCCTCAACCTCCTGAGTAGCTGGGATTACAGGTGCACACCACCATGCCCGGCTAATTTTTGTAATTTTTTAGTAGAGATGGAATTTCACCATGTTGGCCAGACTGGTCTCAAACTCCTGGCCACAAGTGATCCGCCTGCCTCAGCCTCCCAAAGTGCTGGGATTGCAGGCGTGAGCCACCACACCCAGCCTGAAATAAATACATTATCTTTGAATACTCACCGTGGCCTGAGGGTACTTAGTCCTCTTACTTGATAGGCATCTTCTTATCTATCTAGGTCCTTTTCTCCTTCTTATTTTTCTTCATCGTTGTCGTCGTCGTTGTCTTCTTCTTTTTTTTTTTTTCTTTTTTTGGATTGTACATGGGCTTGGGAGGCTGAGGAGAGCTGAAGCAAAGAAGTGAATCAGAAGGGGAAGGTCTCACTCCACAGGTGATGGCTATGGAAGCTGCAGTGGGATCTGAGCAGGCAGGAGCAGCAGGCTGGGGAAATTACTTCCACCCAAAGGTTCTGTATTGTTGGAGAAAGAGGAGACGTGAGCTTTAGCGCCAAGTCCCAGTTTGGGGGAGCAGCAACAGAGTTTTGAGTAGCACAAAGGAAAAGACCTAAGTATGAATGGAGTGTATTATTTTGACCAGGATTTCACCAGGAAAACTGTAATTGGATTACTGGACATCTACGGGTTTGAAGTCTTTGACAAGAATGGGTACGTTTTGTCATTACCTCCCTACCTGTCTTTTGCCCTTTTTTAAGGTTTCAGTCGAGATTTAAATCATTCGCTAATGTTACTAGATTGATTTTCCTGTCCCCAGAAAATCTCTAGATTTACATAGTTTCTAATTTACAGACCATCCTAGATGTCAACTAACCATAAAAATGCAAATATATTCTCACTTGACTCTTCTGATTTATTTAGTAAAATATTTTATTAATAAGGACTTTGTTTTTTCTTTATTAAAAAGCATCCCTAAAAAGAATATAATTTTTAAAAAATTGTTCTCTTCATGTAACTTTAGTTATTTAAATCTTTTGTATCTTTAGTTTTGAACAGTTCTGTATAAATTACTGCAATGAGAAACTCCAGCAACTGTTAATTGAGAGGACTCTAAAAGCAGAACAGGCAGAATATGAAATGGAAGGCATAGAGGTAAACATTTTGATGTTTTCTCCTCATCTGATTTCTTAATCTAGCTAAAGATTTTTAAAATTATTATTATTATTATTTTTAAGACAAGGTCTTACTCTGTCACCCAGGCTGGAGTACAGTGGCACAATCATGGCTTGTTGCAACCTCCACCTCCTGGGCTCAAGTGATCCTCCTGCCTCAGCCTTCTAAGTAGCTGGGACCACAGGCACATGCCACCGTGCCTGGCTAATTATTTTATTTTTTGTAGAGACAGGGTCTCTCTATGTTGCCCAGGCTGGTCTCGAACTCCTGGACTCAAGTGATCTTCCTGCCTCGACCTCCCAAAGTACTGGGATTACAGGTGTGAGCCACTGTGCCCAACCACTGAAGACATTTAATTGAAATATTATTTCATTGGAGATTTTCCTAATTAGTACTGAGGATTAATTTTTAGCCCTTCTCTGCTTATTTCCTGAGAAATTATTTTGATATTCAGAAAATATAATTTGTTTAAGGTTGAATATAAAAACTAGATTTTGAAAAAAGATGTCTTAGAAAACCAATTTAAAACCAACTTTTACGTTCATCTAAATATTTCTTGAAGAATTAATTTCTCTTTGTCATTTTAGTGGGAGCCAATTAAATATTTCAACAACAAGATCATCTGTGATTTGGTAGAAGAGAGACATAAAGGAATCATATCCATTCTGGTGAGAAAAATTAAGGTTGCATTAGAGCCTATTCACCCGGCATTTACAACTCTTGGAAGAACTTTTTCCCAGGCTTAAAAAGGGTTGAGCGGGGCCGGGTGCGGTGGCTCACGCCTGTAATCGCAACACTTTGGGAGGCCGAGGCAGGTGGATCACCTGAGGTTAGGAGTTAGAGAGCAACCTGACTAATATGGTGAAACCCTGTCTCTACTAAAAATACAAAAATTAGCCGGGCATGGTGGTGTACACCTGTAGTCCCAGCTACTTGGGAGGCTGAAACAGGAGAATTGCTTGAACCCGGGAAGCAGAGGTTGCAGTGAGCCGAGATCACACCACTGTACTCCAGCCTGGGCAACAGAGTGAGACTCCATCTCAGAAAAAAAGGTTGAGCCAGGGTAGTCTCTAACTCCTGGGCTCAAGCAATCCTCCCACATCAGCCTCCTGAGTAGCTGGAACTGCAGAGGTATACCACCACACCTGGCTAAATTTTAAATTTTTTGTAGAGAAAGGGTTTCACCATGCGGCCTAGGCTGGTCTCAAACTCCTGGGCTCAAGTCATCCTCCCACCTTGGCCTGTCAAAATGCCAGGATTATAGATGTGAACTGCTTCAGTCAACCACACCTGTAATTTTTAAGATGCCAACTAAATGGTATCATTCTTGAGGATGAAAAATAGGAAATAGAAAGATGAACTGAAGAAATATGAAAGCTTCGACTCAACTGGTTTTATGCCTTTCTTTCCATGAGGGCTTTTCTTCTACAACAAGAGTCTGTACACATGGTAATCGTGGTCAGTGATGACTGGTTTAGAGAAGATGAGGTTGGCATTAAGCTTGGTCATAGTAGCTGTGGAGTATCCTTGGGAAGACTTTGAGTCAGATGGTGGGAGAGTTGCCTTTTCATGGGATATTCAGGCCCTCTGGTTCCATGGTCCCCTTCTCAAATCTTAGAAGCCAAACACATGGATAAGCCCCTTTCTTCCCCGAGAATGTTCACCTGCACTTATATGAAATGACAGTCTTTTTTTTTTTTTTTTTTTTTGAGACGGAGTCTCGCTCTGTCGCCCAGGCTGGAGTGCAGTGGCGCGATCGGCTCACTGCAAGCTCC
>NW_012101333.1:268481-270099 GCF_000951045.1 Mandrillus leucophaeus
GAGGTGGAGCTTGCAGTGAGCCGAGATCGCGCCACTGCACTCCAGCCTGGGCGACAGAGTCAGACTCCATCTCAAAAAAAAAAAAAAAAAAAAAAGACTTCTTTGAACACTCTGGGGGCTTCTTTATTCCACCTATAATGATGCACCTTGTCATTCTTTTCAGGTGATCTGCCCATTGACACTAGAACTCTCTGTCTACGCTAGAGATGCAATGGCGAAAGCTGTTTATGGACGAACGTTTACTTGGCTGGTCAACAAAATCAATTCCTCCTTAGTTAACAAGGTTGGTCAATGCATTTTGGGTACCTTGCTCTTGCTAACATGGTGATGTTTTATAATCATCATCATTTCTTTAAAGAATTTGGGAGGGAGAATGAACTGTGGACGCCTCATAGGCAGGGCTGGTGTCTTTCCCTATTCACGTTTCCAGTGTCTCGCATACAGTATGAATGCATGCCGAGTGACTTACACAGTGTGTCCCAAAGTGTGCTATGCATAGCGCCTGTGGTATGCCAGATAGCTTCACGTGTACACAGAAAGTTTTTATTTTTTATTTGTATTTTTAGAGACAAGATCTTGCTCTGTCACTCAGGCTGGAGTGCAGTGGTGCAATTGCAACCTCCAGCTCCTGGGCTCAAGCAATCCTCCTGCCTCAGCCTCCCAAATAGCTGGAACTACAGTTGCATGCCACCATGCCCGGATAAGTTTTAAAATGTTTTTCGTAGAGATGAGGTCTTGGTGTGTTGTCCAGGCTGCTTTCAAACACCCATGCTCAAGCCATCTTCCCACTGCTGCCTTCCAAAGTGCTCGGATTGCAGGCATGAACCACCGCAAATCTTCACATTTCAACAGCAATATATTCACCTGACATTTAAAAATTTCAACAGAAGCGTATTTTAACATATTTGAGAAAAAATATAGCTCTTCAAATTCACGCTTCAGTCACATTTCCTTTTCAAGTGGAATTAAATATAAAAGGGATTTAATCCACGCTAAAAATTAAGGAAATGATAAATGAATGGGGAGGGGATATGTGGATGTGACAAAATTCATGGAGGTAGGACACAAAAGATGATTTTGGAAGAAGCGACTTAGGGCACTCATACAGAGTATTTAATTGTGTCCCTTTAAAACTAAATAAATACATTATCTTTTTTTTTTTTTTTTTTTTTTTTTTTTTTGAGACAGAGTCCCACTTCGTCATCCAGGCTGGAGTGCAGTGGCACAGTCTTGGCTCACTGCAACCTCCACATCTGGGGTGCAAGTGATTCTTGTGCCTCAACCTCCTGAGTAGCTGGGATTACAGGTGCACACCACCATGCCCGGCTAATTTTTGTAATTTTTTAGTAGAGATGGAATTTCACCATGTTGGCCAGACTGGTCTCAAACTCCTGGCCACAAGTGATCCGCCTGCCTCAGCCTCCCAAAGTGCTGGGATTGCAGGCGTGAGCCACCACACCCAGCCTGAAATAAATACATTATCTTTGAATACTCACCGTGGCCTGAGGGTACTTAGTCCTCTTACTTGATAGGCATCTTCTTATCTATCTAGGTCCTTTTCTCCTTCTTATTTTTCTTCATCGTTGTCGTCGTCGTTGTCTTCTTCTTTTTTTTTTTT
>NW_012101333.1:272989-277948 GCF_000951045.1 Mandrillus leucophaeus
GTGTTAGCCAGGATGGTCTCAATCTCCTGACCTCGTGATCCGCCCGTCTCGGCCTCCCAAAGTGCTGGGATTACAGGCTTGAGCCACCGCGCCCGGCCGAAATGACAGTCTTTTAGTCCAGTACTTTCTGCTCCAGCTGGTGAAAGCACTTAAACTTGGCATTGATGGAGTGTGGTGCTGTGGATTGAGGCTTCTCTTTTTCTTTTGAAGGATGAAGAATGCATTCGGCCTGGTCCTGCTACAGACTTGAGTTTCCTGGAGAAATTGGAAGAGAAAGTGGGCAAACATGCACACTTCGAAACGTACATACTCTATTTGACCAGATTTTGCATGGGGGAAGATCATTGTATCTCCATTTTTTTTAGTATTTGGATAATGTTCTTCAAGAGAACAACTACTTCATACATAAAAATATCTTTATGATATACCACTCATAGATGTGCCAGCCCTTTGTTAGTAGAAATTAAGTGAATTACAAGTTTTTGTTTGTTTGTTTGTTTTGTTTTGTTTTGTTTTGAGACGTGGTCTTAGTCTGTCACCTAGGCTGGAGTGCAGTGGCATGATCACGACTCACTGCAGCCTCAGCCTCCCAGGCTCAAGTGATCCTCCAACCTCAGCCTCCCAAGAAGCCGGGACGACAAACATACACCTCCATGCCTGGCTAATTTTTATATTTTTTGTAGAGACAGGGTTTTTTATTGTTGTTATTATTATTGTCATTATTATTATTAGAGACAGAGTCTTGCTCTGTTGCCCAGACTGAGTGTAGTAGGGCGATCTTGGCTCACTGCAACCTTCACCTCCCAGGTTCACGTGATTCTTCTGCCTCAGCCTTGCAAGTAGCTAGGACTACAGACGTGTGCTAGTAGAGATGAGGTTTCACCATGTTAGCCAGGCTGGTCTCAAACTCCTGACCTCAAGTGACCTGCCCACCTCAGTCTCCCAAAGTGCTGGGATTACAGAAGTGAGCTACCGTACCTGGCCCCAAGACCAGATGAATGCTCCTGTGTTTGTGTTTCCCCTGCTACAAGATGGGGTTATTAATATACCTACCATCCAGTTTTGTAAATGATGCCATAAATTGCCTGGGTGCAATTTCTGGCCATGATAAAGACTTAGTAAATGGTGATGGCTTTCTCAGACCTGTTGTAGAATACTGGAAGGATAAGTAAATGAAATTGCAAAGGATAAGCACATGAAATTGTATAGTGAATCAAGAATGGAAAAATAAATTGGGGTACATTCACAAATGGAATAATATATCACTGTGCAATGAATAATCTGTAACTGCATGCAGTGATGTAAGTTACACAAATGTGATAGAAGTCAGACACAAAAGAGTACATACTATGGCCGGGCGCTCTGGTTCATGCCTATAATCCCAGTACCTTGGGAGGCTGAGGCAGGCAGATCACCTGAGATCAAGAGTTCAAGACCAGCCTGACCAACATGGTGAAACCCCGTCTCTACTAAAAATACAAAACTTAGTTGGGCATGGTGGCATGCACCTGTAGTTCCAGCTACTTGGGAGGCTGAGGCAGGAGAATCGTTTGAATTTGGGAAGCGGAGGTTGCAGTGAGCCGAGATTACGCCATTGCACTCCAGCCTGGGCAACAGAGCAAGACTCCGTCTCAAAGGAAAAAAAAAAGACTACATACTATATAATTCCAATGCAATGCAACGCATACAACTGGGTAAAAATTCATTTATGCTGTTACATGTCTGGTTGCAACTGGAAAGGGCTCAATGTGGGGGTTCTCAAGGACTGGTAATGAATGCTCTGCTTCTTAATCTGGGTGCTGGTTATACAGGCATATTGTTTTCAAAAATTCATTGAGCTGTACACTTAGAATGTATGTGTGCTGTCAATATATGTGACAATTTCAAATAAAAGTCATTTTAAAAAAATCAAGAATCTGGTCAGGCACGGTGGCTCATGCCTGTAATCCCAGCACTTTGGGAGGCTGAGGCGGGTGGATCATCTGAGGTCAGGAGTTCAAGACCAGCCTGCCCAACATGGTGAAAAACCGTCTCCACTAAAAATCCAAAAAATTAGCCAGGCATGGTGGCTCACACCTGTAATCCCAGCTACTCGGGAGGCAGAGGCAGGAGAATCGTTTGAACTCAGGAGGCAGAGGTTGCAGTGAGCCAAGATCACACCACTGCACTCCCGCCTGGGAGACAGAGCGAGACTCCATCTCCCAAAAAAAAAAAAGAAAAAAAAAAAAAAATCAAGAATCTGTAGAAACTGAAAACTGATGTTTTATGAGCATTTTAGTCTTTCAACATCATAAAAATGTAAGATATAAAATTGTTCATAGTTACATCACCTAGAAAAACAGAAGTGAATTCATTATACAAATACATGTGTTTCTGTGGCTCAGTTCTATACTTTTATTTCTCAGCATTTATGGGAAGAAAGGATCTAATTTTGTTTTTTAATTTTTTGAGATAAGGTCTCACTCTGTTGCACAGGCTGGTGTCTAGTGGTGTAAGTATAGCTCACTGCAGCCTCAAATTCCTGGGCTCAAGCAATCCTCCCGCCTCAGCCTCCCGAGTAGCTGGGACTACAAGGCGCATGCTACCACTCCCAGCCAATTTTTTGTATTTTTTTTTAAAGATAGGGTCTTGCTGTATTGCCCCAGACTAATCTCAAACTCCTGCCCTTAAACGATCCTCCTGCCTCAGCCTCCCAAAGTGCTAGGATTATAGGTGTGAGCTACCACGCCTGGCCAAAGGATCTAATTTTAAAGAAATCTTGGTCTATAGCCAGAAAATAAGTAACAAGACTTCCTGTGAGCCTCCCTGTGTGGTGACTTTCAATGTGGACCTACCTGGTTGAAGGCATCTCTCTCTTACTCTTTGCTTCAGATATTGGTGCCATTTTGTCTCAGTGAAGTAGAAAGTTCAACTCATAGGCCAGGTGTGGTGGCTCACGCCTGTAATCCCAGCACTTTGGGAAGCTGAGGCAGGTGGATCACGAGGTCAGGAGTTCGAGACCAGCCTGACCAACATGGTGAAACCCCATCTCTACTAAAAATACAAAAGTTAGCCGAGTGTGGTGGCGCATGCCTGTAATCCCAGCTTCTCCAGAGGCTGAGGCAGGAGAATCACTTAAACCCAGGGGGGTGGAGGTTGCAGTGAGCCAAGATCGTGCCACTGCACTCCACCTTGGGCAACAGAGCAAGACTCCATCTCAAAAAAAAAAAAAAAAAAAAAGAAAGAAAGTTCAACTCATGTCTGTTTCTGTCTCGTAGCCGTAAGCTGGCTGGTCCAAAGGGCCGAAAGAAGATTGGCTGGATGGAGTTCCGCCTCCTCCACTATGCAGGAGAGGTCACATACTGCACTAAGGGTAAGTGGTTGTGGGGTACAGGTGACAGCCATGTGTGTGCCCAGCCTGGTGCCTTACAATAAACTCCGAGTCCACGGAGGAAATGGTGCACGCTCATCCCAAACATTCCCTAACCTTGCATTCAAGCCACTCGAAAAAGTCTTTCTAATTGTATTTATTATTTTTGTAAATAACCACTTTATTGAGATGCAATTCACATATCATCCATTTACCCCATTTTAAAATGTACAATTCAGTAGATTTTAGTATTAATATATTCAGAGTTGTGAAAACATTACCACCATTCATTATGTTTTATTTTATTTTTATTTTTATTTTGAGAGAGAGTCTTGCTCTGTTGCCCAGGCTGGAGTGCAGTGGCGCAGTCTCGGCCCACTGCAACCTGTGCCTCCCAGGTTCAAGCCATTCTCCTGCCTCAGCCTCCCAAGTAACTGGGGTTACAGGCGCCCACCACCACGCCCAGCTAATTTTTTGGTTTGTTTGTTTGTTTTTGCCATGTTGGCCAGACTGGTCTCAAACTCCTGACCTCAGGTGATCTACCCGCCTCAGCCTCCCAAAGTGCTGGGATTACAGGCATGAGCCACCACACCCAACATTATTTTTACTTTTAAATAAGAGTATATTTCTAAGAATCTTTTAAAAAGTAATAACATGTACAGGTATTAGGGTTTTTTCTTTGAATGCAAAGTGACAAAAAGAAAACATTTTTAAATAGGATGAGTCTCTTTGTGCAGATAATCCCTTGATTTTTGTTTAAAGAATAAAGATAATACACATATAGAGCTGTAAACTGCTGACAGCACAGAAAAGAACAAAAGGAAAACTCAAATGCCTTTTACTCTCAGTCTCTCCTTCAGGGGGAACCACAAGAATAAACAGTTTCTTGTAACTACTTCCAGGAAAATAGAAACGTTTTCTGCATATACCTATGAATGTGAGGCTACACACACTCACTCACTCTCCCGTGATCTCACGTTTTTCCATGTAGAAACTGTGTGGTGGTGGGGAGTTTTCCATGTGGTTGGTGCCAGGCAGATGGGGGGCATCATGGATATGGAGATCTGATTCTCTTACCATCTGCTCTGAGATTGTCTACTTCTTTGTAGCACCAGGAATTATGTCATCCTCATATTTGAGTTCTGGGATATTTCTGGTAATAATCTCATGCTATATTATTTCATTTTGGTTTTCTGTCGGGGGAGTGAAGCCAGCTTGCTTCTATGCCACCATTTTTTTTCTTAAACACTTTTGATGCATGCCTTTTTAAAATTTTTATTTAATCATTTTTCTGGAAACAGGGTTTCACTCTGTTGCCTAGACTGGAGTACAGTGCGCAATCATGGTTCATTGCAGTCTTGACTTCCTGGGCTCAGGCGATCCTCCTACCTCAGCTCCCCTAGTAGCTGGGACTACAGGCATGCACCACCACATGCAGCTAAGTTTTTTAAAAAATTGGTGTAGAGACAGGCTAGTCTCAAACTCACTATGTTGCCCAGGCTAGTCTCAAACTCCTAGGCTCAAGCAATCCTCCCACCTCAGCTTTCCAAAGTGCTGGGATTACAAGCACGAGACACGATGCTTGGCTACTCCACCAACTTTAAAAAAAA
>NW_012101333.1:280158-282797 GCF_000951045.1 Mandrillus leucophaeus
AACCCAGGGGGGTGGAGGTTGCAGTGAGCCAAGATCGTGCCACTGCACTCCACCTTGGGCAACAGAGCAAGACTCCATCTCAAAAAAAAAAAAAAAAGAAAGAAAGTTCAACTCATGTCTGTTTCTGTCTCGTAGCCGTAAGCTGGCTGGTCCAAAGGGCCGAAAGAAGATTGGCTGGATGGAGTTCCGCCTCCTCCACTATGCAGGAGAGGTCACATACTGCACTAAGGGTAAGTGGTTGTGGGGTACAGGTGACAGCCATGTGTGTGCCCAGCCTGGTGCCTTACAATAAACTCCGAGTCCACGGAGGAAATGGTGCACGCTCATCCCAAACATTCCCTAACCTTGCATTCAAGCCACTCGAAAAAGTCTTTCTAATTGTATTTATTATTTTTGTAAATAACCACTTTATTGAGATGCAATTCACATATCATCCATTTACCCCATTTTAAAATGTACAATTCAGTAGATTTTAGTATTAATATATTCAGAGTTGTGAAAACATTACCACCATTCATTATGTTTTATTTTATTTTTATTTTTATTTTGAGAGAGAGTCTTGCTCTGTTGCCCAGGCTGGAGTGCAGTGGCGCAGTCTCGGCCCACTGCAACCTGTGCCTCCCAGGTTCAAGCCATTCTCCTGCCTCAGCCTCCCAAGTAACTGGGGTTACAGGCGCCCACCACCACGCCCAGCTAATTTTTTGGTTTGTTTGTTTGTTTTTGCCATGTTGGCCAGGCTGGTCTGGAACTCCTGACCTCAAGTGATCTACCCACCTTAGCCTCCCAAAGTGCTGGGATTACAGGTATGAGCCACCATGCCTGGCCACCACCATTCATTTTAGAACATTGTATCACTCTCAAAAGAAATCGTGTAGCCATTAGCAGGCACTCTCTGTTTCCCTCTAACCCCACCCCTACAGCTCAAGGCAACCAGCTGATGCACCTTCCCTCTCTATAGATTTGACTTTTTTTTTTTTTTAATTTTTTTTATAACTGGAATCATGCAACGTGTGGCCTTTCGTGTCTGGTTTCTTTCACTTAACATAATTTTTTCAGGGTTCATCCATGCTTTCATTCCTTTTATTGTCAAATAATATCCCATGATGTGGATATGCCACATTTTGTTCATGCATTCATCAATAACTCATGGTAGGCGCTTGGGTTGTTTATACCTTCTAACTATTATAAATAAGGCTACCATGAATATGCTGGTATGAGTTTTAGTATGGGCATAAGTTTTCATTTTTCTTACATATATACCTAGGAATGGAATTATTAGATTAGATATGGTAACTCAGCCGGGTGCAGTGGCTCATGCCTGTAATCCTAGCACTTTGGGAGGCCAAGTGGGGGGCGAATCACCTGAGGTCAGGAGTTTGAGACCAGCCTGGTGAAGCCCCGTCTCTACTGAAAATACAAAAATTAGCCGGGCGTGGTGGTGGACACCTGTAGTCCCAGCTACTTGGGAGGCTGAGGCAGGAGAATGGCTTGAACCTGGGAGGCGGAGGTTGCAGTGAGCCGAGATCGTGCCTCTGTATTCCAGCCTGGGTGACAGAGCAAGACTTCGTCTCAAAATAAAAAATATATATGTTAACTGTATGCTTAACCTTTTGAGGAACTGCCAGGTCATTTTCTGAAGCAGCTGCACCATTTTACATTTCCACCAGCAGCATATGAGGGCTTCCAATGTCTCCACAGCCTCACCTATGCTTGTGTTATATCATTCTATATATCTGTTATGTTCCATGTGTGATGTTCTGCTCTCTTGCCCGAGCTGGAGTGCAGTGGCGCAATCTCTGCTCACTGCAAGCTCCGCCTCCTGGGTTCATGCCATTCTCCTGCCTCAGCCTCCCAAGTAGCTGGGACTACAGGCACCCACCACCACACCCGGCTAATTTTTTGTATTTTTAGTAGAGACAGGGCTTCACCGTGTTAGCCAGGATGGTCTCCATCTCCTGGCCTCATGATCCACCCGCCTTGGCCTCCCAAAGTGCTAGGATTACAGGTGTGAGCCACCACACCCGGCCTATATGTGATGTTCTTCTAACCATATTAGTGGGTGTGAAGTAGTATTTCATTGTGCTTTTGATTTGCATTTTTCTAAAGACCTATGATATTAAACATCTTTTCATGTGCTTATTGGCTGTTTATCTTCCTTGGAGAAATGTCTATGCAGATCTTTTGCCCATGTTTGAGATTAGGTTATTTTTCATTATTGAGTTGTAAGAATTTTTTATATATCCTAGATACTAGATCCTGATCAGATACACAATTTGCAAATATTTTCTCCAATTCTATGAGTTATCTTTTCATTTTTGTGATGGTGTCCTTTGAAGCATAGAAGTTTTTAGTTTTGATGAAGTCTAACTCTTCTTCATTTTCCTTTGTCACCTTTACTTTTGGTTTGAAATTAGTTTTACTTTTTTTTTTTTCTTTTTTTTTTTTGAGACAAGGTCTTGCTCTGTTACCCAGGCTAAAGTGCAGTGGCGTGATCTTGGCTCACTGCAACCTCTGCCTCCGGGGGTTCAAGCCATTCTCCTGCCTCAGCCTCCCGAGTAACTGGGATTATAGATGTCTGCCACCACACCCAACTAATTTTTGTATTTTTAGTAGAGACAGTGTTTTGCCATGTTGGCCAG
>NW_012101333.1:283842-300395 GCF_000951045.1 Mandrillus leucophaeus
TAGGCTCAAGCAATCCTCCCACCTCAGCTTTCCAAAGTGCTGGGATTACAAGCACGAGACACGATGCTTGGCTACTCCACCAACTTTAAAAAAAAAAAAAAAAAAAAAAAAAAAATCTGGTTTTGCCTTTATAATGCCATTGGCTTTCTGATGTAATTATTAACTGATTAAGTTTTAGGTCGACAGATAAGCCAAGTTTTAAACCTGGAAATGACATGTCTGTCTTTGCCTGAAGATGCTCTTGGATACCACCAGCCATGGTGCTTGAGTTTGTTTTTTCTCAGTCATGGGGAATTTTCTCATCTATTTACAGAGTCCCAGTTGGCTGTCCTTGAGGTTCAGTGTCCCCTCTGTTTCTGTATATCCAGTGTACGTGTGTTTCTTTGCTATTGGACTAGGGCAAGTGTGCAATACTTAGTGTAAAGACTGTGCATATTTATATGACAGCACATCAGGGTTGAGTATAGCATTTGTGCCATGAGTTCAGTTCTGAGGACCTGGTTCTCAATGAGGGACATGTTACCCGCCCACCCACCCCCTCGCAGGGATATGTGGCAATGTCTAGCATATTAGTACATTCTCACATTGCTATAAAGAACTACCTGAGACTGGGTAATTCATAAAGAAAAGAGGTTTAATTGACTCAAAGTTCTTCAGGCTGTGCAGGAAGCATGACTGGGAGGCCTCAGGAAACTTACAATCCTGGTGGAAGGCGAAGGGGAAGCAAGCATGTCTAACATGCCTGGAGAAGGAGGAACAGAGTGAAGGGGAAGGTGCTACACACTTTTAAACAACCAGATCTCCTGAAAACTATCATGAGAACAGCGAGGGGGACATCTGCCCCCACGATCCAATCACCCCCAACCAGGCCGCTCTTCCAACATTGGGGATTGCAATTTGACTTGAGATTTGAGCGAGGGCACAGACCCAAACCATATAATCTAGAAATATATTTGGTTGTCACAACTGGGGAGAGTGTTACTGGGATCTAGTGTGAATAGAGGCCAGGGATGCTCCTCAACATCCCACAATATATGGGACAGCCCCCACCACAAAGAACGACCCAGCCCCAAATATCCATAGAGCCAAGGTTGAGAAACTATGAGCTAATCCTAAGAAATTATTTTTCAGAATTTCCCTTTGCAATGAGTTGGGATGGAATTGTATTTTTAGGCAGAGTCATTGATTCAAAAAATTTTTATTCAATGCTTTACAGGATTCTTGGAAAAAAACAATGATCTTCTTTACAGACATCTGAAAGAAGTAAGTCTGACACTTAACTGTATGTGTTTCTGATGATTTTGAAATATTACCCATGATAGTGATTTTGGTAGAATTTGCCTTCTGGATTTTTCTTTTCCATGCATGGTGTTAGAACTCTGGCATGTCATGGCCAGAACAGATATTTAAGATAATCTGTGTGGACACTTCAGTCAACAAGCCATTCAAATGTGTCTGGTGCCCCGCTGGGTACCAGCTCTGGAGGCCATCAGTGAACAAGATGGAGTTCTTGTTCCCATGGGGCTTACAGTCAGGAGTTGGGGAATCGATAATAAATATATACACAAATAAGTTATCCATCAGTAAGAAGTGCTACAAAGAGAATACAGAAGGAACTGTGATTGAAGGGAACATTTTTAATTTAGGTGATTAGAGAAAACACCCCTCGGAGGTCACTTTGAGCTAAAACCTGAACGCGAATGATTTTGGCCATAGAAGGTTCAGAAGGTGTTCCAGGTAGAGGGCCCAGCGTGTGCAAAGGTCCTATGGTCTGGACGAGGGGAAATGTTAGGACAGGGGGCTGAGAGCTTGGCACGGGCAGGTCCACAGCGAGGTAGAGATTTCATTCTGGTGTCATGAGAATATACTGGGGTGACATGATCTGAGGACGAGGAAGCTGAGACCCAGACAGGTCACAACTTGCACAAGGTCATATCATGAGGTGGGGGCTGGGGATGGTATTAACCCCCAGGGCTGCCGATGGAATTCCCAATCTCTTTGCTTTTCCATGTATCTCATCAATCTAAGAAGTGCTGCTGCTGCTGCTGCTGCTGCTGCTGCTGTTGTTTTTGAGACAGTCTCGCTCTGTCACCCAGGCTGGAGTACAGTGGCGCCATCATAGCCTACTGCAGCCTCAACCTCTGGGGCTTGAGTGATCCTCCTGCCTCAGTCTGGGTAGCTGGGACTTCAGACACACACCACCACACCCAGCCGATTTTTTTGTTTGTAGAGACAGGATCTTGCTGTTGCCTAGGCTGGTCTCGAACTCCTGGCCTCAAGTGATCCTCCCACCTCACTCTCCCAAAGTGCTGGGATTGCAGGCTTGAGCCACCATGCCATGCCTAAAACCTTGAGTTTTTAAGGGCTTTATTTTGTATTAAAATAGTTAACTATTTTGTACAACATTAGCTTTTATTAGCTTGGTTTATAAAAAGCTTAACCCTAAAGGTAACATTTTCGGAGTGAGCAAGTGAATAGTCACCGCAGGAGTGTTTTTTCTGCCTTCCTGAACTTTCTCTACCACTTGTGGGACTGCTTGTCTCAACCTTTTAGGACTCAGGATAGACGAGCAACTCCTAACTTTGGATTCACCAGACAGTCGCTCTCTGGGTCTGAGTCCCAGCCCAGCCCCTTCCCTGCTGGAGACCACGTGGCAGGTTTCCCCATCGGCGAAGTGGGTCTGCTACTCTCTGCCTCATGCAGAGGAGAACACGGGAGTGGAAGTGTCTGGTTGACAAACGAGAGACAGCGTTTTTCTAATGGCTTCCCCTCTGGGGTCATGGCCATTAGCTTCACAAACCAATCCACAGAGAGGGCATCACACAGGAAAAAATTCTCTGAATCTCTCCCTTCACCCACCAGGGCTGAAGCTCCCTGAACTTTTTGACTTCAGGAGGGAACACTTCTAATTTGTTTCTGTACTATTTGCAGGTTTCTGTTCCATATCACCATAGGTTTAGAACTGCAATGGGTTAAACAACAACAAAAAATTCAATTAAAAAAACCGGGGGGCCAGGATGTGTGTACGTGTATCTCCTTTTATCTTTTTCTTTCTCTTTGCACAATAATAGCACACTGTGTAGTTCTGCATCTTGCTTTTTTCACTTAACATCATTATCTTGGAGGTCATTTTTTTCTTTTCTTTTTTTTTTTTTTTTGAGACGGAGTCTTGTTCTGTCGCCCAGGCTGGAGTGCAGTGGCGCCATCTCAGCTCACTGAAAACTCCGCCTCCCGGGTTCACGCCATTCTCCTGCCTCAGCCTCCCGAGTAGCTGGGACTACAGGTGCTTACCACAGCACCTGGCTAATGATTAATTTTTTGGTAGAGATGAGGTTTTGTCATGTTGCCCAGGCTGGTCTCAAACTCCTGGGTTTAAGCCATCTTCCTGTCCCGGCCTTCCCAAGTACTGGGATTATAAGCCTGAGTCCCATCATTCCTGGCCTGGGATCTTTTTTTTTTCTGAGACGGAGTTTTGCTAACTCTTGTTGCCCAGGCTGGAGTGCAGTGGCGCAATCTCAGCTCACTGCAATCTCCACCTCCTGGATTCAAGTGATTCTCCTGCCTCAGCCTCCCGAGTAGCTGGGATTACAAGCACGTGCCACCACGCCTGGCTAATTTTGTATTTTTAGTAGAGATGGGGTTTCTCCATGTTGGTCAGGCTGGTCTCGAACGCCTCATTCTTAAAGAGCCAGTTTATTCTGAAGCAGCTGCACGGAACCAGGGACAATGTCTGAGAAAAAACAGCCTCAGTAAGTAGGCAAAGCAGTGGATGTAGAATGTGAACAAGGATTTCCATATTTGACTGTGTTGTTCCCCTTTCTTTACATTAGGAACCTCTGAAAGCATTCAACAAGCAGATGGCTCTGTTGCTTTGTGCACACTTCTGTGAGCCGTCCTGATGGCCCTGTAGCGATTTCTGAAACAGCGAACGTGGTGCCCATTTCTCTTCACTTACAGGTGCTGTGCAAGTCCAAGAATGTTATCCTGAGGGAATGCTTCCTGCGGGCTGAGTTAGAAAACCGGAGGAGGCCCCCAACAGTGAGTGGGATAAATGTCCATGCAAAATTGGAAAGGGAACAAAAATTCCTCAGAGGGTGAGATGACCACCAGCTACCTATGCTTTTTAGCCACCTTCCCCTTTTCTGGAAGTATATTACTCTCTAACAGATTCTACTAAATATATGCACCTGTAATCCCAGCACTTTGGGAGGCCGAGGTGGGAGGATCGCTTGAGGCCAGGAGTTCAAGATCAGACTGGGCAACATAATGAGACCCTGTCTCTACAAAAAAATCAAGATAAAAATCAGTGAGACAAAACTTGGGTGCATTAAAAACATAAAAGAAAGAAAGAAAAAATCAATTAGGCAGGTGCAGTGGCGTGCATCTATAGTCTCAGCTACTTTGGGAGGCTGAGGCAGGAGGATCGCTTGAACCCAGGAGTCCAAAGTTACAATGAGCCATGATTATGCACTCCAGATTAGGTGACAGAGCAAGACCCTGTCTCTCAAAAAATCACTTGGAACGTGGCTTATATACATTAGCTTGGAATATGTTCCAAGTTTAGTCCCAGTTTGTTCGTTTGCAGACATTCATTGAACAGCACCTACTACGTATATGTGGCAGGCACTGTGCCAGGCACAGGGGTTTAGCAATAACAAGCCAGATGAGGTAGTGGGAGAGGGTATAGGAAAATACCATCAAATAAAGAAGTTATAATAATGCCAGCATCATGAAGGACACATGTCAACAAAGAAACACAAAGGAAGGTGGCAGAGGGTGGCAGAGAATGACAGGCCTGGGGCAGCACTGGTTTCTGCTGGGCACTCACCACATCTTTGCTGAGCAAGTGAGGCATCCTAGACAGATGCTTGTCCAGCTTTCACATGACCAGACCAAGCTTGGGCTTCTCAGGTGAGGACATCCAAAACTACCTCTTAATGGGCCAAATGGCCACTAGGAAGACAATCTGTCAATAGTTCAGCTCTATAGGGTTGACACCTTGAGCCCTGGCCAGTCTTCTCTGTATTCATTGGAAGCAGCAGTATCTCCCTGGCTCATTCTCTCTCTCTCTGCAGGTGGGGACTCAGTTTAAAAACAGTCTGAGCAGCCTTCTAGAAATCCTCATCTCTAAGGAGCCCTCCTACATCCGTTGCATCAAGCCCAATGACAGGAAAGAACCCAGTGAGTTGTGAATCATTATGAACTGGGCTCAGGAAAGGAGGCCGTAAGGCAAAGCAAGGTGGCAGTGGGTTGGGATCCTAAACACCACCACAGGCTCACCTGATGTCCTCTGGATGTGAATCATTTTCCTTTCTAAATAATAGAAGATGGCCAGGTATTACATGCTTATGCCTGTAATCCCAGCACTTTGGGAGGTTGAGGCAGGCAGATTACTTGAGCCCAGGAATTAGAGACCAGCTTGGGCAACATGGCAAAACCCCATCTCTACAAAAAATGCAAAAATTAGCCAGGCATGGTGGCATGTCTCTACTAAAAATACAAAAACTAGCTGGGTGTAGTGGCACGTGCCTGTAGTCCCATCTACTCGGGAGGCTGAGGTGGGAGGATCAGTTAAGCCCAGGAGTTCAAGGCTGCAGTGAGCCATGATTGTGCCACTGCACTCCAGTGTGGGTGACAGAGTGAGACCCTATCTCAAAAAATAATAATAGAAAGTAAATGAATTCCTTTGGTGGTTCATAGTGAGCGTTGCTCAGAGCTTGGTCATTTTCAGGAGCAACAAAGCTGAGTCAGGCAGGTGTCAGAGGTGAGGGGAGTCAACGTTGGTCTTTTCCAGTCAGGGAACAGTCTTCCAAAATGATCCATGACTCAGGTAGTTTCTAAGCTCTTGCCATGGTCTATAATGTAGTCGTTAGGAACCATTATAATGAATGATAATGAATCATCAGAGGCTCACAGAGGCCAGGCAGGAAAAGCAAATGAGTGAAGCAGACAGGTTGTAAGGCAATAGGGAGTAGAGGGGACTGTGGCAAACTGGAGAAGGCACATTCTGTCTAAAGGGGCAGCAGCACTACTCCTCTCCTGCCAGCTATTGCCATGTGGGACTCTGGGCCCAGGATAGCCAGATCTCAGGACTTTTCAAAGGAACCAGAAATTTAATTTTTTCCTGTAAAATTCCCCCATTTAAAAAAACACAATTGGGCTGGGCACAGTGGCTCATGCTTGTAATCCCAGCATTTTGGGAGGCTGAGGCAGGTGGATCACCTAAGGTCAAGAGTTCGAGATCAACCTGGACAACATGGTGAAACCCCTTCTCTACTAAAACTACAAAAATTAGCCAGGCATGGTTGGCAGGCACCTGAAATCCCTACAACTCGGGAGGCTGAGGCAGGAGAATCACTTAAACCCAGGAGGCAGAGGTTGCAGTAAGCTGAGATTGTGCCACTGCACTCCAGCCTGGGCAACAAGAGTGAAACCCCGTCTCAAAAATAAATAAATAAATAAATATAATTGATTAATTAATTAATTAAGGCCTCACAAAACAAGTCTGGGGCCAGACCCCGCCCACTGAACTTCAGCTTTCAGACTGTGATCTGTCTTGGTTGAAATGAAGCCATGGAGTCCTTTCCTGTCATTCTTTCTTCTATTTCTCCAAAGGCAAATTTGATGACTTCCTCATAAGGCATCAGATCAAATACCTGGGGCTGATGGAGCACCTGCGGGTGAGACGGGCTGGTTTTGCATACCGGAGGAAATACGAGCATTTCTTGCAAAGGTAAAATGTGCTTCATTGATCTGAAGCTAATAGTCATGTGCCTACTACGTGAGAATCTCTGGGGTTTAATGATAAAGAAAATGGCATCCCTTACGAAGGCTCAGTTTGGTTCTTAACTGCTGTAGTTATGACAGCTAAAAACACTAACATTTGGGAGAATATAAAAACCCAACTCTGGGTCGGGCACGGTTGTTCACACTTTTAATTCCAGCACTTTGGGAGGCTGAGGCGGGCAGATCACGAGGTCAGGAGATCAAGACCATCTGGCTAACACGGTGAAACCCCATCTCTACTAAAAATACCAAAAAAAAAAAAAAAAATTAGCTGAGCGTTGTGGTGGGCACCTGTAGTCCCAGCTACTCAGGAGGCTGAGGCAAGAGAATGGCGTGAACCCAGGAGGCAGAGCTTGCAGTGAGCCGAGATCGCACCACTGCACTCCAGCCTGGGCGGCAGAGTGAGACTCTGTCTCAAAACAAAACAAAACAAAACAAAACAAAACAAAAAGATAAAAACCAACTCTGGCTGGGTGCAGTGGCTCATGCCTGTAATCCCAGCATTTTGGGAGGCCGAGGTGGGAGGATTGCTTGAGGCCAGGAGTTCGAGACCAGCCTGGGCAACATGGCAAAACCCAATCTCTACCAAAAAAAGAAAAAATAATTAGCTGGGTGTGGTGGTACGCACCTGTAGTCCCAGCTACTTGGAAGGCTGTGGCGGAAGGATCACCTGAGCCTGGGAGGTTGAGGCTTCAGTGAACTTGAGATCACACCACTGCACTCCAGCCTGGGTGACAGAATGAGAACCCTGTCTCAAACAAAACAAAACAAAACAAAAAACAAACTCACAAAAACTCAGTTTACTATCTTCGGTTCATTTCACTAATCCCTGTTTACCGTCAAGGGCAAGGCCAAGTGCGTAGACCTGCCACCAGGGGGCAGCCGTGGGCAGTGCCCCCACAGGCCTCTGAATTAGCAGGGGAAGCTAAGTTCATTTGGGACCATAGGGCCTAGTTTAGTGCCTTAGCCCAACAGGTTGTCAAGAGCAGCAGGTTAGCAGTGGGGACATGGGTTTTCAAACCACACAAACTTGGGTCCTAATCCTCATTCTCTTATAGCTGTGACCTGTCATTTCCCTGATCTGTAGGATTAAATTGTCTGGGCTCAGGGAATTTGTAAAGATTTAATGAAATATTTCTACGCCTATTCTCACCATCCCCCAAATTGCTTATCCACCAACACTTCTTCAATGATGGGCTGTGTGTGAATTTATGCTACCAAAATAGCAACACACTCTCAAGCATAATAAATGGTCACTTTGGTGGGTCAGAGTGGTTCAATATCAGCAATTTCATGTGGCTCAACCTAATATTTTGAGTACAGTCATTTGAGATTCTTTGCCTTTATTTTTCCTGGATATACCTCCTTTGCCCACCATTTTGGCCCATCAGCTACTTATCATTCATTCATCCTCATCCCAAATTTGACTTCTGTGGCAGATGGCAGGGGCAACAGCCACCGCCCACCTCGCCCCCCAAACACATACGAACTTGATGTTCCCATCTACCTGTGTTTTTTTTTTGAACTTCATACATCTATTGTCTATTTTTGCTGCTGTCTGAAGCTCATTCATTCTTTTCATAAAAACTAGTGAGCAGGCCAGGCATGTTCGCTTACACCTGTAATCCCAGCACTTTGGGAGGCCAAGGTGGGCGGATCACTTGAGGTCAGGAGTTCAAGACCAGCCTGACCAACTTGGTGAAATCCTGTGTCTGCTAAAAATACAAAAATTAGCCAGGCGTGGTGGTGCATGCCTGTAATTCCAGCTACTCGGGAGGCTGAGGCATGAGAATCATTTGAACCCAGGAGGCAGAGGTTGCAGTGAGCTGCAATCATGCCACTGCACTCCGGCCTGGGTAATAGAATGAGACTCTGTATCAAGACAAAACAAACAAAAAACTGGTGAGCAGCTATCTGAGCTAGCACTGTCCTAGCTGGGGTGACAGCAGAGAACAGAACAGACCCCATCTCTATCCTCATGGAATTTACTTTCTATGGGGGAGACCAGCAATAACAAAGATGTAAAGTTGGCCCTCCATACCCATGGGTTCCACATCCAAGGATTCAACTAACTATGGATTGAAAATGCTTTTAAAAATACAATGAAAACAACAATACAACAATAATAATACAAATTAAAAAGCAATACATATAACAACTATTTACATAGCATTTACATAGTATTAGGTATAATAACTAATTTAGAGATGATTTAAAGTGTATAGGAGGATGTACTCAGGTTATATGCAAACACTATGCCATTTTTTGTCAGGGACTTGAACATCCGTGGATTTTGTATCCATGGGGGTCCTGGAACCAATCCGCCACAGATACTGAGGGGTGACTATATAAGGTCAGGCAGGGATATGTTATTTGAAGAAAAGTGAATCCAGGTAAATGGAAAGAGTGGCCAGCCTCCCTCCTTAGGTAAGAGGGTCACTCTCTGAGTGACGGAGTGAGCCATGAGGACATTTGGTGTCTTAGTCTGTTTGGGCTGCTATAATGAAACACTGGGTGGCTTCTAACCAACAGAAACTTCTCAGTTCTGGAGGCTGGGAAGTCCAAGATCAAGGTGCTGGTAGACTCAGTGTCTGGTGAGGGCCAGCTTTGGCTTCCTTGTTTGTGGATGATGCCTTCTCACTGTCTTCACATAGTGGAAGGGGCAGATGAGCTCATAAGGGCACTAATCTCATTTATGAGTGCTCCACCCGTGTGACCTAATCACCTGTTAGAGGCCCTGCCTCCTAACACCATCCCATTGGGGGTTAGACTTCATCATATGAATTTTGTGGGGACACAGACGATCAGTCCGTAGCATTCAGGGAACATCAATCCAGGCAGGAAAGCCTGGAGGTGGGAGCAGACTCCAGGGCAAGCTGAGAGGCCAGCATGGCAGCTGGTCAGTGGCTGGGGACAGAGAGGCAGGGGGAGGTTCACAGGACTGAGCTGGAGATGGCCGAACCCTGTGCACCTGCCTGGCACCACTTCCCTTGATCAGGGAGCAACCATATCATAAATTTGAAGAGGACAGAAGGTACTAGTCCCTCCAACCTACAGGCATTTAGGGCTTCTCTCCAGCCCCTCCTTATCTGTCTAACTTTGGCAGTGCGTGCTGGTATTGGGCAAGGTCTGCATGGATGAAAGCAGGGCCTGAGACTGTGCTGTGTCCCCCGCGGGTGGTGGAGACCCCCATCTTCTCTAGCTTTCACTGGAGTTCAGGAAGCACACATCCTGCACCTTTGTGTAGCTGGCTGAACAGAGGAAGAACATGGGACACTCGATACCCTTAAAGAACATGCTCATAAAGTATAATTCCAGGAAAATAAAAATATTTTTTGCCGGACATGGTAACTCATGCCTGTGGTCCCAGCACTTTGGGAGGCCGAGGCAGGTGGATCTCCTGAGGTGAGGAGCTTGAAACCAGCCTGGCCAACATGGAGAAACCCCGTCTCTACTAAAAATACAAAAATTAGCTGGGCATGGTGGCACACGCCTGTAATCCCAGCACTTTGGGAGGCCGAGGTGGGCAGATCACGAGGCCAGGAGATCGAGACCATCCTGGCTAACACGGTGAAACCCTGTCTCTACTAAAATATACAAAATATTAGCTGGGCGAGGTGGCGGGCACCTGTAGTTGCAGCTACTTGGGAGGCTGAGGCAGGAGAATGGCGTGCACCCAGGAGGCGGAGCTTGCAGTGAGTGGAGATCGTGCCACTGCACTCCAGCCTGGGTGACAGCGCGAGACATTTGTTTGTTCAGTTTTCTATTGATGGACATCTGGGTTGTTTCCACCTTTTGGCTATTATGAATCATAGCACCATGCACTGCTACACCCAGTGGCTGCTATGAACATTCAGGTATGAATGTTCAGACACCTTTTCATTTCTCTGGGACAGATACCTAGGAGTGGAATTGAGTCACTGGGTTGAGCATCTGATGATGTCATTGTTCTACAAAGACAGGTCAAACTCCCTACTATATTGAAACAGTTTATCTCTTCTTCCTTTCTTGCAAAGCACCCATCTTTGAATTCGAGAAAGTTCGTGTGATGGGACTACTACATACAGTGAGTGGCTGACACGCCACAGCAGCGCTCAGCAGGCTTCTGGGGCCGGGGATGTGGGGGAGGGCTAGAGGAAGGTACAGTCACAGCATCTCCATGTCGGTCTCCTCTCCTGCTAGGTACAAGTCCTTATGCCCAGACACCTGGCCGCACTGGCACGGGCCTCCAGCAGAGGGCGTGGAACGGCTGATCAACTACATCGGCTACAAACCTGAGGAATACAAGTTAGGCAAGTAAGTGACCAGAAGACCACCAAATGGTCTCTTCCCTTGACATCAAAGGGTTTGTGCATTGATCCGTATCCATCTAGAGCCTGGAGACTCAATTCCTAGGGATGTATGGAGATTTGCAAGATGTATGCCTCATCTACTCAATGTAAATGCAGCTCTTAATTATTTAGAAGAGCTATGGTGCTGCCGGTGGGAGGCAGTGAAGTTATAAAGGAACGCTCGGCACTAAACTGGCTCAGCAGATGGGCCTCCTTGCTGGCAAAACACAGGGAACCAGAGGGGCCACCTAACCTCTGTGTGCCTGGATTCTTTCACTGTTTCCATGTACGCGTGACCTGCCAGAGGAGCTGGGACCTAGACAATGTGAGATCATCTGTAGCATCTCAGAAATGGTGTGCTAGAACTCTTAACT
Organism: Mandrillus leucophaeus; assembly: GCF_000951045.1. Taxonomy (NCBI): domain Eukaryota; kingdom Metazoa; phylum Chordata; class Mammalia; order Primates; family Cercopithecidae; genus Mandrillus; species Mandrillus leucophaeus. The sequence goes on from NW_012101333.1 coordinate 295,334, forward strand.
GTGGAGTCTTAGTTGTCCATGAGCAGAGAACTTTCGTACGCATTGAAAGCTTTCAGGCACAACTCAAGGGACATGAATCGGGAAGATCTGAGGCCGCCTTGTTAGTCATTTTGGTCAGGGTTAATGTGGTTGCAGGGAAAGGTGCCCCAGCGTGAAGATGTATTCCCCGAGGCAGGGCTTCCCCGCTCCGGAGATCTCCGCCTGTGACCCTGTTCGTGGGCTTTCCCCGCCGACTCCGAACTCCCGCTTGTACATGGTCCTCTGGGCCGCCTAAGCCTCTCTCCATCTTTAGGCTCCTATCCTGGGCCTGTCCCAAGGATCACTTACTTATTCAATCCAGATCTCCAAGGGGATTCTGCCAGGCTCAGCACATCCTGAGGGAGGCAGGGCATGGAGGTCAGAGGTGGGATCCGTCTGTCCCCTGTTCCATAAATTGGAACAGGGACAAGGGAGAGTGGGATCATCAGGCACCACCCACTGCTGCCCCCAGTGGCTGCCCAGGGAATTTTCCCTCACCAGGCCGAGGGTGGGGCAGGCAACGTGAGGTCAATATTTGTAGCCTCTCTGCTGGCTAATGTGATCTTCTTTTTTTCTTCTTCTTTTTTTTTTTTTTTTTTTTGAGACAGAGTCTTGCTGTGTCACCCAGGCTGCAGTGGCGCAATCTCGGCTCACTGTAACCTCCGCCTCCCGGGGTCAAGCGATTCTCCTGCCTCAGCCTCTCAAGTAGCTGGGATTACAGGTGCACGCCACCATGCCGAGCTAATTTTTGTATTTTTAGTAGAGACGGGGTTTCACCACGTTGGTCAGTCTGGTCTCAAAATCCTGACCTCAGGTGATCCGCCTGCCTCAGCCTCCCAAAGTGCTGGGATTACAGGCGTGAGTCACCACGCCCCGGCATGATCTTCTTTTAAGCTTAGATCCACATTCTTTATCTGGCTAGGCATGGTGGCTGGTGCCTGTAATCCCAGCTACTCAGGAGTCTGAGGCATGAGAATCACTTGAACCTGGGAGATGGGGATTGCAGTGAGCCGAGACTGCACCACTGCACCCCAGCCTGGGCAACAAACTGAGACTCTGTTTCAAAACAAAAAACAAATAAAAAAACACCCATATTCTTTGTCATCACTCTTTAAAGCCCAGGAACATAACTTGAAGCAACTTCAGGTTAGGATGGTGTATTCATTTCCTAGGACTATGTCACAAATGATCACAAAGTGACTGATTTAAAACAAATCTGTTCTCTCCTAGCTGTGGAGGCCAGAAATCCAAAAATCAAGAGCTGGCAGGGTCACGTTCCTGCAGGAGCCTCTTCCAGCTCTGGTGGCTCCTGGCGTTGCTTAGCTGTAGCTGTGTCCCTCCAATCTCTGCCTCTGTGCTCACAGGGGCTCCTCTCTGTGTCTTTCTGTGTGTATAGGGACACTCTCAATGGATTTAGGGCCCACCCTATTACAGGATGATCTCATTTCTATCCTTACATCAGTCACATCTGCAAACACCCTATTTCCAAATAAGATCATATTCTGAGGTTCTGCGTGGACATGAATTTTTGAAGGGGGCACCGTTCAACCCACTAGATGGTAAACTGACCAATTAATTACAAAAACATTTCTTTTCACTTTTAGAACCAAAATATTCATTCGTTTCCCCAGAACTCTGTTTGCTACCGAAGATGCCTTGGAATTTTGTAAACATCAACTAGGTATGATTTCTTTTTCTGTCCTGATTTCAATAGAATATGAAATGAACAAGTAGAGCTTGGGGATACATCTTAAACATGGGTGTTTGATATAACGTTAGAAGCATTTACTTTGGAAACTAGGAACGAGATATGGGATTATGATAAAATCCCTGTGAATTTCTGTTTTCATGAGTGCTTGGAGGTCAGTCACAGATGCACGCAGATATATAAACGTTGTTCTGCCGTCTCAGTTCTCGTTTGGATCAGATCCTGTTGTTCACTACTAGGGTATAAAACCATGAGAGACCAGCCCCTTTAAATTAACGTTTCCAAAACGTCACTTGTCTGTGTGTCTGATGTTGGAAAGTGTAGCTTCAAAGCCTGCAGCCTGGGGGTTTGTTGGAAATGGTCAATGAGAAAAGTTAGATGGGGAAATGCAAAAAGTAAAAAATCAAAACTGCTGGGGGAGGGAGCGTCCCCTTTGAAACGTAACCGGTCTATCAAGAAGCACTCTTGAGTCATTTAAGGGCCTGCCATACGCCAGGTGAACACTAAGTCCTTTATACCACGGTCTCATTCTGTTCTGAGAACAGACCCATGAGGTAGGTGACATGGGTGTTACTGTCTTCACTTTCTATGCAAGGAAACTGAGGCACGGAGGTGTTGGTAACTTGTTGAAGGCTACACAGCGAGTAAGCAGCCGAGCTGGGGTTTGAACGTGGGTGTATCTGGCTTCAAGGCTTGGTGGTCTCATTTTCTGACCTCCGTAACAGTGGGCACCAATGGCTGGGGATGTGGCTGAAGGGCCACAGTTAGGCCAGCGGGGCCTGAGCCAGCATCTCTAACCGGCTCGCAGGGAACAGGACGTGGCTGCTCTGTAAGGCCCTTCATGAGCTTGGCCTCTGATAGGACCTAGATTGCTGTGTGGAGGGAGTGGATGCAGGATTGAGAGGCCGAGGGAGAGTGTTCTGTGGTCAGACCTGGGTTCGTGCTCCTCCTTAGCTGTGTTGCCCAGCAAGCATCTTCACCATCTGTCTGAACCTGCATGCCCATTTGTAAACTGTGCTGATGATGCCTGCCTTGTGGGCTGGGGTATGAGAATGAAACCCAATGCCTGGCATGGAACTGGGGGGCTCCTAGCACTAGGTCTGTTCCTTGCCCTGGGAAAAGGAAAGGCAGGAAGGAAACTCCAGTTCCCAGGCAGCATCTGGGAGCCAGGCGTCATGTAACCAGCCAGCTCTCAGGTCTGCAGTGCTGAAATGGCTTCCTGAAACATCACTACACACAGGCCTTTGATGCCCCCTTCCGTTATCCCCCAAACACCCCTGGAGGTCACAGCCACAAAGATGCACAAATACAAAGCCCTTTCACCAAAACATCTGTTTTATTTCAAGTTGCAAGAATCCAAGCCACATACAAAAGCTGCCTAGGAAGGAGAGAATATGTGAAAAAAAGACAAGCAGGTAAGAATTAGAAAGAAGCACATGAGTTTGCTCCCGTTCTCATCTGCTTGGCACCTGGGGGCACATCTGTGAGTTCTCTCCCCCTGCTCATCCTTAAAACCTTGGTGTGGGGTCCAATTCTGGGACCTCTTCTCCTTTTTCCTTACTGATTGGAGATTGTAACATAGTGGCCTGTATTTGTTCCACAGGCATGTTTTATTGGACCTACAATATGTGTACATTTAAAGAATAATTTTGTGGGCCAGGCGCCGTGGCTCATACCTATAATCCTAGCACTTTGGGAGGCTGAGGCAGGTGGATTACTTGAGCTCAAGGGTTCGAGACCAGCCTTGGCAACATAGTGAAACACTGTCTCTGCCAAAAAACAATCAAACAAAAAAACCCAAAAATTAGCTAGGCGTGGTGGTTAACAACTGTAGTCCCAGCTACTTGGAGGGTTGATGCAGGAGGATTGTTTGAGCCCAGGAGGCGGAGGTTGTAGTGAGCCACGATGGAACCACTGCACTCCAGCCTGGGTGACAAAGTGAGACCCTGTCTCAAAAAAAACAAAAGAATAATTTTTGAAAAAGGTTTCAAACATACAAGTACCCTTGAAGCCCTTCCTTTTTTTTGTCCCTCCCCAGTCATGTTCTCAAACAATACTCCCACCCATACGCATACATTTCTTGGGAGTAACCACTCTCTTGAATTTTGCATTAATCATTCTCTTGTTTTTCTTCAGTAGTTTCACTATCTACAGATGTATCTCTTAATAATCTGTTTATAATTTGGCGTGTTTTAAACTTAAGAAAACTATACTCTTGGTATTTTGGGTGACATTTTTGCACTCCAGATTGTTTCTGAAATTCAACCAGGAGATGTGTGTAGATTTAAGTTATTCATTTGCTCATAGCTACATAGTATTCCACTGTAGCAGAGGTCAGCATTATAGGAAGTATTTTAGACTTAGGGGTCTTATGATCTCTGTCACAGCTACTCAACTCTGCCATGGTAGCAGGAAAGTAGCTTTAGATAATATGTAAATGAATGGGCAGGGCCGTGTTGAAATAAAACTTTATTTACATAAACAAGCGGCGGGCTGTAGTGGGCCAGCCTCTGAGCTATGAGTATGCCACAACTTAACTGTTCTGTTGATGGATATTTGGGTTGATTCAAGTTGCTTGTTTTTGTAATAGAAACAATGCTGTTCTGAGGATTAAAAGAAAAGCGTTCAAAAAATCTGAATACTCAAAAATAAAAAAATCTGAAGAGCATTTAAAAATTGGGAAACAGGCCGGGCACGGTAGCTCACACCTGTAATTTCAGCACTTCGGGAGGCCAAGGTGGGTGGATCACCTGAGGTCAGGAGTTCGAGATCAGCCTGCCCAACATGGCGAAACCCCGTCTCTACTAAAAACACACAAAAAATAGCTGGGCGTGGTGGTGCACATCTGTAATCTCAGCTACTCAGGAGGCTGAGGTGGGAGAATCACTTGAACCTGAGTAGCGGAGGTCGCAGTGAACCAAGATCATATCACTGCACTCCAGCCTGGGCGACAGTGAGACTCCATCTCAAAAAGAAAAAAAAAAAATTGGGAAATAAGCCAGAACCTAAGTTTTATGTGCCCTAATTTGTGTACCCCAATTTTTTAATGTAGACAACTGAAAGTAAACCCCAGTGAGACTAAATATGGTGGGAAGACTGATCTGTACCATCACAAGTGCCATTGCTGTGGCTGAAAAAGACCCTGGGAAAATGACTCCCTCATGTAATTTCGGGGCTTCCCCGGAAATCTTCCATAGGCCCCTCTGCTCTGTCTCCCCCGGTTCAGTTGTTGCCTGAGTGCTCCCAGGTAAGAACTGATGACGTTCATCCGACCTTCCATCTCTGAGGCTAACAGAGTGTTGTGATGGGCGTCCAGATGTTTGTTGAATGGATAAA
>NW_012101334.1:0-633 GCF_000951045.1 Mandrillus leucophaeus
GTCTTAGCGAAATGTTTCTTGAGGGGAAAGCTGTAACTCTGTGAGATGATTTCACAGAACATAAAGAAGTTTCTCAGAAAGCTTCTTTCTCTTTTTTATTGGAGGTTATTTCCTTTGGCCCTATAGTCTTCACAGGTATCCGAAATATCAGTTCTCAGATTCCACCGCATGAAGGCTAGCAAACAGTTCCACGAACTACAGCTGTAACTCTGTGAGTGGAAGTCACACATCACAAAGGTGTTTCTCAGAAAGCTTCTTTCCACTTTTTCTCTGAGGATATTTTCTTTTTCACCATAGCCCTCTACGGGCTTCCAAATCTCACTTTGCAAATTCCACAAGAAAAGGTTTAGAGAATGGCTTTTTGAGAGGAAAGCTGTAACTCTGTGAGATGAATTAAGAACACTAAGTGGTTTCTCAGATTGCTTCTTTACACTTTTCATCTAAGGGTATTTTCTTTTTCGCGGTAGCGCTCCATAGGCTTCCAAATATCACTTTGCAAATTCCACAAGAACAGTCTTAGAGAAAGGCTTCTTGAGGGGAAATCTGTAACTCTGTGAGATGATTTCACAGAACACAAAGAAGTTTCTCAGAAAGCTTCTTTCTCTTTTCTTTCAGAGGATATTTCCTTTGGCC
>NW_012101334.1:6975-8793 GCF_000951045.1 Mandrillus leucophaeus
CCCTATAGTCTTCAACAGGATCCGAAATATCAGTTCTCAGATTCGAAAAAAATAAGGCTAGGAAACACCTCCACGAAATACAGCTGAAACTCTGTGATTGGAAGTGACACTTCACAAAGCAGTTTCTCAGAAAGCTTCTTTTCAGTTTTTCTCAGAGGATATATTCCTTTTCACCGTAGCCCTCTATGGGCTTCCAAATATCACTTTGCAAATTCCACAAGAACAGACTGAGCAAACGGCTTCTGGAGGGGAAAGCTGTAACTCGGTGAGATGAATTAACAGAACACTAAGCAGTTTCTCAGAAAGCTTCCTTTCAGTTTTCTTTTGAGGACATTTTGTTTTTCACCATAGCCCTCCATGTGCTTCCAAATATCACCTTTCAAATTCCAAAGAACAGGCTCAGCAAAAGGCTTCTTGAGGGGAAAGCTCTAACTCTGTGAGATGATTTCACAGGACACAAAGACGTTTCTCAGAAAGCTTTTTTCTTTTTGTTGTCGGAGGATATTTCCTTTGGCCCTCTGGTCTTCAAAGGGATCTGAAATATCAGTTCTCATGTTCCACATAAATAAGGCTAGCAAACAACTCCACGAAATACAGCTGTAACTATGTGAGTGGAAGTCACACATCACAAAGCTGTTTCGCAGAAAGATTCTTTCCATTTTTTTTCTGAGGATATTTTCTTTTTCAACATATCTCTCTATGGGCTTCCAAATATCACTTTGAAAATTCCACAAGAACAGGTTTAGCGAACGGTTTCTTGAGGGGAAAGCTGTAACCCTGTGAGATGAATTGACAGAAGCCTAAGCAGTTTCTCATAAAGCTTCTTTCCAGTTTTTATCTGAGGATATTTTCTTTTTCACCATAGCCCTCCATGTGCTTCCTAAATATCACTTTGCAAATACCACAAGAACAATCTTAGCGAAAGGCTCCTTAAAGGGAAAGCTGGAACTCTGGGAGATGATTTAACAGAACACAGAGAATTTTCTCAGAAAGCTTCCTTCTTTTTTTATCGGAGGACATTTCCTTTGGCCCTATAGACTTCAAAGGAATCCGAAATATCAGTTCTCACAGTCCACAGAAATAAGGCTAGAAAACAGCTACACGAAATACAGCTGTAACTCTGTGACTGGAAGTCACACATCACAAAGCAGTATCTCAGAAAGCTTCGTTCAACTTTTTCTCTGAGGACATTTTCTATATCACCATAGCCCTCTAAGGCCTTCCAAATATCACTTTGCAAATTCCACAAGAACAGGCTTAGCGAACGATTTCTTGAGGGGAAAGCTGTGACTCTGTGAGATGAATGAACAGAACACTAAGCAGTTTCTCAGAAATCTTCTTTCCTGTTTTCATCCGAGGATATTTCCTTTTAAATCATATCCCTCCATGGACTTCCAAATATCACTTTGCAAATTCCACAAGAACAGTCTTAGCGAAAGTCTTCTTGAGGGGAATGCTGTAACTTTTTGAGATGATTTCACAGAACCCAAAGAAATTGCTCAGAAAGCATCTTTATCTTTCGTATCGGAGGATATTTCCTTTGGCCCCATAGTCTTCAAAGGGATCCGCAATATCAGTTGTCAGATTCCCCAGAAATAAGGCTAGCAATCAGCTCCACGAAATACAGCTGTAACTCTGTGAGAGGAAGTCACACATCACAAAGCAGTTTCTCAGAAAGCTTCTTTCCAGTTTTTCTGTGAGGATATATTCTTTTTCAACAGAGCCTTCTATAGGCTTCCAAATATGACTTTGAAAATTCCACAAGAACAAGCTTAGCGAACGGCTTCTTGAGGGGAAAGCTGTAATTCTGTGAGATGA
>NW_012101334.1:14095-14940 GCF_000951045.1 Mandrillus leucophaeus
GAAAGCTGTAACTCTGTGAGATGAATTAACAGAACACTAATTAGTTTCTCAGAAATCGTCTTTCCAGTTTTCATCTGAGGATATTTTTTTTTTTCAACATAGCCCTCCACGGGCTTCAAAATATCACTTTGCAAATTCCACAAGAACAGTTTCAGCGAAAGACTTCTTGAGGATAAAGATGTAACTCTGTGAGATGATTTCACAGAACACGAAGAAGTTGCTCAGAAATCTTCTTTCTCTTTTTTATCGGAGGATATTTCCTTTGGCCCTATTGTCTTCAAAGGGATTCGAAATATCAGTTCTCAGATTGCACCGAAATAAGGCTAGCAAACAGCTCCACGAAATACAAGTGTAACTCTGTGAGTGGAAATCCCACATCAGAAAGCAGTTTCTCATAAAGCTTCTTTCCAGTTTTTCTCTGAGGATATTTTCTTTTTCACCATACCTCTCTATGGGCTTCCAAATATCACTTTGCAAATTCCACAAGCACAGACTTAGCGTATGGCTTCTGGAGAGGAAAGCTGTAACTCTGTGAGATGAATTAACAGAACACTAAGCAGTTTCTCAGAAAGTTTCCTTACAGTTTTCTTTTGAGGACATTTTCTTTTTCACCATATCCCTCCATGTGTTTCCAAATAACACTTTGCAAATTCCAAAGAACAGTCTCACTGAAAAACTTCTTTAACGTAAAGCTCTAACTCTGTGAGATGATTTCACAGAACACAAAGAAGTTTCTCAGAAAACTTCTTTCTCTTTGTTGTCGGAGGATTATTTCCTTTGGCCCTATGGTGTTCAAAGGGATCGAAATATCAGTTTTCACGTTCCACAGAAATAAGACTAGCAAA
>NW_012101334.1:19155-20200 GCF_000951045.1 Mandrillus leucophaeus
CACAAACCAGTTTCTCAGAAAGCTTCTCTCCAGTTTTTCTCTGAGGATATTTTCTTTTTCACCAGAGCCCTCTATGGTCTTCCAAATGTCACTTTGCAAGTTCCACAATAACAGGCTTAGCGAACGGCTTCTTCAGGGGAAAGCTGTAACTCTGTCAGATGATTTCACAGAACACAAAGAAGTTTCTCAGAAAGCGTCTTTCTCTTTTTTGTCGAAGGATATTTCCTTTGACCCTATAGTCTTCAAAAGGATCTGAAATATCAGTTCTGAGATTCCGCAGAAATAAGCCTAGCGAACAGCTCCACGAATTACTGCGGTATCTCTGTGAATGGAAGTCCCACATCACAAAGCAGTTTCTCAGGAAGATTCTTTCCAGTTTTTCTCTGAATATATATTCTTCTTCCCCATAGCGATCTACGAGCTTCAAAATATCACTTTGAAATTCCACAAGAACAGGCTTAGCGAACGGCTTCTGTAGGGGAAAGCTGTAACTCTGTGAGATGAATTAACAGAACACTAAGCAGTTTCTCAGAAAGCTTCTTTTCAGTTTATATGTGAGGACATGTTCTTTTTCACCATAGCCCTCCATAGGCTTCAAAATATCACTTTGCACATTTCACAAGAACAGTCTTAGCGAAAGGCATCTTGAGGGAAAGCTGTAACTCTGTGAGATGATTTCACAGAACAAAAGAATTTCTCAGAAAACTTCTTTCTCTTTTTTATCGGAGGATATTTCCTTTGGCTCTATAGTCTTCAAAGGGATCCCAAATATCAGTTCTCAGATTCCACAGAAATAAGGCTAGCAAACAGCTCCACGAAATACAGCTGTAACTCTGTTAATGGAAGTCACACATCACAAAGCGGTTTCTCAGAAAGTTTCTTTCCAGTTTTTCTATGAGGATATTTTCTTTTTCACCATAGCCCTCTGTGGGCTTCCAAATATCACTTTGCAAGTTCCATAAGAACAAGCTTAGCGAACGGCTTCTTGAGGGGAAAGCCGTAACTCTGTGAGATGAATTAACAGAACACTAAGCAGTTTCTCAGA
>NW_012101334.1:20324-20866 GCF_000951045.1 Mandrillus leucophaeus
AATTCCACAAGAACAGTCTTAGCGAAAGGCTTCTGAAGGGGAAAGCTGGAACTCTGTGATATGATTTCACAGAACACAAAGAAGTTTCTCAGAAAGCTTCTTTCTCTTTTTTATTGGAGGATATTTCCTCTGGCCCCGTAGACTTCAAAGGGATCCGAAATATCAGATATTAAATTGCACAGAAATAAGGCTAGCAAACAATTCCACGAAATACAGCTGAAACTCTGTGAGTGGAAGTCACACATCACAAAGCAGTTTCTCAGAAAGCTTCTTTCCACTTTTTGTCTGTGGATATTTTATTTTACACCATAGCCCTTCATAGGCTTCCAAATATCACTTTGCACATTCCACAAGAACAGTCTTAGCGAAAGACATCTTGATGGGAAAGCTGTAACTCTGTGAAGTGATTTCACAGAACACAATGATGTTCCCTAGAAAGCTTCTTTATCTTTTTTAATCGGAGGATATTTCCTTTGGCCCTATAGTCTTTAAAGGGATCCGAAATATCAGTTCTCACATTCCACAGAAATAAGGCTAGCAAA
>NW_012101334.1:25485-26744 GCF_000951045.1 Mandrillus leucophaeus
GGCTTATTGAGGGGAAAGCTGAAACTCTGTGAGATAAATTAGCAAATCACTAAGCAGTTTCTCCTAAAGCTTCTTTAGAGTTTTTATCTGAGGATATTTTCTTTTTCACCATAGCCCTCCATGGGCTTCCAAATATCAGTTTGCATATTCCACAAGAACAGGCTTAGTGAAAGGCTTCTTGAGGGAAAAGCTGTATGTCTGTCAGATGATTTCACAGAACACAAGGAAGTTTCTCAGAAATCTTCTTTCTCTTTATTAACGGAGGATATATTATTTGGCCCTATAGTCTTCAAAGGGATCCGAAATATCACTTCACGTAATCCGCAGAAATAAGGCTAGGAAACAGCTCCAAGAAATACAGTTGTAACTCTGTGAGTGGAAGTCAGATATCACAAAGCAGTTTCTCAGAAGTTTTCTTGCCACTTTTTCTCTGAGGATATTTTCTTTTTCATCATAGCCCTCTTTGGGCTTCCAAATATCACTTTGCAAATTCCACAACAACAGGTTTAGTAAACGTCTTCTTAAGGGGAAAACTGTGAGTTTGTGAGATGAATTAACAGAATACTAAGCAGTTTCTCAGAAACCTTCTCTCCAGTTTTCATCTGAGGATATTTGTTTTTTCACCCTAGCCCTCTATGTGGTTCCAAATATCCCTTTGCAAATTCCAAAAGAACAGTGATAGCGAAAGACTTCCTGAGGGGAAAGCTGTAAGTCTGTGAGATCATTTCACAGAACACAAAGAAGTTTCTCAGAAAGCTTCTTTCTCTTTGTTATCGGAGGATATTTCCTTTGCCCCTATAGTCTTCAAAGGCATCCGAAATATCAGTTCTCAGATTCCACAGAAATAAGGCTAGCAAAGAGCTCCACGAAATACAGCTGTAATTTTGGGAGCGGAAGTCACATAGCACAAAGCAGTTTCTCAGAAAGCTTCTTTCCAATTTTTCTCTGAGTCTATTTTCTTTTTCTTCACAGTCCTCAAAGGGCTTCCAAATATCACTTTGCAAATTCCACAAGAACAGGCTGAGCGAATGGCTTCTTAAGAGGAAAGCTGTATCTCTGTGAGATGAATTAACCAAACACTAAGCAGTTTCTCAGTAAGCTTCTTTCTAGGTTTCATCTGAAGATATTTCCTTTTCCACCATAGCTCTTCTTGGGCTTTCAAATATCAGTTTGAAAATTCCACAAGAACAGTCTTAGCGAAAGGCTTCTTGAGGGGAAAGCTGTAACTCTGTGAGATGATTTCACAGAACACAAAGAAG
>NW_012101334.1:28141-28845 GCF_000951045.1 Mandrillus leucophaeus
TCTGAGGATATTTCCTTTTTCAACTTAGCCCTCCATGGGCTTCCAAATATCACTTTCCAAATTCCACAAGAACAGTCTTAGCCGAAAGTTTCTTAAGGGAAAAACTCTAACTCTGTGAGATGATTTCACAGAACACAAAGAAGGTTCTCAGAAAGCTTCTTTCTCTTTTTATCGGGGGATACTTCCTTTCGACCTATAGTCTTCAAAGGGATCTGAAATATCAGTTTTCAGATTCCACAGAAATAAGGCTAGCAAACAGCTCCACGAAATACAGCTGTAACTCTGTTAGTGGAAGTCAGATATCACAAAGTATTTTCTCAGAAAGCTTCCTTCCAGTTTTTCTCTGAGGATATTTTCTTTTGCACCGTAGCCCTCTATGGACTTTCAAATATCACTTTGCAAATTCCACAAGAATCGGCTTAGCGACCGGCTTTGGAGGGCAAAGCTGTTACTCTTTGAGATGAATTAACAGAACACTAAGCAGTTTCTCAGAAATCTTCTTTCCAGTTTTCATCTGAGAATATTTTCTTTTTCACCATAGCCCTCCATGGGCTTCCAAATATCACTTTGCAAATTCCACAAGAACAATATTATCGAAAGGCTTCTTGAGGGTAAAGCTCTAACTGTGTGAGATGATTTCACAGAACACAAAGAAGTTTCTCAGAAAGCTTCTTTCTCTTTGTTATCGGAGGATATTTCCTTTG
>NW_012101334.1:29110-30279 GCF_000951045.1 Mandrillus leucophaeus
CATATTTCACAAGAACAGGCTTAGAGAGTGGCTTCTGGATGGGAAAGCTGTAACTCTGTGAGATAAATTAGCAGAACATTAAGCAGTTTCCCTTAAAGCTTCTTTCCAGTTTTTATCTCAGGATATTTTCTTTTTCACCCTAGCCCTCCAAGGGCTTCCAAATATCACTTTGCATATTCCACAAGAACAGGCTTAGCGAAAGGATTCTTGAGGGGAAAGCTGTATGTCTGTGAGATGAAGGCAAGGACCACAAAGAAGTTTCTCAGAAAACTTCTTTCTCTTTGTTATGGGAGGATATTTCCTTTGGCCCTATACTCTCCAAATAGATCCGAAATATCAGTTCTCAGATTCCACAGAAATAAAGCTAACAAACAGCTCCACGAAATACTGCTGTAATTCTGAGAGTGGAAGTCATACATCACAAAGCAGTTTCTCAGAAAATTTTCTTTACAATTTTTCTCTGAGGCTATTTTCTTTTTCACCATACCCCTCTATGGGGTTCAGATATCACTTTGCAAATACCACAAGAACAGGCTTAGAAAACGGCGTCTTAAGGGGAAAGCTGTAATTCTGTGAGATGAATTAACTGAACACTAAGCAGTTTCTCACAAAGCTTCTTTCCAGTTTTCATCTGAGGATATTTTCTTTTTCACCACAGCCCTTCATGGGCTTCCAAATATCACTTTGCATATTCCACAAGAACAGTCTTAGCGAAAGATTTCTTGAAGGGAAAGCTGTAACTCTGTGAGATGATTTCACAGAACACAATGAAGTTTCTCATAAAGCTTCTTTCACTTTGTTATCAGAGGATATTTCCTTTGGCCCTATAATCTTCCAAGGGATCCGAAATATCAGTTCTCAGATTCCACAGAAATAAGGCTAGCAAACAGCTCCATGAAATGCAGCTGTAACTCTGTGAGTGGAAGTCACACATCACAAAGCAGTTTATCAGAAAGCTTCTTTCCAGTTTTTCTCTGAGAATAATTTCTTTTTCAACATAGCCCTCTATGGGCTTCCAAATATCACTTTGGAAATTCCACAAGAACAGGCTTAGAGAACGCCTTCTGGAGCGGAAAGCTGTAACTCTGGGAGATGAATTAAAAGAACACTAAGCAGTTTCTCAGAAAGCTTCTTTCCAGTTTTCTTCTGAGGATATTTCCTTTTTCACC
>NW_012101334.1:31701-32439 GCF_000951045.1 Mandrillus leucophaeus
ATGGGCTTCCAAATATCACTTTGCAAATTCCACAAGAACAGGCTGAGCGAATGGCTTCTTGAGGGAAAAGCTGTAACTCTGTGAGATGAATTAACAAAACACTAAGCAGTTTCTCAGTAAGCTTCTTTCAAGGTTTCATCTAAGAATAATTCCTTTTCCACCATAGCTCTCCTTGGGCTTTCAAATATCAGTTTGCAAATTCCACAAGAACAGTCTTAGTGAAAGGCCTCTTGAGGTGAAAGCTGTAGCTTTGTGAGATGATTTCACAGAACACAAAGAAGTTGCTCAGAAAGCTTCTTTCTCTTTGTTATCGGAGGATATTTCCTTTGACCCTACAGTCTTCAAAGGGTTCTGAAACATCAGTTCTAAGATTCCACAAAAATAAGGTTAGCAGACACCTCCACGAAATCCAAATGTAACTCTGTGAGTGGAAGTAACACTTCACAAAGCAGTTTCTCGGAAAGTTTCTTTGCAGTTTTCATGTGAAGATATTTACTTTTTCTCCATAGAACTGCATGGGCTTCCAAATATCACTTTGCAAATTCCGCAAGAACAGTCTTAACGAAACATTTCTTGAGAGGAAAGCTCTAACTCTGTGAGATGAATTCACAGAACACAAAGAAGTTTCTCATAAAGCTTCTTTCTCTTTTATATCGGAGGATATTTCCTTTGGCTCTATAGTCTTCCAAGGGATCCGAAATATCAGTTCTCAGATTCCACAGAAATAAGGCTAGCAAA
>NW_012101334.1:37690-39740 GCF_000951045.1 Mandrillus leucophaeus
AGGATATTTAATTTTTCACCATAGCGCTCCATGGACTTCCAAATATCACTTTGCAAATTCCACAAGAACAGTCTTATCAAAAGGCTTCTTGAGGGGAAAGCTGTAACTCTGTGAGATGATTTCTCAGAACACAAAGAAGTTGCTCAGAAAGCTTCTTACTCTTTTTTGTCAGAGGATATTTCCTTTGGCCCTGTAGTCCTCAAAGGCATCCGAAATATCAGTTCTCAGATTCAAAAGAAATAAGGCTAGCAACAGCTCCACGAAACACAGCTGTAACTCTGTGAGTGGAAGTCACACATCACAAAGCAGTTTCCCAGAAATCTTCTTTCCACATTTTCAATGAGACTATTTTCTTTATCACCATAGCCCTCTATGGGTTTCCAAATATCACTTTGCAAATTCCAGAAGAACAGTCTTAGCGAAAGGCTTCTTCAGGAGAAAGCTGTAACTCTGTGGGATGATTTCACAGAAAACAAAGAAGTTTCTCCGAAAGCTTCTTTCCAGTTTTCATCTGAGGATATGTCCTTTTACACGATGGCCATCCATGGACTTTCGAATATCACTTTGCAAATTCCACAAGAAAAGTCTAAGCGAAAGGCGTCTTGAGGGCAAAATTGTAACTCTGTGAGATGATTTCACAGAACATAAAGAAGTTTCTCAGAAAGATTCTTTCTCTTTGTTATCGGAGGATATTTCCATTGGCCCTAGAGTCTTCAAAGGGATCAGAAATATCAGTTCTCAGATTCCAAAGAAAGAAGGCTACCAAACAGCTCCACGAAATACAGCTGTATCTCTGCGAGTGGAAGTCACACATCACAAAGCAGTTTCTCAGGAAGCTTCTTTCCAGTTTTTCTCTGAGGATGTTTTCTTTTTCACCATAGCCCTCTAAGTGCCTCCAAATATCACTTCGCAAATTCCACAAGAAGAGGCTTATCGAAAGGCTTCTGAGGGGAAAGCTGTAACTCTGTGAGATGAATTAACAGAACACTAAGCAGTTTCCCAGTAAGTTTCTTTCCAGTTTTCATCTGAGGATATTTCCTTTTTCACCCTAGCCCTCCATGGGCTTCCAAATATCACTTTGAAAATACCACAAGAGCAGTCTTAGCAAAAGGCTTCTTGAGGGCAAAGCTGTAACTCTGTGAGATGATTTCACAGAACACAAAGAAGTCTCTCAAAAAGCTTCTTTCTCTTTGTTATCGGAGCATATTTCATTTGGCGCTATAGTTTTAGTAGGGATCCGAAACATCAGTTCTCAGATTCCAGAGAAATAATGCTAGCAAACAGCCCCAAGAAATACAGCTGAAACTCTGTGAGTGGAAGTCACACATCACAAATCAGTTTCTCAGAAAATTTCTTTACACTTTTTCTCTGAGGATATTTTCTTTTTCCCCACAACCCTCTAGGGGCTTCCAAATATCACTTGGAAAATTACACAAGAACAGGCTTAGCGAACGACCTATTGAAGGGGAAGCTGTAACTCTGTGAGATGAATTAACAGAACCCTAAGCAGTTTCTCGAAAAATTTCTTTCCAGTTTTCATCTGAGAATATTGCCTTTTTCACCATAGCCCTCCATGGGCTTCCAAATATCACTTTGCAAATTCCACCAAAACAGTCTTAGCAAAAGGCTTCCTGAGGGTAAAACGGTAACTCTCTGAGATGAATTAACAGAACACTAAGCAGTTTCGCAGAATGCTTCTTTCCAGTTTTCATCTGAGGATGTTTCCTTTTCCACCGTAGCCCTCCATGGGCTTCCAAATATCACTTTGCAAATTCAACAAGAACAGTCTTACCAAAAGACTTCTTGAGGGGAAAGCTGTAACTCTATGAGATGAGTTCACAGAACACAAAGAAGTTTCTCAGAAAGCTTCTTTCTATTTTTTATCAGAGGATAGTTCCTTTGACCCTATAGTCTTCAAATGGATCCGAAATATCAGTTCTCAGATTCCACAGAAATAAGGTTAGCAAACAGCTCCACGAAATACAGCTGGAACTCTGTGAGTGAAAGTCACACATCACAAAGCAGTTTCTCAGAAAGCTTCTTTCCAGTT
>NW_012101334.1:39790-40616 GCF_000951045.1 Mandrillus leucophaeus
ACAAAGCAGTTTCTCAGAAATCTTCTTTCCAGTTTTTCTCTGAGGATATTTTCTTTTTCACCAGAGCCCTCTATGGGCTTCCAAATATCACTTTGCAAATTCCACAAGAACAGGATTAGCGAATGGCGTCTTGAGGGGTAAGCTGTATCTAGTTGATATGAATTAAGAGAAAACTAAGCAGTTACTCAGAAAGCTTCTTTCCAGTTTTCATCTCAGGATATTTCCTTTTTCACCATAGCCCTGCATGAGTTTCCAAATATCACTTGTCAAATTCCACAAGAACAGTCTTAGCAAAACATTCTTGAGGGGAAAGCTGTAACTCTGTGAGAAGAATTCACAGAACACAAAGAAGTTTCTCAGGAAGCTTCTAACTCTTTTTTATCGGAGGATATTTCCTTTGACCCTATAGTCTTCAAAAGGATCGGAAATATCTGTTCTCAGATTCCGCAGAAATAAGCCTAGCAAACAGCTCCACGAAATACAGCTGTATCTCTGTGAGTGGAAGTCACACATCACAAAGTAGTTTCTCAGAAAGATTTTTTCCAGTTTTTCTCTGAGGATATCTTCTTTTTCCCCATAGCACTCTACGGGCTTGAAAATATCACTTTGAAATTTCACAAGAACAGGTTTAGCGAACGGCTTCTGGAGGGGAAAGCTGTAACTCTGTGAAATGAATTAACAGAACACTAAGCAGTTTCTAAGAAAGCTTCTTTCCAGTTTTTATCTGAGGACATTTTCTTTTTCACCATAGCCCTCCATAGGCTTCCAAATATCACTTTGCACATTCCACAACAGTCTTATCGAGAGGCTTCTTGAGCTGAAAGCT
>NW_012101334.1:44937-45780 GCF_000951045.1 Mandrillus leucophaeus
AGTGGAAGTCACACATCAGAAAGAAGTTTCTCAGAAAGCTTCTTTCCAGTTTTCATCTGAGGATATTTCCTTTTTCACCATAGCCCTGCATGGGTTTCCAAATATCACTTGTCAAATTCCACAAGAACTGTCTTAGCAAAACATTCTTGAGGGGAAAGCTGTAACTCTGTGAGATGAATTCACAGAACACAAAGAAGTTTCTCAGAAAGCTTCTTTCCCGTTTTTATCGGAGGATATTTCCTTTGGCCCTTTACTCTTCAAATGGATCCGAAATATCAGTTCTCAGATTCCGCAGAAATAAGCCTAGCGAACAGCTCCACGAAAAACTGCTGTATCTCTGTGAGTGGAAGTCACACATCACAAAGCAATTTCTCAGAAAGATTTTTTCCAGTTTTTCTCTGAGGATATTTTCTTTTTCCCCATAGCGCTCTACCGGCTTCAAAATATCACTTTGAAATTCCACAAGAACAGGTTTAGCGAACGGCTTCTGGAGGGGAAAGCTGTAACTCTGTGAAATGAACTAACAGAACACTAAGCAGTTTCTCAGAAAGCTTCTTTCCCGTTTTTATCGGAGGACATTTTCTTTTTCACCGTAGCCCTCCATAGGCTTCCAAATATCACTTTGCACATTCCACAACAACAGTCTTAGTGAAAGGCATCTTGAGGGAAAAGCTGTAACTCTGTGAAATGATTTCACAGAACACAAAGAAGTTTCCTAGAAAGCTTCTTTATCTTTTTTATCGGAGGGTTTTTCCTTTGGCCCTTTAGTCTTCAAAGGGTTCCGAAATATCAGTTATCAGATTCCACAGAAATAAGGCTAGCAAACAAATCCACGAAATACAG
>NW_012101334.1:50003-50314 GCF_000951045.1 Mandrillus leucophaeus
AGATGAATTAACACAACACTAAGCAGTATCTCAGAAAGTTTCTTTCCAGTTTTAATCTGAGGATATTTTCTTTTTCACCATAGTCCTCCATGGGCTTGCAAATATCATTTTTCAAATTCCACAAGATGAGTCTTAGCGAAAGGGTTCTTTAGGAGAAGGCTGTAATTCTGTGAGATGATTTCACAGAACACAAAGAAGTTTCTCAGGAAGCTTCTTTCCCTTTTATATCGGAGAATATTTCCTCTGTCCCTATACTCTTCAAAGGGATCCGAAATATAAGTTTTCACATTTCCAGAAATAAGGCAAGCAAA
>NW_012101334.1:51539-52607 GCF_000951045.1 Mandrillus leucophaeus
CCTTGGCGAATGGCTTTTTGAGGGAAAAGCTGTAACTCTGTGAGATGAATTAACAGAACACTAAGCACTTTCTCAGAAAGCTTCTTTCCACTTTTTCTCTGAGGATATTTTCTTTTTCACCATAGCCCTCTATGGGCCTCCAAATATCGTGTTGAAAATTCCACAAGAACACGCTTAGCGAACGGCTTCTTGAGGGGAAAGCAGTAACTCTGTGAGATGAATTAACAGAACATTAAACAGTTTCTCAGAAAGCTTCTTTCCACTTTTCATCTGAGGATATTTTCTTTTTCACCATAGACCTCCGTTGGCTTCCAAATATCACTTTGCAAATTCCACAAGGACAGGCTTAGCCAACGGCTTCTTGAGGGAAAGCTGTAACTCTGTGAGATGATTTCACAGAACACAAAGAAATTTCTCAGAGAGCTTCTTTCTCTTTTTTATCGAAAGATATTTCCTTAGGCCTTATAGTCTTCAAAGGGATCCTAAATATCAGTTCTCAGATTCCACAGAAATAAGGCTACCAAACAGCTCCAGGAAATACAGCTGTAACTCTGTGAGAGGACGTCACACATCACAAAGCAGCTTCTCAGAAAGCTTGTTTCCACTTTTTCTCTGAGGATATTTTCTTTTTCACCTTAGCCCTGTATGGGCTTCCAAATATCACATTGCAAACGCCACAAGAAAAGGCTTAGCGAACGGCGTCTTGAGAGGAAAGCTGTAATTCTGCGAGATGAATTAACAGAACACTAAGCAGTTTCTCAGAAAACTTCTTTCAAGTTTTCATCTGAGGATATTTCCTTTTTCATCATAGCCCTCCATGGGCTTTAGAATATCACTTTGCAAATTCCGCAAGAGCAGTCTTAGTGAAAGTCTTCTTGAGGGGAGAGCTGTAACTCTGTTAGATGATGTCACAGAACACAAAGAAGTTTCTCAGAAAGCATATTTTTCTTTATTATTGGAGTATATTTCCTTTGGCCCTATAATATTTGATGGGATCCACACTATCAGTTCTCAGATTCTGCAGAAATAAGGCTAGCAAACAGCTGCACGAAATACAGCTGTAACTCT
>NW_012101334.1:54690-56001 GCF_000951045.1 Mandrillus leucophaeus
CTTTGCGAATTCCACAAGAACAGGTTGAGCGAACAGATCCTTTAGAGGAAAGCTGTAACTCTGTGAGATGAATTAACAGAACACTAACCTGCTTCTCAGGAAGCTTCTTTCCAGTTTTCATCTGAGGATATTTCCTTTTTCACAATAGCCCTCCTTGGGCTTCCAAATATCACTTTGCAAATTCCACAAGAACAGTCTTACTGAAAGGTTTCTTGAGGGGAAAGCTGTAACTCTGTCAGATGATTTCACAGAACACAAAGGAGTTTCTCAGAAAGCTTCTTTCTCTTTGTTATTGGAGGATATTTCGTTTGGCCCTGTAGTCTTCAAAGGGATCTGAAATGTCCGTACTCAGATTCCATAGAAATAATGCTAGCAAACAGATTCATGAAACACAGCTGTAACTCTGTCAGTGGAAGACACACATCACAAAGCAGTTTCTCAGCAAGCTTCTTTCCAGTTTTTCTCTGAGTATATTTTCTTTTTCATCATAGCCCTCTATGGGCATCCAAATATCACTTTGAAAATTCCAGAAGAACAGGCTTTGCGAATTCCTACTTCAGGGGAAAGATGTAACTCTGTGAGATAACTTAACAAAACACTAAGCAGTTTCTCAGAAAGCTTCTTTCCAGTTTTCATCTGTGGATATTTCCTTTTTAACATTAGCAATACATGGGCTTCCAAATATGACTTGGCATATTCCACAAGAACAGTCTTAGGAAAGGCTTCTTGAGGGAAAAGCTGTTACTCTGTGAGATGATTTCACAGAACACAAAGCAGTTTCTCGGAATGATTCTTTCTCTTTTTTATCGGGGGATATTTCCTTTGGCCCTATAGTCTTCAAAGGGATTCAAAATATCCGTACTCAAATTCCATAGAAATAAGGCTAGCAAACGGATCTATGAAATACAGCTGTAACTCTGTGAGTGAAAGTCACACATCACAAAGCAGTTTCTCAGAAAGCTTCTTTCCAGTGTATCTCTGAGGATATTTTCTTTTTCACCGTGGCCCTCTATGGGCTTCCAAATATCACTTTCTAAATTCCACAAGAGCAGGCATAGCGAACGGCTTGTTGAGGGGAAAGCTGTAACTCTGTGAGATGATTTCACGGAACACAAAGGAGTTTCTCAGAAACCTTCTTTCACTTTTTTATCGGCGGATATTTCCTTGGCCCTATAGTCTTCAAATGCATCTCAAATGTCCGTTCTCAGATTCCACAGAAATAAAGCTAGCAAACAGATCCACGAAATACAGCTGTAAGTCTGTGAGTTGAAGTGACCCATCACAAAGCAGTTTCTCAGAAAGTTTCTTTCC
>NW_012101334.1:56246-56560 GCF_000951045.1 Mandrillus leucophaeus
TAACTCTGTGAGATGATTTCACAGACACCAAGGAGTTTCTCAGAAAGCTTCTTTATCTGTGTTATCGGAGGATATTTCCTTTGCCCCTAAAGTCTATAAAGGGATTCGAAATATCAGTTCTTAGATTCCACAGAAATAAAGTTTGCAAACAGATCGACGAAATACAGCTGTAACTCTGTGAGTGGAAGTCACACATCACAAAGCAGTTTCTCAGAAAGCTTCTTTACACTTATTCTCTCAGGATATTTTCCTTTTCACCGTAGCCCTCCATGGGTTTCCAAATATCACTTTGCAAATTCCACAAGAACAGTCTA
>NW_012101334.1:56610-57124 GCF_000951045.1 Mandrillus leucophaeus
TCTATGGGCTACCAAATATCACTTTGCAAATTACACAAGAACAGGCTTAGCGAACGGCTTCTTGAGGGATAAATTATAACTCCGTGAGATGAATTAACAGAACACTAAGCAGTTTCTCAGAAAGCTACTTTCCAGTTTTCATTTGAGAATATTTCTTTTTCACCATTGCCCGCCATGGGCTTTCAAATCTTACTTTGCAAATTCCACAAGAACAGTCTTAGCGAAAGGGTTTTTGAGGTGAAAGCTGTAACTCTGTGAGATGATTTCACAGACACCAAGGAGTTTCTAAGAAAGCTTCTTTATCTGTGATATCGGAGGATATTTCCTTTGCCCCTAAAGTCTTTAAAGGGATTCGAAATATCAGTTCTTAGATTCCACAGAAATAAGGTTTGCAAACAGATCGACGAAATACAGCTGTAACTTGTGAGTGGAAGTCACACATCACAAAGCAGTTTGTCAGAAAGTTTCTTTACACTTATTCTCTCAGGATATTTTCCTTTTCACCGTAGCCCTC
>NW_012101334.1:59257-59661 GCF_000951045.1 Mandrillus leucophaeus
GAGGATATTTTCTTTTTCCCCATAGCCCTCTATGGGCTTCCAAATATCACTTTGCAAATTCCACAAGAACAGGCTTAGCAAACGGCTTCTAGAGGCGAAAGCTGTAACTCTGTGAGATAAATTAACAGAGCACTTAGCAGTTTCTCAGAAAGCTACTTTCCAGTTTTCATCTGAGAATATTTCCTTTTTCACCATGGCCCTCTATGGACTTCCAAATATTACTTTGCAAATTCCACAAGAACAGGCTTAGCGAACGGCTTCTTGAGGGGTAAGCTGTAATTCTGTGAGATGAATTAACAGAGAACTAAGCAGTTTTTTAGGAAGCTTCCTTCCAGTTTTCATCTGAGGATATTTCCTTTTTCACCATAGCCATCCATAGGTTTCCAAATATCACTTTGCAAATT
>NW_012101334.1:59988-63472 GCF_000951045.1 Mandrillus leucophaeus
CAGAACACTAAGCAGTTTCTCAGAAAGCTTCTTTCCAGTTTTATTCTGAGGATATTTCCTTTTTCACCATAGCCCTCCATGCGCTTCCAAATATCACTTTGCAAATTCCAGAAGAACAGTCTTAGCGAAAGCCTTCTTGAGGGGAAAGCTGTAACTCTGTGAGATGATTTCACAGAACACCAAGGAGTTTCTCAGAAAGCTTCTTTCTCTGTGTTATCGGTGGATATCTTTTTTGCCCTAAAGTCTTTAAAGGGATCCGAAATATCAGTTTTCAGATTCCAGAGAACTAAGGCTTGCAAACAGTTCGACGAAATACAGCTGTAACTCTGTGAGTGGAAGTCACACATCACAAAGCAGTTTCTTCTAAAGCTTCTTTCCGGTTTTTCTCTGAGGATATTTTCCTTTTCACCGTAGCCCTCTATGGGCTTCCAAATATCACTTTGCAAATTCCACAAGAACAGGTTGAGCGAACAGATTCTTGAGGGGAAAGCTGTAACTCTGTGAGATGAAAAACAGAACACTAAGCATTTTCTCAGGAAGCTTCTTTCCAGTTTTCATCTGAGGATATTTTCTTTTTCACCATTGCCCTCTATGGGCTTCCAAATATCACTTCGGAAATTCCACAAGAACACGCTTAGCTAACAGCTTCTTGAGGGGAAAGATGTAACTCTGTGAGATGAATTAACAGAATACTAAGCAGTTTCTCAAGAAGCTTCTTTCCAGTTTTCATCTGAGGATATTTCCTTTTTCATTACACACCTCCATGGGCTTCCAAATATCACTTTGTAAATTCCACAAGAACAGACTTAGCGAAAGGCTTCTTGAGGGGAAAGCTGTAACTCTGTGAGATGATTTCACAGAACATAAAGGAGTTTCTCAGAAAGCTTCTTTCTCTCTGTTATCGGATAATATTTCCTTTGGTGCTACAGTCTACAAAGGGATCCGAATTACCCGTTCTCAGGTTCCACAGAAATAAGGCTAGCAAACAGCTCCACAAAATACAGGTGTAACTCTGTGAGTGGAAGTCACACATCACAAAGCAATTTCTCAGAAAGCTTCTTTCCAGTTTTTCTCTGAGGATATTTTCTTTTTCCCCATAGCCTTCTAAGGACTTCCAAATATCCCTTTGCAAATTCCACAAGAACAGGCTTAGCGAACGGCCTCTGTAGAGGAAAGCTGTAAATCTGTGAGATGAATTAACAGAACACTTAGCAGTTTCTCAGAAAGCTTCTTTCCCGTATTCATCTGAGGATATTTTCTTTTTCACCATGGCCCGCCATGGGCTTCAAACTATCACTTTGCAAATTCCACAAGAAGAGTCTCAGCGAAAGGCTTCTTGAAGGAAAAGCTGTAACCCTGTGAGATGACTTCACAGAACACAAAGGCGTTTCTCAGAAGTTTTCTTTCTCTTTGTTATCGGAGGATATTTCCTTTGACCCTATAGTCTTCAAAGGAATCCGAAATATCAATTCTCAGATTCCACAGAAAAAAGGCTACCAAGCAGTTCCACGAAATAAAGCTGTAACTCTGTGAGTGGAAGTCATACATCAAAAAACAGTTTCTCAGAATGTTTCTTTCCAGTTTTTCTCTGAGGATATTTTCTTTTTCACCACAGCCCACTGTGGGCTTCCAAATATCACTTTGCAAATTCCACAAGAACAGGCTTAGTGAACGTCTTCTTGAGGGGAACGCTGTAACTCTGTGAGATGAATTAACAGAACCCTAAGCAGTTTCTCAGAGATTCTTTCCAGCATTCACTTGAGGATATTTCCTTTTTTACCATGGCCCTCCGTTGGCTTCCAAATATCACTTTGCAAATTTCACAAGAGAGTCTTAGCGAAAGGCTTCTTGAGGGAAAAGCTGTAACTCTGTGAGATGAGTTCACAGAAAACAGAGGAGTTTCCCAGAAAGATTCTTTCTCTTTGTAATCGGAGGATATTTCCTTTAGCCCTGTAGTCTTCAAAGGCATCCGAAATATCCGTTCACAGATTCCACAGAAATAAGCCTAGCAAACAGATCCACGAAATACAGCTGTAAGTCTGTGAGTGGAAGTCACATGTCACAAAGCAGTTTCTCAGAAAGCTTCTATCCAGTTTTTCTCTGAGAATATTTTCTTTTTAACCATAGCCCTCTAGGTTTTCCAAATATCACTTTGCAAATTCCACAAGAACAGGATTAGCGTACGGCTTCTTGAGGGTAAAGCTGTAACTCTGTGAGATGAATTAACAGAACACTATGCAATTTCTCAGAATGCCTCTTTTCAGTTTTCATTTGAGGATATTTCCTTTTTCACCATAGCCCTCCATGGGCTTTCAAATATCACTTTGTAAATTCCACAACAGTCTTACCGAAAGGCTTCTTGAGGGGAAAGCTGTAACTCTGTGAGATGATTTCACAGAACACAAACGAGTTTCTCAGAAAGCTTCTTTTTCTTTGTTATGGAAGGATATGTTCTTTGGCTCTATAGTCTTCAAGGGGTCGGAAATATCCCTTCTCAGATTCCACAGAAATAAGGCTAGCAAACTGATCCACGAAATAGAGCTGTAACTTTGTGAGTGGAAGTCACACATCACAAAGCAGTTTCTCCGAAAGCTTTTTTCCAGTTTTTCTCTAAGGATATTTTCTCTTTCACCACAGCCATCTGTGGGCTTCCAAATATCACTTTTCAAATTCCACAAGACCGGCTTAGCGAAAGGCTTCTTGAGGGGAAAGCTGTACGCTGTGAGATGAATTAACAGAACACTAAGCAGTTTCTCAGAGAGCTTCTTTCCAGTTTTCATGTGAGGATATTTCCTTTTTCACCATAGCCCTCCATGGGCTTCGAAATATCACTTTGCAAATTCCACAAGAAGAGTCTTAAGAAAGGCTTCTTGAGGGAAAAGCTGTAACTCTGAGAGATGATTTCACAGAACACAAACGAGTTTCTCAGAAAGCTTCTTTCTCTTTGTTATTGGAGGATATTTCCTTTGGCCCTATACTCTTCAAAGGGATCCGAAATGTCCGTTCTCAGATTGCACAGAAATACGGCTAGCAAACAGATCCAAGAAATACCGCTGTAACTCTGTGAGTGGAAGTCACACGTCACAAAGTAGTTTCTCAGAAAGCTCCTTTCCAGTTTTTCTCTGAGGATATTTTCTTTATCACCTTAGCCCTCTATGGGCTTCCAAATATCACTTTGCAAATTCCACAAGAACAGGCTTAGCGAACGGCTTCTTCAGAGGAAAGCTGTAACTCTGTGAGATGAATTAACAGAACACTAAGTAGGTTCTCAGAAAGCTTCTTTCCAGTTTTCATCTGAGGATACTTCCTTTTTCACCATAGCCCTCCATGGACCACCAAATATCACTATGCAAATTCCACAAGAACAGTCTTTGCGAAAGGCTTCTTGAGGGGAAAGCTGTAACACTGTGAGATCATTTCACAGAACACAAAGAAGTTTCTCATAAAGCTTCTTTCTCTTTGTTATCGGAGCATATTTCCTTTT
>NW_012101334.1:63661-64102 GCF_000951045.1 Mandrillus leucophaeus
CTCTGTGTGATGAATTAATAGAACACTAAGCAGTTTCTCAGAAAGCTTCTTTCCAGTTTTCATCTGAGGATATTTCCTTTTTCAACCTAGAGCTACATGGGCTTCAAAATATCACTTTGCAAATTCCACAAGAACAGTCTTAGCGAAAGGCTTCTTGAGGGGAAAGCTGTACCTCGCTGAGGTGATTTCACAGAACACAAAGGAGTTTCTCAGAAAGCTTCTTTCTCTTTGTTATCCAAGGATATTTAATATGGCCCTATAGTCTTCAAAGGGATCCGAAATATCCGTTCTCAGGGTCCACAGAAATAAGGCTAACAAACCGATCCACGAAATACAGCTGTAACTCTGTGAGTGGAAGTCACACATCACAAAGCAGTTTCTCAGAAAGCTTGTTTTCAGTTTTTCTCTGAGGATATTTTCTTTTTCACCATAGCCCTCTAT
>NW_012101334.1:71532-74715 GCF_000951045.1 Mandrillus leucophaeus
AAATTCCACAAGAACAGTCTTAGCGAAAGGCTTCTTGAGGGGAAAGCTGTAACTCTGTGAGATGATTTCACAGAACACAAAGAAGTTTCACAGAAAACTTCTTTCTCCTTGTTATCGGAGAATATTTCCTTTGGCCTTATAGTCTCAAGGAATTCGAAATATCAGTTCTCAGATTGCACAGAAATAAAGCTAACAAAGAGCTCCACGAAATACAGCTGCAACTCTGTGAGTGGAAGTCACACATCACAAAGCAGTTTCTCAGAAAACTTCTTTCCCGTTTTTCTCTGAGGACATTTACT
The DNA here is from genome assembly GCF_000951045.1 of Mandrillus leucophaeus. Classification (NCBI taxonomy): domain Eukaryota; kingdom Metazoa; phylum Chordata; class Mammalia; order Primates; family Cercopithecidae; genus Mandrillus; species Mandrillus leucophaeus. The sequence continues at coordinate 71,832 of NW_012101334.1, forward strand.
TTTTCACCATAGCCCTCTAAGGGCTTCCAAATTTCACTTTGAAAATTCCACAAGAACAGGCTTAGCGAACGACTTCTGGAGGGGAAAGCTGTGACTCTGTGAGATGAATTAAAAGAACACTAAGCAGTTTCTCAGAAAGCTTCATTACAGTTTTCATCTGAGGATATTTCCTTTTTCACCATAGCCCTCCATGGGCTGCCAAATATCACTTTGCAAATTCCACAAGAACAGTCTTAGCGAAAGGCTTCTTAAGGGGAAAGCTGTAACTCTGTGAGATGATTTCACAGAACCCAAAGAAGTTTTTCAGAAAGCTTCTTTCTCTTTGTTATCAGAGGATATTTCCTTATCCCTATAGTCTTCAAAGCGATCCAAAATATCAGTTCTGTTTCCACAGAAATAAAGGTAGCAAACAGCTCCACGGAATACAGCTGTAACTCTGTGAATGTAAGTCACACATCACAAAGCAGTTTCTCTGAAAGCTTCTTTCCAGTTTTTCTCTGAGGATATTTCCTTTTTCACCGTTCCCTCCATGTGCTTCCAAATATCACTCTGCAAATTCCACAAAAACAGTCTTAGCGAAAGACTATTTCAGGGGAAAGGTGTAACTCTGTGAGATGATTTCACGGAACACAAAGAAGTTTCCTGGACAGCTTCTTTCTCTTTTTTGTCGGAGGATATTTCCTTTGGCCCTATAGTCTTAAAAAGATACGAAATATCAGTTCTCAGATTCCACAGAAATAAGGCTAGCAAATAGCTCCACGAAATACAGCTGTTTCTCTGTCAGTGGAAGTAACACATCACAAAGCAGTTTCTCAGAAAGCTTCTTTCCAGTTTTTCTCTGAGGATATTGTCTTTTTCTTCATTGCACTCCATGAGCTTCCAAATATCACTTTGCAAATTCCACAAGAGCAGGCTTAGCGAATGGCTTCTTCAGGGGAAAGTTGTAACTCTGTGAGATGAATTAACAGCACACTAAGCAGTTTTTCAGAAAGCTTCTTTCCAGTTTTCATCTGAGGAAATTGGCTTTTTCACCGTAGCCCTCCATGGGCTTCCTAATATCACTTTGCGAATTCCACAAGAACAGCCTTAGCGAAATGTTTTTTGAGGGGAAATTTGTAACTCTGTGAGATGATTTCATGGATCACAAAGAAGTTGCTCAGAAAAACTCCTTCTCTTCGTTATGGAAGGATATTTCCTTTTGCCCTATAGTCTTCAAAGGGACCCGAAATATCAGTTCTCAGATTACACAACAATAAGGCTACCAAACAGCTCCATGAAATACAGCTGTAACTCTGTTAGTGGAAGTCACACATCACAAAACAGTTTCTCAGAAGCTTCTTTCCACTTTTTCTCTGAGGATACTTTATTTTTCACTATAGCCCTCTTTGGGCTTCCACATATCACTTTTCATATTCCACAAGACAGCCTTAGCGAACGGCTTCTTGACGGGAAAGCTGTAACTCTGTGAGATGAATTAAGAGAACACTAAGCAGTTTCTCAGAAAGCTTCTTTCCAGTTTTCATCTGAGGGTAATCTCTTTTTCACCATAATCCTCTATGGGCATCCAAATATCACTTTGCAAATTCCACAAGAGCAGTCTTAGCGAAAGGCTTCTTTAGGGGAAAGCTGTAACTCTGTGAGATGATTTCACAGAACACAAAGAAGTTGCTCAGAAAGCTGCTTTCTCTTTGTCATCGGAGGATATTTCCATCGGCGCTACAGTCTTCAAAGGTTTCCGAAATATCAGTTCTCAGATTCCACAGAAATAAGGCTAGCAAACAGGTCCACGAATTACAGCTGTAGCTCTGTGAGTGGAAGTCACACATCAAAAAGTAGTGTATCAGAAAGCTTCTTTCCAATTTTTCTTTGAGGATATTTTCTTTTTCACCATAGCGCTCTATGGATTTCCAAATATCACTTTGCAAAGTCCACAAGATGAGGCTTAACGAACGGCTTCTTGAGGGGAAAACTGTAACTCCGTGACATGAATTAACATAACACTAAGCAGTTTTTTCGAAAGCTTCTTTCCAGTTTTTATCTGAGGATATTTTCTTTTTCACCATAGCCCTCCAAGGGTTCCAAATCTCACTTTTCAAATTTTCAAGAACAGTCTTAGTGAAAGGCTCCTTTAGGGGAAAGCTGTAACTCTGTGAGATGATTTCATGGAACACAAAGAAGTTTCTCAGAAAGCTTCTTTCTCTTTGACATCGGAGGACATTTCCTTCAGCCCGATAGTATTCAAAGGGATCAGAAATATCAGGTCTCAGATTCCACAGAAATAATGCTGTCAAACAGCCTCACGAAATACAGTTGTAACACTGTGTGTGGAAGTCACACATCACAAAGCAGTTTCTCAGCACCTTCTTTCCACTTTGTTTCTGCGGATATTTTCTTTTTCACCATTACCCTCTTTGCCTTCCAAATATCACTTTTCAAATTCCACAAGAACAGGCTTAGCGAACGGCTTCTTGAGGGGAAAACTGTTAATATGTGAGATGAAATAACAGAACACTAAGCAGTTTCTCAGAAAGCTTCTATCCAGTTTTTATCGGAGGATATTTTCTTTTTCACCCTAGCCCTCCTTGGACTTTCAAATATCACTTTGTAAATATCACAAGAACAGTCTTAGAGAAATACTTCTTGAGGGGAAACCTGTAACTCTGTGAGATGATTTCACTGAAAACAAAGAAGTTGCTTAGAAAGCTTCCTTCTCTTTGTTATTGGAGGATATTTTATTTGGCCCTACAGTCTTCAAGGGGATCTGAAATATCAGTTCTCAGATTCCACAGAAATAAGGCCGGCAAACAGCTCCACGAAATACAGCTATAACTGTGTGAGTGGAAATCACACATCACAAAGCAGTTTCTCAGAAAGCTTCTTTCCA
>NW_012101334.1:74765-75749 GCF_000951045.1 Mandrillus leucophaeus
TCTCAGATTCCACAGAAATACGGCTAGCAAACAGCTCCACGAAATACAGCTGTAACTCTGTGAGTGGAAGTCACACATCACAAAGCAGTTTCTCAGAAAGCTTCTTTCAGTTTTTTTGTGGGGATACTTTCTTTTTCACCATAGAGCTCTATGGGCTTCTAACTATCACTTTGCAATTTCCGCAAGAACAGGCTTAGCGAACTGCTTCTAGAGAGAAAAGCTGTACCTCGGAGAGATGAATTAACCGTACACTAAGCAAGCTCTCAGAAAGCTTCTTTTCAGTTTTCATGTGAGGATATTTTCTTTTTCACCATAACCCGCCATGGGATTCCAAATATCACTTTGCAAATTCCACAAGAGCAGTCTTAACGATAGGCTTCTTGAGGGGAAACCTGTAACTCTGTGAGATGAATTAACAGAACACTAAACAGCTTCTCAGAAAGCTTCTTTCCAGGTTTCATCTGAGGATATTTCTTTTTTCACCATAGCCCTCCATGGAGTTCCAAATATCTCTTTGCAAATTTCACAAGAACTGTCTTAGAGAAAGGCTTTTTGAGGGGAAATCTGTAACTCTGTGAGATGATTTCACAGAACTCAAAGAAGTTTGTCAGAAAGCTTCTTTCTCTTTTTTATCAGAGGATATTTCCTTTGGCCCTATAGTCTTCAAAGGGATCCGAAATATCAGTTCCCAGATTCCTCAGAAAGAAGGCTAGGAAACAGATCAAGGAAATACAGCTGTAAGTCTGTGAGTGGAAGTCACACATCACAAAGCAGTTTCTCAGAAAGCTTCTTTGCAGTTTTTCTCTGAGGATATTTTCTTTCTCACCATAGCCCTCTGTGATCTTCCAAATATCACTTTGCAAATTCCACAAGAACAGGCTTATCGAACGGCTTCTTGTCGGGAAAGCTGTAACTCTGTGAGATGAATTAACACAACACTAAGCAGTTTCTCAGAAAGCTTCTTTCCAGTTTTCATCTGAGGAT
>NW_012101334.1:75875-76121 GCF_000951045.1 Mandrillus leucophaeus
TAGCAAACAGCTCCATGAAATACAGCTGTAACTCTGTGAGTGGAAGTCACACATCACAGAGCAATTTCTCAGAATACTTCTTTCCAGTATTTCTCTGAGAATATTTTCTTTTTCACCGTAGCCCTCTAGGGGCTTCCAAATGTCACTTTGGAAATTCCACAAGAACAGGCTTAGCGAACGGCTTCTTGAGGGGAAAGCTCTAACTCTGTGAAATGAATTAACAGAACACTAAGCAGTTTCTCAGAA
>NW_012101334.1:80141-80479 GCF_000951045.1 Mandrillus leucophaeus
ACAGCTGTAAGTCTGTGAGATGATTTCACAGAACACAAAGAAATTTCTCAGAAAGCTTCTTTCCAGTTTTTCTCTGAGCATAATTTCTTTTTCACTCAAGCCCTCTATGGGCTTTCAAATGTCACTTTGCAAATTCCACAAGAACAGTCTTAGCGAAAGGCCTCTTGAGGGGAGAGCTGTAACTCTGTGAGATGATTTCACAGAACACAAAAAAGTTGCACAGAAAGCTTGTTTCTCTTTTTTATCCGAGGATATTTCCTTTGGCCGTTTAGTCTTCAAAGGGATTCGAAATATCAGCTCTCAGATTTCACAGAAATAAGGCTGCCAAACAACTCCAC
>NW_012101334.1:80529-82117 GCF_000951045.1 Mandrillus leucophaeus
GTCTTAGCGAAAGACTTTCGAGGGGAAAGCTGTAACTCTCTGAGATAATTTCACAGAACACAAGAAAGTTTCTTTGAAACCTTCGTTCCCTTTGTTATCGGAGGATATTTCCTTTGGCCCTACAGTCTTCAAAGGGAACCGAAATATCAGTTCTCAGATTCCACAGAAATAAGGCTAGCAAACAGATCCACGAAATACAGCTGTAACTCTGTGAGTGAAAGTTACACATCACAAAGCAGTTTCTCACAAAGCTTCATCCCTGTTTTTCTCTAAGGATATTATCTTTTTCACCATAGCCCTCTACGGGCTTCCAAGTATCACTTTGAAAATTCCACAAGAACAGGCTTATCGAACCACTTCTTGAAGGGAAAGCTGTAACTTTGTGAGATGAATTAAGATAACACTAAACAGTTTCTCAGAAACCTTCTTTCCAGTTTTTCTCTGAGGATAATTTCTTTTCAACATAGCCCACTTTGGGCCTTCAAATATCACTTTGCAAATTCCAGAAGAACAGGTTTAGCGGACCGCTTCTTGAATGGAAAGCTTAATTCTGTGAGATGAATTAACAGAACACTAAGCAGTTTCTCAGAAAGCTTCTTTATAGATTTCCTCTGAGGATATTTCCTTTTTCACCATAGCCCTCCAAGGGATTCCAAATATCACTTTGCAAATTCCACAAGAACAGTCTTAGCGAAATGCTTCTTCAGCGGAAAGCTGTAACTCTGTCAGATGATTTCAATGAACACAAAGAAGTTTCTCAGACAGCTTCTTTCTCTTTGTTATCGGAGGATATTTCCTTTGGCCCTATTGTCTTCAAAGGAATCCGAAATATCAGTTCTCAGATTCCACAGAAATAAGGCTAGCAAACAGCTACATGAAATACACCTGTAACTCTGTGAGTGGAAATCACACATCACAAAGCAGTTTCTCAGAAAGCTTCTTTACAGTTTTTCTCTGAGGATATCTTCTTTTTCACTATAGCCCTCTTCGGGCTTCCCAATATCACTTTGCAAATTCCACAAGAACAGGCTTAGCGAACGGCTTCTTGAAGGGAAAGCTGAAACTCTGTGAGATGAATTAAAAGAACACTAAGCAGTTTCTCAGAAAGCTTCTTTCCATTTTTTCTCTGAGGATATTTTCTTTTTCAACATAGCCCTCCATTAGCTTCCAATTATCAGTTTGCAAATTCCACAAGAACAGACTGAGTGAACGACTTTTGAAGGGAAAGCTGTAACTCTGTGAGATGAATTAACAGAACACTAATCAGTTTCTCAAAAAGCTTCATTCCTGTTTTTCTCTAAGGATATTTTCTTTTTCAACAAGCCCTCTAAGGGCTTCCAAATATCGCTTTGCAACTTCCACAAGAACAGGCTTAACGAACGGCTTCCTGAGCGGAAAGCTGTAACTCTGTGAGATGATTTCACAGAACACAAAGAAGTTTCTCAGAAAGTTTCTTTGTCTTGGTTATCGGAGGATATTTCCTTTGGCCCTATACTCTTCAAAGGGATCCGAAATATCACTTCTCGGATTCCACAGAAATAAGGCTAGCAAAGAGAACGGCTTCCTGAGCGGAAAGCTGTAACTCTGT
>NW_012101334.1:84683-86062 GCF_000951045.1 Mandrillus leucophaeus
CCCTCTACGGGCTTCCAAATTTCACTTTGCAAATTCCTCAAGAACAGGCTTAGCGAACGCCTTCTTGAGGGGAAAACTGTAAATCTGTGAGATGAATTAACAGAAAACTAAGCAGTTTCTCAGATAGCTTCTTCCAATTTTTATCTGAGGATATTTTCTTTATCACCAAAGCCCTCCATGGGCTTCCAAATATCACTTTGCAAATTCCACAAGAACAGGCTTTGAGAAAGGCTCCTTGAGGGAAAAGCTGCAACTCTGTGAGATGATTTCCCAGAATACAAAGAAGTTTCTCAGAAAGGTTCTTTCTCTTTGTTGTCGGAGGATATTTCCTTTGGCCCTATAGTCTTCAAAGGGATCCCAAATATCAGTTCTCAGATTCCACAGAAATAAGGCTAGCAAACAGATCCACGAAATACAGCTGTAACTCTGTGAGTGGAAGTCACACATCACAAAGCAGTTTCTCAGAAAGCTTCTTTCCAGTTCTGAACTGAGGATATTTTCTTTTTCAAGATAGCCCTCTATGGGATTCCAATTATCACTTTGCGAATTCCACAAGAACAGCCTTATTGAACGGCTTCTGAGGGGAAAGCTATAACTCTGTGAGAAGAATTAACACAACACTAAGCAGTTTCTCAAAAAGCTTCTTTCCAGATTTCATCTGAGGATATTTCCTTTTTCACCATAGCCCTCCAAGGGCTTCCAAACATCACTTTGCAAATTACACAAGAACAGGCTCAGAGTACAGCTTCTTGAGGCGAAAGCTATAACTCTGTGAGATGAATTAACAGAACACTAAGGATTTTCTCAGAAAGCTTCTTTCCAGTTTTTCTCTGAGGATATTTTCTTTTACAAGATAGCCCTCTATGGGCTTCCATATATAACTTTGCGAATTCCACAAGAACAGGCTTAGCGAACGTCTTCTTGAGGGGAAAGCTGTAACTCTGTGAGATGAATTAACAAAACACTAAGCAGTTTCTCTGAAAGCTTCTTTCCAGTTTTCATCTGTGGATTTCTTTTTTAACCCGCAGCCCTCATTGGGCTTCCAAATATCACTTTGCAAACTCCACAAGAACAGGCTTAACGAACGGCTTCTTGAGGGGAAAGCTGTAACTCTGTGAGATGATTTCACAGTACACAAAGAAGATTCTCAGAAAGCTTCTTTCTCTTTGTTATCGGAAGATATTTCCTTTGGTCCTGTAGTCTTCAAAGGGATCCGAAATATCAGTTCTCAGAATCCACAGAAAAAAGGCTAGCAAACAGATCCACGAAACACAGCTGTAATTCTGTGAGTGGAAGTCACACATCACAAAGCAGTTTCTCAGAAAGCCTCTTTCCAGTTTTTCTGTGAGGATATTTTCTTTTTCACCATTACCCTCTAT
>NW_012101334.1:88064-91828 GCF_000951045.1 Mandrillus leucophaeus
TCTTCAAAGGGATCCGAAATATCACTTCTCGGATTCCACAGAAATAAGGTAGCAAAAACATTGACGAAATACAGCTGTAACACTGTGAGTGGAAATCACACATCACAAAACAGTTTCTCACTAAGCTTCTTCCCTCTTTTTCTCTGAGTATATTTTCTTTTTCAACATAGCGCTCTGCAGGCTTCCAAATATCACTTTGCAAATTCCACAAGAACAGGCTTAGCGAACCACTTCTTGAAGGGAAAGCTGTAACTCTGTGATATGAATTAACAGAACACTCAACAGTTTCCCAGAAACCTTCTTTCCAGTTTTTCTCTGAGGATAATTTCTTTAAAACATAGCCCTCTATGGGCCTTCAAATATCACTTTACAAATTCCACATCAAAAGGCTTACCGAACGGCTTCCTGAGGGGAAAGCTGTAACTCTGTGAGATGAATTAACTGAACACTAAGCAGTTTCTCAGGAAGCTTCTTCATAGATTTCATCTGAGGATATTTCCTTTTTCACTATAGCCCTCCATGGGCTTCCAAATATCACTTTGCAAATTCCACAAGAACAGTCTTAGCGAAATACCTCTTGAGGGGAAAGCTGCAACTCTGTGAGATGATTTCACAGAACACAAAGAAGTTTCTCAGAAAGGTTCTTTCTCTTTGTTATCTGACGATATTTCCTTTGGCCCTATAGTCTTCCAAGGGATCCGAAATATCAGTTCTCAGATTCACGGAAATAAGCCTAGCAAACAGCTACACGAAATACTGCTGTAACTCTGTTAGTGGAAGTCACACATCACAAAGCAGTTTCTCAGAAATCTTCTTTCCAGTTTTAATCTGAGGATATTTTCTTTTTCACTACAGCCCTCTATGGGCTTCCAAGTATCACTTTGTATATTCCTCAAAAACACGCTTAGCGAACGGCTTCTTCAAGGGAAACGTGTAACTCTGTGCGATGAATTAAGAAACACTAATCAGTTTCTCAGAAATCTTCCTTTCAGTTTTTCTCTGAGGATATTATCTTTTTCTCCATAGCCCTCTCTGAGCTTCCAAATATCACTTTGCAAATTCCACAACAACAGGCTTAGCGAGCAGCTTCTTGAGGGGAAAGCTGTAACTCTGTGAGATGAATTAACAGAAAACTAAGCAGTTTCTCAGATAGCTTCTTCCAATTTTTATCTGAGGATATTTTGTTTATCACCAAAGCCCTCCATGGGCTTCCAAATATCACTTTGCAAATTCCACAGGCTTTGCGAAAGGCTTGTTGAGGGGAAAGCTGCAACTCTGTGAGATGATTTCCCAGAACACAAAGAAGTTTCTCAGAAAGGTTCTTTCACTTTGTTATTGGAGGATATTTTCTTTGGCCCCATAGTCTTCAAAAGGATCCGAAATATCTGTTCCCAGATTAAACAGAAATAAGGCTAGCAAACGGATCCACGAAATACAGCTGTAACTCTGTGAGTGGAAGTCACCAATCACAAAGCAGTTTCTCCGACAGCTTCTTCACAGTTTTTCTATGAGGATATTTTCTTTTTCACAATAGCCCTCCATGGGCTTCCAAATATCATTTTGCAAATTCCACAAGAAAAGGCTTAGCGAGTGGCTTCTTGAGGGGGAGCTGTAAGTCTGTGAGATGAATTAACATTCCACTAAGCAGTTTCTCAGAAAGCTTCTTTCCAGTTTTTTTTCTGAGGATATTTGCATTTTCACCATAGCCTTCTATGGGCTTCCAAATATCACTTTGCACATTCCACAAGAACAGGTTTAGCGAACGGCTTCTTGAGGGGAAAGCTTTAACTCTTTGAGAAGAATTAACAGAACACTAAGCAGTTTCTCAGAAAGCTTCTTTCCAGATTTCATCTGAGGATATCTCCTTTTTCACCATAGCCCTCTATGGGCTTCCAAATATCACTTTGCAAATTCCACAAGAAAAGTCTTAGGGAAAGGCCTCTTGAGGGGAAAGTTGTAATCTGTGAGATGATTTCACAGAACACAAAGAAGTTTCTCAGAAAGCTTCTTTCTGTTTCTTATCGGAGGATATTTCCTTTGGCCCTATAGTCTTCAAAGGGATCTGAAATTTCAGTTCTCAGATTCCACAGAAATAAGGCTAGCAAAGAGCTCCACGAAAAACAGCTGTAAATCTGTGAGAGAAAGTCACACAACACAAAGCAGTTTCACAGAAAGCATCTTTCCATTTTTTCTCTGAGGAGATTTTCTTTTTCACAATAGCCCTCTAAGGGTTTCCAAGTATCACCTTGCAAATTCCACAAGAACAGGCTTAGCGAACGGCATTTTGAGGGGCGAGCTGTAATCTGTGAGATGAATTAACAGAACACTGAGCAGTTTCTCAGAAACTTCTTTCCAGTTTTCATCTGTGGACATTTCCTTTTTCACCATACCCTCCATGGGCTTCCAAATATCACTTTGCAAATTCCACAAGAACAGTCTTAGCGAAAGGCTTCTTGAGGGGAACGCTGTAATTCTGTGAGATGATTTCACATAAAACAAAGACATTTCACGGAAAGCTTCTTTCTGTTTGTTATCGGAGGATATTTCCTTTGGCCATATAGTCTTCAAAGGAATCAAAAATATCAGTTCTCAGATTCCACAGAAATAAGGCTAGCAAATAGTTCCACGAAATACAGCTGTAACTCTCTGAGTGGATGTCACACAACACAAAGCAGTTTCTCAGAAAGCTTCCTTTCAGTTTTTCTCTGAGGATATTTTCTTTTTCACAATAGCCGTCTATAGGCTTCCAAATATCCCTTTGCAAATTCCACAAGAACAGGCTTAACGAACGGCTTCATGAGGGTAGAGGTGTAACTCTGGGAGATGAATTAGCAGAACACTAAGCAGTTTCTCAGAAAGCTTCTTTCCAGTTTTCTTCTGAGGATATTTCCTTTTTCACCATAGCCCTCCATGAGCTTCCAAATATCACTTTGCAAATTCCAGAAGAACAGTCTTGGCGAAAGACTTCTTGAGGGGAAAGCTTCAACTATGTGAGATGATTTCACAGAACACAAAGAAGTTTCTCAGAAAGCTTCTTTCCAATTTTTTTCTGAGGTTATTTTCTTTTTAACCGTAGCCCTCTATGGGCTTCCAATTATCACTGTGCAAATTCCATAAGAACCGGCTTAGCGAACGGCTTCTTGAGGGGGAAAACTGTAACTCTCTGAGATGAATTAACAGAACACTAAGTAGTTTCTCAGAAAGCTTTTTTCCAGTTTTCATGTGAGGATATTTCGTTTTTCACCATAGCCCTCCATGGGCTTCCAAATCTCACTTTGCAAAATCCACAAGAACAGTCTTAGAGAAAGGCTTCTTCAGGAAAAAGCTGTAACTCTGTGAGATGATTTCACAGAACACAAAGTAGTCTCTCAGAAGGCTTCCTTCTCTTTGTTATCGGAGGATATTTCCTTTGGCACTATCGTCTTCAAAGGGATCCGAAATATCAGTTCTCAGATTCCACAGAAATAAGGTTAGCAAACACATCCATGAAGTACAGCTCTAACTCTGTGAGTGAAAATCACACATCACAAAGCAGTTTCTCAGAAAGCTTCTTTCCAGATTTTCTCTGAGGATATTTTCTTTTTCAAAATATCCTTGAATGGGCTTCCAAATATCACTTTGCAAATTCCACAAGAAGAGGCTTAGCGAAAGGCTACTTGAGGGGAAAACTGTAACTCTGTGAGATGATTTCACAGAACACAAAGAAGATTCTCAGGAAGCTTCTTTCTCTTTGTTATCGGAGGATATTTCCTTTGGCCCTATAG
>NW_012101334.1:95678-96705 GCF_000951045.1 Mandrillus leucophaeus
GGCTTCTTGAGGGGAAAGCTGTAACTCTGTGAGATGTTTTCACAGAACACTGAAAAGTTTCTCAGAAACCTCTTTCTCTTTGTTATCGGAGCACATTTCCTTTGGCCCTATAGTCTTCAAGGGGATCCGAAATATCTGTTATCAGATTCCACAGACATAAGACTAGCAAACAGTTCCATGAAATACAGTTGTAACACTGTGACTGGAAGTCACACATCACAAAGCAGTTTCTCACAAAGTTTCTTTCCAGTTTTTCTCTGAGTGTATTTTCCTTCTCACCATAGATCTCCATGGGCTTCCAAATACCACTTTGCAAATTCCACAAGAACAGTCTTAGGGAAAGGTTTCTTGGGAGGAAAGCTGTAACTCTGTGAGATTCTTTCACAGAACACAGATAAGTTTCTCAGAAAGCTTCTTTCTCTTTGTTATCGGAGGATATTTCCCTTGGCCCTATAGTCTTCAAAGGGATCCGAAATATCAGTTGTGAGATTCCACAGAAATAAGGCTAGCAAACAAATCCATGAAATACAGCTGTAACTCTGTGAGTGGAAGTCACACACCACAAATCAGTTTCTCAGAAATCTTCTTTGCAGTTTTTCTCTTAGGATATTTTCTTCCTCACCAAAGCCCTCTGTGGGCTTCCAAATATCACTTTGCAAATTCAACAAGAACAGATTTAGCGAAAGGCTTCTTGAGAGGAAAGCTGTAACACTGTGAAATAATTTCACAGAACACAAGGAAGTTTCTCGGAAACCTTCGTTCTCTTTGTTATTGGAGGATATTTCCTTTGGCCCTATAGTCTTCAAAGGGATCCGAAATATAAGTTCTCAGATTCCACAGAAATAAGACTAGCAAACAGATAAACAAAATACAGCTGTACCTCTGTGAGTGGAAGTCACACATCACAAAGTATATTCCCAGAAAGCTTCTTTCCAGTTTTTCTCTGAGGATATTTTCTTTTTCACCATAGCCGTCAAAGGGTTTCCAAATAACACTTTGCAAATTCCACAATAACAGGCTTATCGAA
>NW_012101334.1:99547-99915 GCF_000951045.1 Mandrillus leucophaeus
TGTAACTCTGTGAGTGGAAGTGACACATCACAAAGCAGTTTCTCAGAAAGCTTCTTTCCAGTTTTTCTCTGAGGATACTTTCTTTTTCCCCATAGCCCTCTATAGGCTTCCAAATATTACTTTGCAAATTCCACAGGAACAGGCTTAGTGAACGGCTTCTTGAGGGGAAAGTTCTTACTCTGTGAGACGAATTAAGAGAACACTAAGCAGTTTCTCAGAAATCTTCTTTCCAGTATTCATCTGAGGATATTTCCTTTTTCACCATAGCCCTCCAATATCTTCCAAATATCACCTTCGAAATTCCACAACAACACTCTTAGCGAAAGGCTTCTTGAGGGAAAAGCTGTAACTCTGTGAGATGATTTCAC
>NW_012101334.1:99965-103294 GCF_000951045.1 Mandrillus leucophaeus
GTTCTCAGATTCCACTGAAATAAGGCTAGTAAACAGCTCCACGAAATACAGCTGTAACTCTGTGAGTGGAAGTCACACTTCACAAAGCAGTTTCCCGGAAAGCTTCTTTCCAGTTTTTCTCTGAGGATATTTTCATTTTCACCATAACCCTCCATGGGCTTAAAATACCACTTTGCAAATTCTCAAGAACAGTCTTTACGAAAGGCTTCTTGAGGGGAAAGTTGTAACTCTGTGAGATGATTTAGCAGAACACAAAGAAGTTTCTCAGAAAGCTTCTTTTCTTTATTATCGGACGATATATCCTTTGGCCTTATAGTCTTCAAAGGAATCCGAAATATCAGTTCTCAGATTCCACAGAAATAAAGCTAGCAAACAGATCCATGAAATACAGCTGTAACTCTGTGAGTGGAAGTCTCACATCACAAAGCAGTTTCTCAGAAAGCCTCTCTCCAGTTTTTCTCAGAGGATATTTTCTTTTTCACCATAGCCCTCTAAAGGCTTCCAAATATCACTTTGCAAATTCCACAAGAACAGGCTTAATGAACGGCTTCTTGAGGGGAAGGCTGTAACTCAGTGAGATGAATTAACGAAACATTAAGCAGTTTCTCATAAAGCTTCTTTCCACTTTTCATCTGAAGATACTTCCTTTTTCACCATAGCACTCCATGGGCTTCCAAATATAACTTTGCAAATTCCAGAGTAACAGTCTTAGCGAAAGGCTTCTTGAGGTAAAAGCTGTAACTCTGCGAGATGATTTCACAGAACACAGAGAAGTGTCTCAGAAAGCTTCTTTCTCTTTCTTATAGGAGGATATTTCCTTTGGCCCTATAGTCTTCAAAGGGATCCGAAATATCATTTCTCAGATTCCACAGAAATAAGGCTAATAAGCAGCTCCAAGAAATACAGCTGTAACTCTGTGTGTGGAAGTCACACATCACAAAGCAGTTTCTCAGAAAATTTCTTTCCCGATTTCTCTGAGGATATTTTCTTTTTCACCATAGCCCTCTATTGGCTACCAAATATCACTTTGCAAATTCCACAAGAACAGGCTTAGCGAACGGCTTCTTGAAGGGAAAGCTGTAACTCAATGAGATGAATTAACAGAACACTAAACAGTTTCTCAGAAAGCTTCTTTCTCTTTTTTATCAGAGGATATTTCCTTTGGCCTTGTAGTCTCCAAAGGGATCTGATTTTTCAGTTCTGAGATTCCACAGAAATAAGGCTAGCAATCAGATCCACGAAATACAGCTGTAACTCCATGAGTGGAAGTCACACTTCACAAAGCAGTTTCCCAGAAAGCCTCTTTCCAGTTTTTCTCTGAGGATATTTTCTTTTTCACCGTAACCCTCTACAGGCTTCCAAATATCACTTTGCAAATTCCCCCAGAATAGGCTTAGCGAACGGCTTCTTGAGGGGAAATCTTTAACTCTGTGAGATGAATTCACAGAAGACTAAGTAGTTTCTCAGAAAGCTTCTTTCCAGTTTTCATCTGAGGATATTTCCTTTTTCACCATAGCCTTCCATGGGCTTCCAAATATCACTTTGCAAATTCCACAAGAAATGTCTTAGCGAAAGGCTTCTTGAGTGGAAAGCTGTAACTCTGTGAAATCAATTAACAGAACACTAAGCAGTTTCTCAGAAAGCTTCTTTCCAAATTTCAACTGAAGATATTTCCTTTTTCACCATAGCCCTCCAATGGCTTCCAAATATCACCTTGCAAATTCCACAAGAACAGTCTTAGTGAAAGACTTCTTGAGGGGAAAGCTCTAACTCTGTGCGATTATTTCAGAGAACACAAAGAAGTTTCTCAGAAAGCTTTTTTCTCTTAGTTATCGGAGAATATTTCCTTTGGCCCTATAGTCTTCAATGGGGTCCGAAATATCCCTTTTCAGATTCCACAGAAAGAATGCTAGCAAACAATTCAAGAATACAGCTGTAAGTCTGTGAGTGCAAGTCACACATCACAAAGCCGTTACTCAGAAAGCTACTTTCCAGTTTTTCTCTGAGGATATTTTCTTTTTCACCATAGCCCTCTATGGGCTTCCAAATATCACTTTGCAAATTCGACAAGAACAGGCTTACCGAACGGCTTCTTTAGGGGAAACCTGTAACTCTGTGAGATAAATTAACAGAACACTAAGCAATTTCTCAGAAAGCTTCTTCCCAGTTTTCATCTGAGGATATTTCCTTTTTCACCATAGCCCTCCATGGGCTTCCAAATATCACTATGCAAATTCCACAAGTACAGTCTTAGCGAAAGACCTCTTGAGGGGAAAGCTATAACTCTGTGAGATGATTTCACAGAACACAAAGAAGTTTCTCTTAGAAAGCTTCTTTCTCTTTGTTATCGGAGGATTTTTCCTTTGGCCCTATAAACTTCAAAGGGATCCAAAATATCAGTTCTCCGTTTCCACAGAAATAAGACAAGCAAACAGATCCACGAAATACACCTCTAACTCTCTGAGTGGAAATCACACATCACAAAGCAGTTTCTCAGAAAACTTCTTTCCATTTTTTATCTGATGATATTTTCTTTTTCACCTTATTCGTCTATGGGCTTCCAATATCACTTTGCAAATTCCACAGGTACAGTTTTAGCGAACGTCTTCTTGAGGAGAAAGCTGGAACTCTGTGAGATGAATTAACGGAACACAAAGCAGTTTCCCAGAAAGATTCTTTCCAGTTCTTATCTGAGGATATTTCCTTTTTCACCATATCCCTCGATGGGCTTCCAAATATCAGTCGGCAAATTCCACAAGAACTGTCTTAGCGAGAGGCAGGAGAATGGCGTGAACCCGTGGGGGCGGAGCTTGCAGTGAGCCGAGATCCGGTCACTGCACTCCAGCCCGGGCTACAGAGCCAGACTCCGTCTCAAAAAAAAAAAAAAAAAAAAAAAAAAAAAAAAGAACTGTCTTAGCGAAAGAATTCTTGAGGGGAATGCTGTAACTCTGAGAGATGAATTCATAAATCACAAAGAAGTCTCTCAAAAAGCTTCCTTCTCACTTTTATGGGAGGATATTTCTTTTGTCCCTATAGTCTTCAAAGGGATCCGAAATAGCAGTTCTCAGATTGCACACAAATAAGGCTAGCAAACAGCTCCACGAAATACAGCTGTAACTCAGTGAGTGAAAGTCACATCACAAAGCAGTTTCTCAGAAAGCTTCTTTCCAGTTTTTATCTAAGGATATTTTCTTTTTCACCATAGCCCTCCATGGGCTTCAAAATATCAGTTGGCAAATTCCACAAGAACAGTCTTAGAGAAAGGCTTCTTGAGGGGACGCTGTAACTCTGTGAGATGAATTCACAGATCACAAAGAAGTTTCTCAGAA
>NW_012101334.1:104474-111185 GCF_000951045.1 Mandrillus leucophaeus
AGCGAAAGGCTTCTTGAGGGAAAAGCTGTAACTCTGTGAGATGATTTCACAGAACACAAAGAAGTTTCTCAGAAAGCTTCTTTCTCTTTGTTAGCAGGGGATATTTCCTTTGGCCTTATAGTCTTCAAAGGAATCCGAAATATCTGTTCTCAGATTCAACAGAAATAATGCTAGCAAACAGCTAGACGAAATACAGCTGTAACTCTGTGAGTGGAAGTCACACATCACAAAGCAGTTTCTCAGAAAGCTTCTTTCCAGTTTTTCTCTGAGGATTTTTCTTTTTCACCATAACCCTCTATGGGCTTCCAAATATCACTTTGCAAATTCCACAAGAACACGCTTAGCGAACGGCTTCTTGAGGGGATAGCTCTAACTTTGTGAGATGAATTAACAGAACACTAAGCAGTTTCTCAGAAAGCTTCTTTCCAGATTTCAACTGAGGATATTTCCTTTTTCAACATAGCCCTCCAATGGCTTCAAATATCACCTTGCAAATTCCAGAAGAAAAGTCTTAGCGAAAGGCTTCTTGAGGGAAAAGCTGTAACACTGTGAGATGATTTCACAGAACATAAAGAAGTTTCTCAGAAAGCTTCTTTCTCTTTGTTATCGGAGGATATTTCCCTTGGCCCTATAGTCTTCAAAGGGATCCGAATTATCCGTTCTCAGATTCCAAAGCAATAAGGCTAACAAACAGTTCCACGCAATACAGATGTAACTCTGTGAGTGGAAGTCACACATCACAAAGCAGTTTCTCAGGAAGCTTCTTTCCAGTTTTTATCTGAGCATATTTTCTTTTTCACCATAGCCCTCTATGGGCTTCCAAATATGACTTTGCAAATTACACAAGAACAGGCATAGTGAACGGCTTCTTGAAGGGAAGGCTGTAACTCTGTGAGATGAATTAACAGTACACTAAGCAGTTTCTCAGAAAGCTTCTTTCCACATTTCATCTGAGGATATTTTCTTTTTCACCATAGCCCACCATGGGCTTACAAATATCACTTTGCAAATTCCACAAGAACAGTCTTAGGGAAAGGCTTCTTGGGGGGAAAGCTGTAACTCTTTGAAATGATTACACAGAGCACAAATAACTTTCTCAGAAAGCTTCTTTCTCTTTGTTATCAGAGAATATTTCCTTTGGCCCTTTAGTCTTCAAAGGGATCCGAGATATCAGTTCTGAGATATCACAGAAATGAGGCTAGCAAACAGATCCACGAAATACAGAGGTAACTCTGTGAGTGGAAGTCACACATCACAAATCAGTTTCTCAGAAATCTTCTTTCAAGTTTTTCTCTGAAGATATTTTCTTCTTCAACAAAGCCCTCTATGGGGTTCCAAATCTCACTTTGGAAATTCCACAAGAACAGGCTTAGCGAAAGGCTTCTTGAGGGGAAAGCTGTAATTCTGTGAGATGAATTAAGAGTACTCTAAGCAGTTTCTCAGAAAGCTTCTTTCCAGTTTTCATCTGAGGATATTTTCTTTTTCACCATAGCCCTCTATGGGCTTCCAAATATCACTTTGGAAATTCCACAAGAACAGTCTTAGCGAAAGGCTTCTTGAGTGGAATGCTGTAACTCTGTGAGATGAATTAACAGAACACTAAGCAGTTTCTCAGAAACCTTCTTTCCAGTTTTCATCTGAGGATATTTCCTTTTTCAGCATAGCCCTCCAAGGGCTTCCAAATATCACCTTGCAAATTCCACAAGAACAGTCTTAGCGAAAGGCTTCTTGAGGTAAAAGCTGTAACACTGTGAGATGATTTCACAGAACACAAAGAAGTTTCTCAGAAAGCTTCTTTCTCTTTGTTATCGGATGATATTTCCCTTGGCCCTATAGTCTTCAAAGGGATCCTAAATATCACTTCTCAGATTCCACAGAAATGAGGCTAGCAAACAGATCTACGAAATACAGCTGTAATTCTGTAAGTGGAAGTCACACATCACAAAGCAGTTTCTGAGAAAGCCTTTTTCCAGTTTTTCCCTGAGGATATTTTCTTTTTCACCATAGCCCTCTATGGGCTTCCAAATATCACTTTGCAAATTTCACAAGAAGAGGCTTAGCGAACGGATTCTTGAGGGGAAAGCTCTATTTCTGTGAGATGAATTAAGAGAACACTAAGGAGTTTCTCAGAAAACTTCTTTCCAATTTTCATCTGAGAATATTTCCTTTTTCACCAAAGTCCACCATAGGCTTCCAAATATACCTTTGCAAATTCCACAAGAACTGTCTTAGCGAGAGTCTTCTTGGGTGGAAAGCTGTAACTCTGTGAGATAATTTCACAGAACAAAAAGAAGATTCTCAGAAAGGTTCATTCTCTTTGTTATCGGAGGATATTTCCTTTGGCCCTAAAGTCTTCAAAGGATTCCGAAATATCGGTTCTCAGATTCCACTGAAATAAGGCTAGTAAACAGCTCCACGAAATACAGCTGTAACTCTGTGAGTGGAAGTCACACTTCACAAAGCAGTTTCCCGGAAAGCTTCTTTCCAGTTTTTCTCTGAGGATATTTTCATTTTCACCATAACCCTCCATGGGCTTAAAATACCACTTTGCAAATTCTCAAGAACAGTCTTTACGAAAGGCTTCTTGAGGGGAAAGTTGTAACTCTGTGAGATGATTTAGCAGAACACAAAGAAGTTTCTCAGAAAGCTTCTTTTCTTTATTATCGGACGATATATCCTTTGGCCTTATAGTCTTCAAAGGAATCCGAAATATCAGTTCTCAGATTCCACAGAAATAAAGCTAGCAAACAGATCCATGAAATACAGCTGTAACTCTGTGAGTGGAAGTCTCACATCACAAAGCAGTTTCTCAGAAAGCCTCTCTCCAGTTTTTCTCAGAGGATATTTTCTTTTTCACCATAGCCCTCTAAAGGCTTCCAAATATCACTTTGCAAATTCCACAAGAACAGGCTTAATGAACGGCTTCTTGAGGGGAAGGCTGTAACTCAGTGAGATGAATTAACGAAACATTAAGCAGTTTCTCATAAAGCTTCTTTCCACTTTTCATCTGAAGATACTTCCTTTTTCACCATAGCACTCCATGGGCTTCCAAATATAACTTTGCAAATTCCAGAGTAACAGTCTTAGCGAAAGGCTTCTTGAGGTAAAAGCTGTAACTCTGCGAGATGATTTCACAGAACACAGAGAAGTGTCTCAGAAAGCTTCTTTCTCTTTCTTATAGGAGGATATTTCCTTTGGCCCTATAGTCTTCAAAGGGATCCGAAATATCATTTCTCAGATTCCACAGAAATAAGGCTAATAAGCAGCTCCAAGAAATACAGCTGTAACTCTGTGTGTGGAAGTCACACATCACAAAGCAGTTTCTCAGAAAATTTCTTTCCCGATTTCTCTGAGGATATTTTCTTTTTCACCATAGCCCTCTATTGGCTACCAAATATCACTTTGCAAATTCCACAAGAACAGGCTTAGCGAACGGCTTCTTGAAGGGAAAGCTGTAACTCAATGAGATGAATTAACAGAACACTAAACAGTTTCTCAGAAAGCTTCTTTCTCTTTTTTATCAGAGGATATTTCCTTTGGCCTTGTAGTCTCCAAAGGGATCTGATTTTTCAGTTCTGAGATTCCACAGAAATAAGGCTAGCAATCAGATCCACGAAATACAGCTGTAACTCCATGAGTGGAAGTCACACTTCACAAAGCAGTTTCCCAGAAAGCCTCTTTCCAGTTTTTCTCTGAGGATATTTTCTTTTTCACCGTAACCCTCTACAGGCTTCCAAATATCACTTTGCAAATTCCCCCAGAATAGGCTTAGCGAACGGCTTCTTGAGGGGAAATCTTTAACTCTGTGAGATGAATTCACAGAAGACTAAGTAGTTTCTCAGAAAGCTTCTTTCCAGTTTTCATCTGAGGATATTTCCTTTTTCACCATAGCCTTCCATGGGCTTCCAAATATCACTTTGCAAATTCCACAAGAAATGTCTTAGCGAAAGGCTTCTTGAGTGGAAAGCTGTAACTCTGTGAAATCAATTAACAGAACACTAAGCAGTTTCTCAGAAAGCTTCTTTCCAAATTTCAACTGAAGATATTTCCTTTTTCACCATAGCCCTCCAATGGCTTCCAAATATCACCTTGCAAATTCCACAAGAACAGTCTTAGTGAAAGACTTCTTGAGGGGAAAGCTCTAACTCTGTGCGATTATTTCAGAGAACACAAAGAAGTTTCTCAGAAAGCTTTTTTCTCTTAGTTATCGGAGAATATTTCCTTTGGCCCTATAGTCTTCAATGGGGTCCGAAATATCCCTTTTCAGATTCCACAGAAAGAATGCTAGCAAACAATTCAAGAATACAGCTGTAAGTCTGTGAGTGCAAGTCACACATCACAAAGCCGTTACTCAGAAAGCTACTTTCCAGTTTTTCTCTGAGGATATTTTCTTTTTCACCATAGCCCTCTATGGGCTTCCAAATATCACTTTGCAAATTCGACAAGAACAGGCTTACCGAACGGCTTCTTTAGGGGAAACCTGTAACTCTGTGAGATAAATTAACAGAACACTAAGCAATTTCTCAGAAAGCTTCTTCCCAGTTTTCATCTGAGGATATTTCCTTTTTCACCATAGCCCTCCATGGGCTTCCAAATATCACTATGCAAATTCCACAAGTACAGTCTTAGCGAAAGACCTCTTGAGGGGAAAGCTATAACTCTGTGAGATGATTTCACAGAACACAAAGAAGTTTCTCTTAGAAAGCTTCTTTCTCTTTGTTATCGGAGGATTTTTCCTTTGGCCCTATAAACTTCAAAGGGATCCAAAATATCAGTTCTCCGTTTCCACAGAAATAAGACAAGCAAACAGATCCACGAAATACACCTCTAACTCTCTGAGTGGAAATCACACATCACAAAGCAGTTTCTCAGAAAACTTCTTTCCATTTTTTATCTGATGATATTTTCTTTTTCACCTTATTCGTCTATGGGCTTCCAATATCACTTTGCAAATTCCACAGGTACAGTTTTAGCGAACGTCTTCTTGAGGAGAAAGCTGGAACTCTGTGAGATGAATTAACGGAACACAAAGCAGTTTCCCAGAAAGATTCTTTCCAGTTCTTATCTGAGGATATTTCCTTTTTCACCATATCCCTCGATGGGCTTCCAAATATCAGTCGGCAAATTCCACAAGAACTGTCTTAGCGAGAGGCAGGAGAATGGCGTGAACCCGTGGGGGCGGAGCTTGCAGTGAGCCGAGATCCGGTCACTGCACTCCAGCCCGGGCTACAGAGCCAGACTCCGTCTCAAAAAAAAAAAAAAAAAAAAAAAAAAAAAAAGAACTGTCTTAGCGAAAGAATTCTTGAGGGGAATGCTGTAACTCTGAGAGATGAATTCATAAATCACAAAGAAGTCTCTCAAAAAGCTTCCTTCTCACTTTTATGGGAGGATATTTCTTTTGTCCCTATAGTCTTCAAAGGGATCCGAAATAGCAGTTCTCAGATTGCACACAAATAAGGCTAGCAAACAGCTCCACGAAATACAGCTGTAACTCAGTGAGTGAAAGTCACATCACAAAGCAGTTTCTCAGAAAGCTTCTTTCCAGTTTTTATCTAAGGATATTTTCTTTTTCACCATAGCCCTCCATGGGCTTCAAAATATCAGTTGGCAAATTCCACAAGAACAGTCTTAGAGAAAGGCTTCTTGAGGGGACGCTGTAACTCTGTGAGATGAATTCACAGATCACAAAGAAGTTTCTCAGAAGGATTCTTTCTCACTTTTATGGGAGGATATTTCTTTTGGCCCTTTAGTCTTCAAAGGGATCCGAAATAACAGTTCTCAAATTCCACAGAAATAAGCCTAGCAAACAGCTCCAGGAAATACAGCTGTAACTCAGTTAGTGGAAGTCACACATCACAAAGTAGTTTCTCAGAAAGCTTCTTTCCAGTTTTTAACTGAGGATATTTTCTTTTTCACCATAATCCTCTATGGGCTTTCAAATATCACTTTGCAAATTCCACAGGAATAGTCTTAGCAAAAGGCTTCTTGAGGGGAAAGCTGTAACTCTGTGAGATGAATTAACAGAACACAAAGCCGTTTCTCAGGAAGCTTCTTTCCAGTTTTTATCTGAGGATGTTTTCATTTTCACCATACCCCTCCATGCCCCTACAAATATCAGTTGACAAAT
Source organism: Mandrillus leucophaeus (assembly GCF_000951045.1). Lineage (NCBI taxonomy): Eukaryota > Metazoa > Chordata > Mammalia > Primates > Cercopithecidae > Mandrillus > Mandrillus leucophaeus. The sequence goes on from NW_012101334.1 coordinate 110,602, forward strand.
TATCAAGAACTGTCTTAGCGCAAGGTTTATTGAGGGGAAAGCTGTAACTCTGTGAGATGAATTCAGAGATCACAAAGAAGTTTCTCAGAAAGCTTCTTTCTCATTTTTTATAGAGGATATTTCTTTGGCCCTATAGTCATCCAAGGGATCCGTAATAACAGTTCTCAGATTCCACAGAAATAAGGCTAGAAAAAAAGCTCCATGAAATACAGCTGTAATTCAGTGAGTGGAAGTCACACATCACAAAGCCGTTTCTCAGAAAGCTTCTTTCCAGTTTTTATCTGAGGATATTTTCTTTTTCACCATAGTCCTCTATGGGCTTCCAAATATCACTTTGCAAATTCCACAAGGACAGTCTTAGCTAACAGCTTCTTGAGGGAAAAGCAGTAACTCCGTGAGATGAATTAACAGAACACAAACCAGTTTCTCAGAAATCTTCTTTCCAGTTTTAATCTGAGAATATTTTCTTTTTCACCATAGCCCTCCATGGGCTTCCAAATATCAGTTGGCAAATTCCACAAGAACAGTCTTAGCGAAAGGCTTCTTGAGGGGAAAGCTGTAACTCTGTGAGATGAATTCACAGA
>NW_012101334.1:111235-114722 GCF_000951045.1 Mandrillus leucophaeus
GGGAAAGCTGTAACTCTGTGAGATGAATTCACAGATCACAAAGAACTTTCTCAGAAACCTTCTTTCTCATTTTTATCGGAGGATATTTCCTTTGGCTCTATGGTCTTCAAAGGGATCCGAAATAACAGTTCTCAGATTCCACAGAGATAAGGCTAGCAAACAGCTCCACGAAATACAGCAGTAACTCAGTGAGTGGAAGTCACACATCACAAAGCAGTTTCTCAGAAAGCTTCTTTCCAGTTTTAATCTGAGGATATTTTCCTTTTCACCATAGACCTCCATGGGCTTTCAAATATCACTTTGCAAATTCCACAAGAGTGGTCGTAGCGAACGTCTTCCTGAGAGGAAAGCTGTAACTCTGTGAGATGTATTAACAGAACAGAAAGCAATTTTTTAGACAGCTACTTTCCAGTTTTTTTCTGAGGATATTTTCTTTCTCACCATAGTCCTCTATGTGCTTACAAATATCAGTTTGCAAATTCCACTAGAAGTGTCTGATCGAACGGCTCCTTGAGCGAAAAGGTGTAACCCTGTGAGATGAATTCACAGAACACAAAGCAATTTATCAGAAAGATTCTTTCCAGATTTTATCTGAGGGTATTTTCTTTTTCACCATAGCCCTCCATGGGCTTCCAAATATCAGTTGGCAAATTGTACAAGAACAGTGTTAGCGAAAGGCTTCTTGAGGGGAAATCTGTAACTCTGTGAGATGAATTAACAGAACAGAAAGCAGTTTCTCAGAAAGCTTCTTTCTAGTTTTTATCTGAGGATCTTTTCTTTTTCACATTAGCCCTGCATGGGGTTCCAACTATCAATTCCCAAATTCCACAAGAACAGTCTTAGCGAAAGTCTTCTTGAGGGGAAAGCAGAACCTCGGTGAGTTGAATTCACAGAACAACAAGAAGTTTCTCAGAAATCTTCATTCTCATTTTTATCAGAGGATATTTCCTTGGGCCCTATAGCCTTCAAAGGGATCCGAAATAACAGTTCTCAGATTCCACAGAAATAAGGCTAGCAAACAGCTCCACGAAATACAGCTGTAACTCAGTGAGTGGAAGTCACACATCACAAAGCAGTTTCTCAGAAAGCTTCTTTCCAGTTTTTATCTGAGGAGATTTTCCTTTTCACCATAGCCCTCCATGGGCTTCCACATATCAGTTCGCAAATTCCACAAGAACTGTCTTAACGAACGACTTCTTGAGGAGAAAGCTGTAACTTCGTGAGATGAATTAACAGAACACAAAGCAGTTTCTCAGAAAGCTTTTTTTCAGTTTTCATCTGAGGATATTTTCTTTTTCACCACAGTTTTCCATGGGCTTAAAAATATCAGTTGGCAAATTCCACAAGAACAGGCTTAGCGATAGGCTTCTTGAAGAGTAAGCAGTAACTCTGTGAGATAAATTCACAGATCAAAAAGAAGTTTTTCAGAAATATTCTTTCTCATTTTTATCGGAGGATATTTGCTTTGGCCCTATAGTCTTCAAAGGGATCCGAAATAACAGTTATCAAATTCCACAGAAATAAGGCTGCAAACAGCTCCACGAAATACAGCTGTAACTCAGTGTGTGGAAGACACACATCACAAAGTGGTTTCTCAGAAAACTTCTTTCCAGTGTTAATCTGAGGATATTTTCTTTTTCACCATAGCCCTCCATGGACTTCCAAATAATAGTTGGCAGGTTTCACAAGAACTGTCTCAGCGAACGGCTTCTTGAGGGGAAAGGTGTAAGTTTGTGAAATGAATGAACAGAACACAAATTAGTTTCTTAGAAAGCTTCTTTCCAGTTTTTATCTGAGAATATTTTCTTTTTCACTGTAGCCCTCCTTGGGCTTCCTTATATCAGTTGGCAAATTCCACAAAATCAGTCTTAGCCAAAGGCTTCTTGAGGGGAAAGTTTAACTCTGTGAGATGAATTCACAGATCACAAAGAAGTTTCTCAGAAAACTTCTTTCCCATTTTCATCGGAGGATATTTCCTTTGGCCCTATAGTATTCAAAGGGATCCGAAATAACAGCTCTCAGATTCCACAGAAACAAGCCTAGCAAACAGCTCCACGAAATACAGCAGTAACTCAGTGAGTGGAAGTCACACACCACAAAGCAGTTTCTCACAAAGCTTCTTTCCAGTTTTTATCTGAGGATATTTTCTTTTTCACCATAGCCCTCTATGGGCTTCCAAATATCACTTTGCAAATTCCACAAGAACAGTCTTAGCGAATGACTTCTTCAGGGGAAAGCTGTAACTCTGTGAGATGAATTCACAGATCACAAAGAAGTTTCTCAGAAAGTTTCTTTCCAGTTTTCACCAGAGGATAATTTCTTTTTCACCATAGCCCTCCATGGGCTTCCAAATATCATTTGGCAAATTCCACAAGAACAGTGTTAGCGAAAGGCTTCTTGAGGGGAAAGCTGTAACTCTGTGAGATCAATTCACAGATTACAAAGAAGTTTCTCAGAAAGCTTCTTTCTCCTTTTTATCGGAGGATATTTCCTTTGGCCCTATAGTCTTCAAAGGCATCTGAAATAACAGTTCTCAGATTCCGCAGAAATAAGGCTAGCAAACAGCTCCACGAAATGCAGCTGTAACTCCGTGAGTGGAAGTCACACATCGCAAAGCAGTTTCTCAGAAAGCTTCTTTCCAGTTATTATCTGAGGATATGTTCTTTTTCAACATAGCCCTGCATGGGCTTCCAAATATCAGTTGGCAAACTTCACAATTTCAGTCTTAGCGAAAGGCTTCCTGAGGGGAAAGCTGTAACTCTGTGAGATGAACTCACAGATCACAAAGAAGTTTCTCAGAAAGTTTCTTTCCAGTTTTTATCTGAGCATATTTTCTTTTCACCATAGCCCTCCATTGGTTTCCAAATATCAGTTGGCAAATTCCACAAGAACAGTCTTAACAAAAGGCTTCTTGAGGGGGACGCTGTAGCTCTGTGAGATGAATTCACAGATCACAATGAAGTTTCTCAGAAATCTTCTTTCTCGTTTTCATCGGAGGATATTTCCTTTGGCCCTATAGTCTTCAAAGGGATCCGAAATTACAGTTTTCAGATGCCTCAGAAATAAGGCTAGGAAACAGCTCCACGAAACACAGCTGTAACTCAGTGAGTGGAAGTCACACATCACAAAGCAGTTTCTCAGAAAGCTTCTTTCCAGTTTTTATCTGAGGATATTTTCTTTGTCACGGTAGCCCTCCATGAGCTTAAAAATACCAGTTTTCAAATTCCACAAGAACAGTCTTAGCGAAAGGCTTCTTGAGGGGATATCTGTAACTCAGTGAGATGAATTCACAGATCACAAAGAAATTTCTCAGAAAGCTTCTTTTCCATTTTTATCGGAGGATATTTCCTTTGGCCTGATAATCTTTTAAGGGATCCGAAATAACAGTTCTCAGATTTCACAGGAATAAGGCTAGCAAACACCTCCACGAAATAAAGCTGTAACTCAGTGAGTGAAAGACACACATCACAAAGCAGTTTCTCAGAAA
>NW_012101334.1:114772-116909 GCF_000951045.1 Mandrillus leucophaeus
AAGCAGTTTCTCAGAAAGCTTCTTTCCAGTTTTTCTCTGAGGATATTTTCTTTTTCACCATAGTCCTCTATGGGCTTCCTAGTATCACTTTGCAAATTCCACAATAGCAGTCCTAGTGAACGGCTTCTTTTGGGGAAAGCTGTAACTCTGTGTGATGAATTAACAGACCACAAAACGATTTCTCAAAAAGCTTCTTTCCAGTTTAATTTGAGGGTATTTTCTTTTTCACCATAGCTCTCCATGGGCTTCCAAATATCAGTTGGCAAACTCCACAAGAACAGTCTTAGCCAAAGGCTTCTTGAGGGGAAAGCTGTAACTCTGTCAGATGAATTCACAGATCACAAAGAAGTTTCTCAGAAAGCTTCTTTCTCATCTTTATTGGAGGATATTTCCTTTGGCCCTATAGTCTTTAAAGGGATCTGAAATAACAGTTCTCAGATTCCACAGAAATATGGCCAGCACACAGCTCCATGAAACATAGCTGTAATTCAGTGAGTGGAAGTCACACATCACAATGCAGTTTCTCACACAGCTTCTTTCCAGTTTTTATCTGAGGATATTTTCTTTTTCACCATAGTCCTCTATGGTCTTCCAAATATCACTTTGAATATTCCACAATAAGAGTCTTAGCGAACGGCTGCTTGAGGGGAAAGGTGTAACTCAGTGAGATAAATTAACAGAACACGAAGCAGTTTCTCAGAAAGTTTCTTTCCAGTTTTTATCTGAGGTTATTTTCTTTTTCACCATAGCCCTCCTTGGGCTTCCAAATATCAGTTGGCAAATTCCACAAGAACAGTCTTAGCGAAAGGCTTCTTGAAGGGAAAGCTGTAACTCTGTGCGATGAATTCACAGATCACAAAGAAGTTACTCAGAAAGCTTCTTTCTCATTTTTATCGGAGAATATTTCCTTTGGCCCTATACTCTTCAAAGGGATCCGAAATAACCATTGTCAGATTCCACAGAAATAAGGCTAGCAAACAACTCTACGAAATACAGCTGTAACTCAGTGAGTGGAAGTCGCACATCACAATGCAGTTTTTCAGAAGCTTTCTTTCCAGTTTTTATCTGAGGATATTTTCTTTTTCACCATAGTCCTCTATGGGCTTCCAAATATCAGTTTGCAAATTCCACAAGAAGAGTCTTAGTGAACGGCTTCTTGAGGGGAATGCTGTAACTCTGTGAGATGAATTAACAGAACACAAAGCAGTTTCTCAGAAAGCTTCTTTCCAGTTCTTATCTGAGAATATTTTCTTTTTCACCGTAGCCCTCCATGGACTTCCAAATATCAGTTGGCAAATTCCACAAGAACTGTCTTAGAGAAAGACTTCTTGAGGGGAATGCTGTAACTCTGTGAGATGAATTCACAGATCACAAAGAAGTTTTTCAGAAAGCTTCTTTCTCATTTTTTTTTGAATAAAAACATATTTAATTTTAATTGACTTGATTGTCTACATAGAAAATCCTGGAACTCCCATATATAAGCAATTTAAGTTAATAAGAATATTAATCATATCTGTTAGCCAAAAATATCATATAAAATAAATATTGCTCTTTGATTACAGACAACGATCACGTTCAAAATGGATAACAAAATCAATAATAGCTAAGAATAAACCTAACAAAAGGCATACAAAGCTTCTTAAGAGATGGTTCTGAAATAATAATAACATATAAAAGGCAGTCTTATTATTCATGGACTGGAATACACAATGAGATAATACTGTCTCCCATCTCCTAGATTAATCTCCCAAAATGTTAAGTCTTTACTTCGGAGAAATATGCTATAAAATTATGAAAATGAAGATAGTTCAATATTACTGATGGGTAGAAACATCAGTCAATGCAACGGAAACTACATTTTATTTTATTTTATTTTATTTTTTTATTTATTTATTTTTTACTATTATACTTTGAGTTCTAGGGTACATGTGCATAACGTGCAGGTTTTTTACGTATGTATACTTGTGCCATGTTGGTGTGCTGCAGCCATCAACTCGTCAGCACCCATCAACTCCTCATTTACATCAGGTTTAACTCCCAACGCAATCCCTCCCCCCTCCCCCCTCCCCATGATAGGCCCCGGTGTGTGATGTTCCCCTTCCCGAGTCCAAGTGATCTCATTGTTCAGTTCCCACCT
>NW_012101335.1:0-260 GCF_000951045.1 Mandrillus leucophaeus
AGGCTATCTCTGGCACTCTGAAAGGGAGGGTGATCACATGGAGCCCTACTTTTTTTTTTCTTTTTATTTTCTCTTAAGAGATAAGGTCTAGATCTGTTGTCCAGGCTGGAGTGCAGTGGTGAGATCATAGCTCACTACAGCCTCAAACTCCTGGGCTCAAACTATCCTCCTGCCTCAGCCTCCCAAGTAGCTGGGACTACAGGCATGCACCAGCATGCTCACGTAATTTTTTCATTTCTTGTAGAGATGGAGGTCTCACT
>NW_012101335.1:2938-5205 GCF_000951045.1 Mandrillus leucophaeus
CACTTTGGGAGGCCCAGGCAGGCAGATCACCTGAGGTCGGGAGTTCGAGAGCAGCCTGACCAACATGGAGAAACCCTGTCTCTACTAAAAATGCAAAATTAGCTGGGCATGGTGGCAAATGCCTGTAATCCCAGCTACTCGGGAGGCTGAAGCAGGAGAATTGCGTGAACCTGGGAGGCAGAGGTTGCGGTGAGCCGAGATCGTGCCATTGCACTCCAGACTGGACAACAAGAACAAAACTCCATCTCAAAAAAAGAAAAAAGATTTAGTGTGGTCAGATACATCTTATACTCTGTTTTACTTCAGATTAGTGGTAAAACTGAAAATAAAGTAGAAATTTAAAATTAAGAAAATTCCATCCATTTACTGAAGTTTTCCTGTATTTCAAACAAGACTTTCCTTATTTGAGTTCAGTAATGGAAAGACTTGTTCCAGCTCACAGAACAATGGCGCTCCTGGGAGTGTGGTTTGGAGCCTTGGGGTGTCTTTACCTTCACTGTCAGTTCCTCCACTCTTATCCTTCCCATAGAATACTTTTCTGAAAATCTTTTTTTTTTTTCCCTGAGTGAATTAACACAGGGTGAAAGTCTGTTTTAACTCATCAGATGTCAGACTTGTTGGATAGTGACAGAGAACCTACTCACCCAAATGTTCTGTGTTTCCATTCACTCCTGTCATTAACAAATACTTATTTTGAATGTCTACAATATGCGAGTTACAGTTAGTTACACATATTCGAGATGCCTCCATGATTAAAACAGAGAAAGATCCTTGTCCTTGTGGAGTTTATATTCCAATGGAGGAAGACATACAGTGAGCATAATAAAGAAATAGATTATCTAGAAGGTGATGAGTGGTTTGGAAAAAAAAAAGACAGCATGGTGAGATGATGGTGGCAAGAGGGCAGAGCGAGGCAGACAGGGTAGGCCTCATTGGGGAGGTGACATTTGAACAAAGACCAGAGAAGTTGAGGGAGAGACTAGGTGGGGAGGAAGGCATTGCAGGCAGTGGGAACACCCAGAGCAAGGCCCTTAGTGGTGTGAGCTGCCTGTGGGAGGACTGACCAGCGCCAGGTGTGGCCGGGCGGGAGAGGAGGGGCAGATCCTCAAGTTTGGACTGGAGTTGTAAATTTGAGAGTTGCCACCATCTATGAAGTTGTGAAATTAGATGAGAAGCCCAAAGGACAAGAGGAAACAGAAGGAGAGGACACATGAGCAAGTCCTGGGACATGAGGCTGGAGAGAAAAACTAGCAAAAGAAACCCATGGTGGAAGGAAGAGACCAGAGAGGGGCATTCTGGAAGCCAAGTGACCGTGGACGTGGATGTGGCCGCATGAAGGCCACTGATGACCTTTACGAAAACAAAGCTTCACTGGACTATCTGGGAGAGAATGAGAGTAGATAAGTTGGAGATAGTGTAGATGACTCTCTTGAGATGTACAGCAAAGGGGATCAGAGAGAAGAATTGTTGTGAGTCGCATTAATAGAAGTAACAGAATGTTTGTGGCCAATGGGTAATCAGTGCTGAAGGCAGGAGAGGAGGGAGAATTGCTGACATAGGTGTGCCATTTGGAGGTATTAATTTTAGGGCCACTGGCGTGGCAATTTCCTCTGACTGATGACTGAGGGCAGGCCGACTCCTGGGGCACAGATGCACATAGTGGGAGCTTGTGGACATGCTCCTCTAACAGAGTATTTAAGTAGGGTCGTCAGTTGAGAGCGGATGGTGGGGGATCTTATGGAGGCCTGAGAAAAGAGGAATTTATTGGTTGGTTTTTTTCCTCCTTGCACCTTGGGTTATGTAAAGGCATGAGTAACACACTGCTGACACTTTTTGGAACAGGGAATACTGTATTGTAGATCCCTTGATGAGATTTACTGTGTCTTGGTTACAGGGATGTGAATACCACCATCATGGAGCTCCTGATCATGGTGTATGCATGTAAGACCTCTTGTGCCAAGAGCATCATCGGCGTGATACCTTACTTTCCTTACAGCAAGCAGTGCAAGATGAGAAAAAGAGGCTCTATTGTCTCAAAATTGCTGGCTTCCATGATGTGCAAAGCTGGTAAGAGTGGCAGATGTTTCACAATTAATTGGGAGCCTGGAAGCTTTATTTATTCATTCTCTCTCTTTCAAGACAGGGTCTTGCCCTGTCACCCAGGCTGGAGTGCAGTGGCATGATCATAGCTAACTGCAACTTGAACTCCTGGGGTCAAGCAGTCCACCAGAGCCTCCCAAGTAGCTAGGACTATAGGCACACACCAC
>NW_012101335.1:7396-8482 GCF_000951045.1 Mandrillus leucophaeus
AAAAAAAAAAAAAAAAAAAAAAAAAAGCTTGAGTTCCTAAGATAATTCCACAGCTACACTGGCTCCTGTAATGTGACTGAGTGAGGTTAAGGAAATATCCTTGGGGATTCTGAACAACTAGACCCTTAGAAACTTAAAAATAACAGGTGCTTTCATTAGGATCCTGCTAACATGGAAAAAATACAGCCATTGTCCATTAAAACACAATCCAATTTGGGTACTCTTCAGGTTGTCTAAGTACCCCACCTGAATAGTAAGACTAGGCCACCATATTTTCTGGCAACCCAGCCTACAGTCACTGCCATCTTCCTAATTAGCAGCCTCCCAAGCTGCACTAAAATTGGGATAATTTTTGTATTTTTAGTAGAGATGGGGTTTTGCTGTGTTGGCCAGGCTGGTCTCGAACTCCTGACCTCAAGTGATCCACTTGCCTTGGGCTCCTAGAGTGCTGGGATTACAGGCACAAGCCACCACACCCAGCCTGAATGTATATGATGTTAGAAAGTACGTATCATGGAGCATTTCACAGAGTGAATAGAAGTCCCCATATCACTGCATTTTAACACAGGTACTTATTGTAGAATAAGCCTTCTTTTGTTTGTTTGTTTTTTGAGATGGAGTCTTGCTCTGTTGCCTGGGCTAGAGTGCAGAGGTTTGATCTTGGTTCACTGCAACCTCCACCACCTGGGTTCAAGCAGTTCTCCTGCCTCAGCTCCCCGAGTAGCTGGGATTACAGGCACACACCACCATGCCCGTCTAATTATTATTATTTTTATGTTTTATTTTTGAGTCAGTCTCACTCTGTCATCCAGGTTGGAGTGCAGTAGTGCGATCTTGGCTCACCACAACCTCCGCTTCCTGGGTTCAAGCAATTCACCTGCCTCAGCCTCCCAAGTAGCTGGGATTACTGGCACCTGCCACCACGCCTGGCTAGTTTTTGTATTTTTAGTAAAGATGAGGTTTCACCGTGTTGGCCAGGCTGGTCTTGAACTCTTGACCTCAGGTGGTCCACCTTTGGCCTCCCAGAGTGCTGGGATTACAGGCGTGAGCCACCATGCCCAGCCCAGAATAAACTTTTTAAGATAT
>NW_012101335.1:9718-10750 GCF_000951045.1 Mandrillus leucophaeus
CTGTTGCCCGGGCTAGGGTGCAGTGGTGTGATCACCACTGCTCACTACCAGGAGGTAGCCTTGACCTCCTGGGTTCAAGTGATCCTCCCACCTCAGCCTCCAGAGTAACTGGGGACTACAGGCATGCACCACCGTACCTGACTAGTTTTTTGTATTTTTAGTATAAATGGAGTCTCACCATGTTCCCCAGGCCATTTTCAAACACCTGGGCTCAAGTGATACTCCTGCCTCGGCCTCCCAAAGTACTGGGATTACAGGCACGAGCCACCACACCCGGCTGACTTGTTATCTTAAGATTGGGCTTTGCCATGCCTGTTAAAGAAACTTCAAGAAGATATGATCTGCTCTAATAGAAATTTTAAAGACTCTTTTGTATTACTATTATCTTTGTTATGTCATGACTATTATTTATTTATTTATTTATTTTGAGATGAGTCTCACTCTGTCGCCCAGGCCAGAGTGCAGTGGCATGATCTCAGCTCACTGCAACCTCCACCTTCCGGGTTCAAGTGATTCTCCTGCCTCAGCCTCCCTAGTAGCTGAGATTACAGGTACTTGCCACCACACTTGGCTAATTTTTGTATTTTTAGTAGAGATGGGGTTTCACCATGTTGGCCAGGCTGGTCTTGAACTCCTGACCTCAGGTGATCCTCCTGCCTCGGCCTCCCAAAGTGCTGGGATTACAGCTGTGAGCCACCACACCTGGCCAAAACTTTAAATTGATGTGAAAATCAGGCATCTCACAGTACTAAAAAATAAATAAATAAATAAATAAAATTCTGAAAAATACAAGTGCTGAGTTTTTTTGATGGTAGAGCAATTTTTTTTTGAGACCGAGCCTCCCCCTTTCGCCCAGGCTGGAGTGAAATGGTGCAATCTTGGCTCACTGCAACCTTAGCCCCCCAGGTTCAAGTGATTACTTGAGGTCAGGAGTTCGAGACCAGCCTGGCCAATATGATGAAACCCCATCTCTACTAAAAATACAGAATTAGCTGGGCGTGGTGGCATGCACCTGTATTCCCAGCTACTTTC